>NC_041218.1:85220458-85221118 GCF_002837175.3 Physeter macrocephalus
TCTCCACACCCTCTCCAGGATTTATTGTTTGTAGATTTTTTGATGATGGCCATTCTGACTGGTGTGAGATGATATCTCATTGTAGTTTTGATTTGCATTTCTCTAATGATTAATGATGTTGAGCATTCTTTCATGTGTTTGTTGGCAATCTGTATATCTTCTTTGGAGAAATGTCTATTTATGTCTTCTCCCCGTTTTTGGATTGGGTTGTTTGTTTTTTTGATATTGAGCTGCATGAGCTGCTTGTAACTTTTGGAGATTAAATCCTTTGTCAGCTGCTTCATTTGCAAATATTTTCTCCCATTCTGAGGGTTGTCTTTTCATCTTCTTTATGGTTTCCTTTGTTGTGCAAAAGCTTTGAAGTTTCATTAGGTCCCATTTGTTTATTTTTGTTTCTATTTTCATTTCCCTAGGCAGTGGGTCAAAAAGGATTTTGCTGTGATTTATGTCATAGTGTGTTCTGCCTATGTTTTACTCTAAGAGTTTGATAGTGTCTGGCCTTACATTTAGGTCTTTAATCCATTTTGAGTTTATTTTTCTGTATGGTGTTAGGCAGTGTTCTAATTTCATTCTTTTACATGTAGCTGTCCAGTTTTCCCAGAACCACTTATTGAAGAGGCTGTCTTTTCTCCATTGTATATTCTTGCCTCCTTTATCAAA
>NC_041218.1:85221660-85302161 GCF_002837175.3 Physeter macrocephalus
GAATGCCAAAGATTTCTGTGCATTCATTTTGTATCCTGCTACTTTACCAAATTCATTGATTAGCTCTAGTAGTTTTCTGGTAGCATCTTTAGGATTCTCTATGTATAGTATCATGTCATCTGCAAATAGTGACAGCTTTACTTCCCCTTTTCCAATTTGGATTCCTTTTATTCTTCTCTGATTGCTGTGGCTAAAACTTCCAAAACTATGTTGAAAAATAGTCATGAGAGTGGGCAACCTTGTCTTTTTCCTGATCTTAGTGGAAATGGTTTCAGTTTTTCAACATTGAGGACGATGTTGGCTGTGTGTTTGTCATATATGGCCTTTATTATGTTGAGGTAAGTTCCCTCTATGCCTACTTTCTGGAGGGTTTTTATCATAAATCGGTGTTGAATTTTGTCAAAAGCTTTCTCTGCATCTATTGAGATGATCATATGGTTTTTCTCCTTCAATTTGTTAATATGGTGGACCACATTGATTGATTTGTATATATTGAAGAATCCTTGCATTCCTGGGATAAACCCAATTTGATCATGGTGTATGATCCTTTTAATGTGCTGTTGGATTCTGTTTGCTAGTACTTTGCTGATGATTTTTGCATCTGTGTTCATCAGTGATATTGGCCTGTAGTTTTCTTTCTTTGTGACGTCCTTGTCTGGTTTTGGTATCAGAGTGATGGTAGCCTCGTAGAATGAGTTTGGGAGTGTTCCTCCCTCTGCTATAATTTGTAAGAGTGTAAGAAGGATAGGTGTTAGCTGTTCTCTAAATGTTTAATAGAATTCGCCTGTGAAGCCATCTGATCCTGGGCTTTTGTTTGTTGGAAGATTTTTAATCACAGTTTCAATTTCCGTGCTTGTGATTGGTGTGTTCCTGTTTTCTGTTTCTTCCTGATTCAATCTTGGAACGTTGTGCATTTCAAAGAGTTTGTCCATTTCTTCCAGGTTGTCCATTTTATTGGCATATAGTTGCTTGTAGTAATCGCTCATGATCCTTTGTATTACTGCAGTGTCAATTGTTACTTCTCCTTTTTCATGGCTAACTCTATTGATATGAGTCTTCTCCCTTTGTTTTTTGCTAAGTGTGGCTAATGGTTTATCAATTTTGTTTATCTTCTTGAAGAACCACCTTTTAGTTTTATTGATCTTTGCTATCATTCCCTTCATTTATTTTCATTTATTTCTGATCTGATCTTTATGATTTCTTTCCTTCTGCTAACTTTGGGGTGTTTTTGTTCTTTCTCTAATTTCTTTAGGTGTAGGATTAGGTTGTTTATTTGAGATGTTTCTTAAGGTACGATTGTATTGCTACAAACTTCCTTCTTAGAACTTCTTTTGCTGCATCCCATAGGTTTTGGGTCATTGTGTTTTCATTGTCATTTGTTTCTAGGTATTTTTTGATTTCCTCTTTGATTTCTTCAGTGATCTCTTGGTTATTAAGTAGTGTATTGTTTAGCCTCCATGTGTTTGTATTTTTTACATATTTTTTTCCTGTAATTGATATCTAGTCTCATAGCTTTGTGGTCAGAAAAGATACTTGATATGATTTCCTTTTTCTTAAATTTACCAAGGCTTGATTTGTGACCCAAGATATGATCTATCCTGGAGAATGTTCCATGAGCACTTGAGAAGAAAATGTATTCTGTTGTTTTTGGATGGAATGTCCAATAAATATCAATTAAGTCCATTTTGTTTAATGTATCATTTAAAGCTCGTGTTTCCTTACTTATTATCATTTTGGATGATCTGTCCATTGGTGAAAGTGGGGTGTTTAAGTTCCCTGCTATGATAGTGTTACTGTCGATTTCCCCTTTTATGGCTGTTAACATCTGCCTTATGTATTGAGGTGCTCCTATGTTGGATGCAGAAATTTTTACAATTGTTGTATCTTCTTCTTGGATTGATCCCTTGATCATCGTGTAGTGTCCTTTGTCTCTTGTAATAGTCTTTGTTTTAAAGTCTGTTTTGTCTGATATGAAAATTGCTACTCCAGCTATCTTTTGATTTCCATTTGCATGCAATATCTTTTTCCATCCCCTCACTTTCAGTCTGTATGTGTCCCTAGGTCTGAAGTGGGTCTCTTGTAGGCAACATATATACAGGTCTTGTTTTTGTATCCATACAGCCAGTCTATGTCTTTTGGTTGGAGCACTTAATCCATTTATATTTAACATAGTTATCGATATGTATGTTCCTATTAACATTTTCTTAATTGTTTTGGGTTCGTTATTGTAGGCCTTTTCCTTGTCTTGTGTTTCCTGCCTAGAGAAGTTCCTTTAGTATTTGTTGTAAAGCTGGTTTTGTGATGCTGAATTCTCTTAGCTTTTGCTTGTCTGTAAAGGTTTTAATTTCTCCGTCAAATTTGAATGAGATCCTTGCTGGGTAGAGTAATCTTGGTTGTATTTTTTTTTCCCTTTCATCACTTTAAATATGTCCTGCTACTCTCTTCTGGCTTGCAGAGTTTCTGCTGAAAGATCAGCTGTTAACCTTATGGGGATTCCTTTGTATGTTTTTTGTTGTTTTTCCCTTGCTGCTTTTAATATTTTTTCTTTGTATTTAATTTTTGATAGTTTGATTAATACGTGTCTTGGTGTGTTTCTCCTTGGATTTATCCTGTGTGAGATTCTCTGTGCTTCCTGGACTTGATTAAGTATTTCCTTCCCCATATTAGGGAAGTTTTCAACCAGAATCTCTTCACATATTTTCTCAATACCTTTCTTTTTCTCTTCTTCTTCTGGGACCACGATAATTCGAATGTTGGTGCGTTTAATATTGTCCCAGAGGTCTCTGAGACTGTCCTCAATTCTTTTCATTCTTTTTTCTTTATTCTTCTTTGCAGTAGTCATTTCCACTGTATTATCTTCCAGGTCACTTATCTGTTCTTCTATCTCAGTTATTCTGCTATTGATCCCTTCTAGAGAATTTTAAATTTCATTTATGTGTTGTTCATCAGTGTTTGTTTGCTCTTTAGTTCTTCTAGGTCCTTGTTAAATGTTTCTTGTATATTCCCCATTCTATTTCCATGATTTTGGATCATCTTTACTATCATTTTTCTGAATTCTTTTTCAGGTAGGCTGCCTGTTTCCTCGTCATTTGTTAGGTCTGTTGGGTTTTTACCTTGCTCTTTCATCTGCTGTGTGTTTCTCTGTTTTCTCATTTTGCTTAACTTGCTGTGTTTGGGGTCTCCTTTTCGCAGGCTGCAGGTTCGTAGTTCCCGTTGTTTTTGGTGTCTGCTCTCAGTGTCTAAGGTTGGTCTCCTTCATCTGCTGTGTGTTTCTCTGTCTTCTCATTTTGCTTAACTTACTGTGATTGGGGTCTCCTTTTCGCAGGCTGCAAGTTTGTATTTCCCATTGTTTTTGATGTCTGTCCTCAGTGTCTAAGGTTGGTTCAGTGTGTTGTGTAGGCTTCCTGGTGGAGGGGACTAGTGCCTGTGTTCTGGTGGATGAGGCTGGATCTTGTCTTTCTGGTGGCAGGTCCATGTCTGGTGGTGTGTTTTGGGGTGTCTGTGAGCTTATTATGATTTTAGGCAGCCTCTCTGCTAATGGGTGGGGTTGTTTTCCTGTCTGGCTAATTGTTTGGCATAGGGTGTCCAGCACTGTAACTTGCTGGTCGTTGAGTGGAGCTGGATCTTGGCATTGAGATGGAGATTTCTGGGAGATTTTCGCCATTTGATATAACGTGGAGCTGGGAGGTTTCTGGTGGACCAATGTCCTGAACTTGGCTCTCCCACCTCAGAGACACAGCCCTGACACCTGGGTGGAGCACCAAGAGCCTGTCATCCTCATGGCTTTCGTACCACCCTAGTCTCAAATCTCCCACCCCTGCTCCTCAGGCCGGGGCCCCATGGTAGGAGGGCCTGTGTGCTTGCCTTCTCCTGACTTTTTTGTTTGCCTCTTCTCCTTTGACAGCTCCTACTTGTTGCTCAAATCTATCTACTCCTCTCCACCATAATTTCCTGCTCTTTTAGTCCATACCAAGATGGCCATTTCTTTTGTTCAACATATATATCCTGAGCAAAAATGAAGGGACTAGGAATGGCATGCAAAATTAAACAGTGTGATTAGGGAAGATCTCTTGGAAAGGTGATTTTTAAGCAACAAGGTTGGATGGGTGAGGGGTTAAGTCGTTGAGTCTAGAACTGAGTGACATAGGGAAAGAGGAACAGAAGGTAAAGTCAGAGAGTTAAAGGTGGATGGTGGACCTGGGATCTTGAAGGATAGATATGTGTGGGAAGGTGTAAGAGTCTGGGCTCATTGAAATCATTCCTTTGATAGGCACCTTAACTATTTAGGGCCAGTATCCTGTTTTCTCCATCCTGAATCCCCTCAGGGTGCACCATCCCGGGACATCTGTAGTAGCTGATGTCTTGATGGCCATAACATCCTTTGTTTATGGATATGGCAGGTGACATTCTTTGCTCACAGTGCATCCTCTTGGTCATAAATTCAACTAACATTTGGGTGGCATTTCATGACCAATTTTGTCCTATAGCACTTAGGAAGGCTCATTCCTAGATCAGCAAAGATTCTCTTGATAGGCCACTCAATGTGTTAATTTTTGGATTAGGCCCTGTTGATAATCGAAAATTCTCTGGATCACTTGTCTTACCAGTCTATTATGATACAGGAGATGTTTTCCCTTGTTCCTCTTCCCATATCTAGAGTTGCACTTTATTGACTTGTTGATACATACTTAAGTATGTATCAACCCATACATGCTCATGCCATTCATGTAGCCTCTTTCAAGACAAAATCATTCCAAACATAACCTTCCAATTTTTTGCAGCTCTATCTAGTCATTTGTCTCTATTTCATAACAAAAAGAGAGAAACTTAATGCATTATATAGACCAGTAAAAGTTGCTAGGAGGTCTAAGTCTAATGCATTTTTTTTGTTAAGGGCCTTAGAAACCAGTTAAAATCCCAACCATTCTTCCTACTTCATTCTGTTCTGATTCCTTTGAGATGTGAAAAGCTTTGGAAGGAGTGTTTAATTTAATCTGAACTTAGCAGATATTTATCATCCTGTGTAAATGCAGGTCTGAGAGGTAGAATTTTTGTTTTCTTCTTTCTAAGCAGTTTATTTGTTTTTAGTTCTAACATTGACTTTTTCATAAATATTCATATCACATCTCCAATAAGGCTCCTTGAGAGCAGTGCCCATATCTAATTTTTATTATGAATTAGCACCTGGTATACAACAGATGCTCATCAAGTATTCTGCTATGAGAGGTAGAATTTTATGGGTATAAAAAGGAAAAGCATAAATGTAGGGACATTACTGGAAATTGGGAGAGGCCTGTGACCAGAGAGGAATCACAATGGATCAGCAGCACCTCCTTCACAAATGAGGACAAGCTTATCTTGATAATGACATTAACAGTGAGGCATTAAACTGTTACTGTGAAAAATTATTAACACAACGGACAGAGGAAAAGTTTTCATGATAGAACACATCTTTCAAATAGCCTGTAAGTTTCAGATAAATGTTTCATTATTTGAAATTTAGAGTTTATTGCTTAGAAGTTTTGCAGACTATTCAAAGACTCCCACTATTCCTGCAAGCAGTGGCTAGATCGCCTTCTGCTTCATGCACTTGGGTCACACTTAACAAGACTTAGCCACAACCTTTGTTGGAGAATGTTCTACAAAATATTGTGCTAACCAGCTACAGATCTGATGAGAAACATTCCCTCTCACATATGGGATAGCACAATTGTCTTCACGTGTTGCCTGCTTAGTTAGAACTTTGGGTCATAGTCCATGTCACCTCAGACTGTGGTAATTAATTTGAATCTGAAGCTAAGCTTTATTGTCGGGATGTTGTTTGCAAGTGTGAATCCATGGTTTTCTTGGGGATAGAGAGAGTTGGGGAAATTACTGAGTCTGAATGACTAGAGTGTAGACAGTACCAGCAGGGAAGCAAAACCTCTACAGAAAGGCTACTAAAAGGCGAAGGATGTATGAGGGGACAAATTTGACACCATCTGGCTTCTGTTCCATAGATTTGAAAATTAAATGACTCTAGCAATGTGACTTTGAATCAGTTTCCTGTTTTTCTCTCATGAGAGCCAAGTAAGGGCTTTAACTCATAGAGCAAGCATCCTTGTGATATGCAGTATGAGAACCAGTAGAATGTTTTACCTGGAGTAGAGAAACTTGAGAATATCCATAGAAATCTGGAAATCAAATACAGACACCAGCCACTGGAGCTTGAGGGCACTGAGGTTTCTTCCCACAGGGTGGTTGGGGTTGGTTAAGGGGAACCTACATGACTTGAGGTCCTCAGCCCCACCATCTGAATCACAAAAGGGGGGAAAAGGCTTCGAAATAACAGTAATCAACACTTGTGCCTTATAGTTTACAAAGCGATCTTCCATACAACCCCAAACCCCTCTAATTTAGGTAGTGCTTTAGTATTTATTATTTCCAACTTACGGGTAAAAAAATGAGATGGAGAGAAGATAATTCAGTTCCTCAAAACTTTGACTAGGATCCAAGCCTCTTTTTATACACTTTCCACTATACCCTTGTCTGTATAGCCATGCCATTGGTTCAGTGTTAAACTAACGTATAGAAAGTGTTTCATATGAAGTATATCTCTGTATGTTAATGATAGGAGTCTATTAATAAATTGAATAAACATGTCAAAGTCAGAAGCTCATCCTTTGAAAAAAGAAATATTTGGTTGTCCATCCCCCCCCCCCCCCTCACCATCCCTGTCCATCCCCCCCCCCACACACACCATCCCCTTTCAAGCTCACTATATTTAACATTGGATTTCTTCTGCCATCTAGTGGAATTTTGATGAACCACATGTAAAAACTAAGGAGTCATTCCTTGCAGTAGGCTGTCCAATGTATTTCTGAAATTTCATCAAATTTTTTATGTTCACCTTACACTTTTATTTATTTATTTTTTTTTTTTGCGGTACGCGGGCCTCTCACTGTTGTGGCCTCTCCCGTTGAGGAGCACAGGCTCCGGACGCACAGGCTCAGCGGCCATGGCTCACGGGCCCAGCCGCTCCGCGGCATGTGGGATCTTCCCGGACTGGGGCACGAACCCGCGTCCCCTGCATCGGCAGGGGGACTCTCAACCACTGCGCCACCAGGGAAGCCCCACCTTACACTTTTAAAGCATTTGTATGTGCAGATTATTTCCTATATCAAAAATTAGTAAGTGTTCTACTATCACCTTGAATTTTTGTACTACTCAGTTCTTGACTACTAATATCTTATGTGACCTAGGATAATTATCTCTCTCCTTATTTATTTTACTTTTTTTCTGACTCTCCATTTACTCTTCTACAAAATGAGGTTAAAATCCCTGTCAGCTATAAAATTCAATGGCACTATGCTACATTTTGACTTAATAACAGTAAAAAATCAGTATGTTTTTTAAAAATTTGTTGATACTCTTCCCCTATTCCCATACCTAATTCTTCCCTACCTTTACTCAGATCATTCCTACAGATCAGTGAGCAATTAGAAGACCAGAATTATGTGGAAAATCAACAAGTGATGTTTTAAAAGATGGTTAATGTATGTCACACATGTCATGGGAAAGAGGAAGAAAATACCCACTGAGAGAACCATTGAACCTACATAATTAACTTACATAGATAAAATATTTTAAAATTTTATTTAATCATTACATAAAATTTCATTTTATCTTCACAATAGCTCTGTGAGGACTTTAGAAATGGTATTGTTATCATTCTTTGCTAATGAATAAACAGAGGAACAGAAATATTTAGACGATCAATCTCACAAAGGCAGGTGGTCGTAGAAAATGAATTAAACTCAAATCTGTGCTACTCCCTGCAGAGTAGCAGCTTCAGGATCACCTGGGAGAACTTCCCTGGTGTCACAGTGGTTAAGAATCCGCCTGCCAATGCAGGGGACACGGGTTCGAGCTCTGGTCCGGGAAGATCCCACGTGCCGCAGAGCAACTAAGCCTGTGTGCCACAACTACTGAGCCTGTGCTCTAGAGCCCATGAGCTACAACTACTGAGCCCACGTGCTGCAACTACTGAAGCACAGGTGCCTAGAGCCCTTGCTCCACAGCAAGAGAAGCCACCGCAATGAGAAGCCTGCATGCCACAATGAAGAGTAGCTCCTGCTCACCACAACTAGAGAAAGCCCGCATGCAGCAACAAAGAACCGATGCAGACAAAAAAAAGAGATCACCTGGGAGCTTGTGAGAAATGCAGACTATGAACCCACATCCTAGACCTAAAGAATCAGAATCTGCATCCTTCCAAGATCCCTAGGTGATTTGATGCTCATTAAAGTTTGAGAAGCACCAAACTAACCCATGAACCTTTTCAGACCAAGATGTCTTTCCAGGGCATGTAAGGAAGCCATGTGGTCTTTGAGGACTGTTTGAATCAGTTTTAGTCTGAACAAAAGCTTAAATATGGGAAAATACTGTCTCGAGTGAGAGGGCAAATTTCAAAGTAGTCAAATCTCATCAGATATGTAAAATAATAAAATGCTTTGAATGATTTAGTTTTTTATTATTAAAAAATTTTTATTGAAGTATAGTTGATGTACAGTTTTACATAATTTACAGGTGTACAATATAGTGATTCACAGTTTCTGAAGGCTATATTCCATTTATAGTTATTATAAAGTATTGGCTATATTCCCTGTGTTGTACAATATGTCCTTGTAGCTTATTTTATACATAATACTTTGTACCTCTTACTCTCCTACTCCTATATTGGCCCTCCCCCCTTCCCTCACCCCACTGGTAACCACCAGTTTATTCTCTATATCTGTGGGTCTGCTTCTTTTTTTTTGTTATATTTCTTAGTCTGTTGTATTTTTTGGATTCCACTTATAAGTGATATTGTACAGTATTTGTCTTTCTCTGTCTGACTTATTTCACTTAGCCTAATATCCTCCAAGTCCATCCATGTTGCTCCAAATGGAAAAATTCCATTTTTTTTCCTGGCTGAGTATCTTTTCGAATTAGTGGTCTTGTTATTTTTGGATATATACCCAGGAGTGGAATTGCTGGGTCATATGGTAGTGTTATTTTTAGTTTTTTGAGAAGGCTCCATAATGTTTTCCACAGGGGCTGCACCAATTTACATTCACACCAACAGTGCACTAAGGTTCCCTTTTCTCTGCATCCTTGCCAACATTTGTTATTTGTGTTCTTTTTGATGATAGCCATTCTGAGAGGTGTGAGGTGTTATCTCAGTGTGGTTTTAATTTGCATTTCCCTGATGGTTATCAATGTCAAGTATCTTTTCATATCTGCCTGTTGGCCATTTGCCTATCCTCTTTGGAAAAATGTCTTTTCATGTCTTCTGCCCATTTTTAATTGAGTTATTTGGTATTTTTTGGATGTTGAATTGTATTAGCTATTGATATATTTTTGATATTAACCCCTCGTCAGTCATATGATTTGCAAATTTTTCTCCCATTTGTTGTAGGTTGCCCTTTTGTTTTGTCTGTGGTTACTTTTGCTGTGCAAAAGCTTTTAAGTTTAATTAGGTGCCATTTGTTCATTTTTGCTTTTATTTCCTTGGTATTAGGAGACAGATCCAAAAAAATACTATGATTTATGTCAGAGTGTTCTGCCTATGTTTTCCTCTAGGAGTTTTATGGTTTCTGACCTTTGTTTTAGGTCTTTAATGCATTTTGAGTTTATTTTTGTTTATGGAGTTAGAGAATGTTCTAATTTCATTCTTTTATGTTTAGCTGTCTGGTTTTCTCAGCAACACTTATTGAACAGACTCTCTTTTCTCCATTGTATATTCTTGCCTCCTTTGTCATACATTAATTGACCATAAGTACCCAGATTTGTTTCTGGTTTCTCTGTTCCATTCCATTGATCTGTGTGTCTATTTTTGTGCTATAACATATGTTTTGATTACTGTAGCTTTGTAGTATTGTCTGAAGTCTAGAAGGGATATGCCTCCAGCTTTGTTCCTTATTCTTAAGATTGCTTTGGCAATTCTTGACCTTCTATGTTTTCATACACATTTTAAAATTATTTTTTCTAGTTCTGTGAAAATGCCATTAGTATTTTGGTAGGGATTGCATTGAATCTGTAGACTCCCTTGGGTAGTACAGTCATTTTTCCAATCCAAGAACACAGTATATCTTTCCATCTGTTTGTGCCATCTTCAATTTCTTTCATCAGTATCTTACAGTTTTCAGAGTATAGGTCTTTTGCCTCCTTAGGTACACTTATTCCTAGGTATTTTATTCTTTTTGATGTGATAGTAAATTGGATTGTTTTCTTAATTTCTCTTTCTGATAGTTCATTGTTAGTGTGTAGAAATGCAACAGATTTGTGTATATTAATTTTGCATCCTGCAACTTTACCAAATTCATTGATGAGCTCTTATAGTTTTCTGGTAGTCTCTTTAGGATTTTTTAATATATAGTATCTTATCATCTGCAGATAGTTGTAGTTTTACTTCTTCCTTTCCAGAGTGCATTTCTTTTTATTTCTTTTCTTGTCTGATTACTGTGGCTAGAACTTCCGATACTATGTTGAATAAAAGTGGTGAAAGTGGGTATCCTTGTCTTCTTCCTAATTTTAGAGGAAATGCTTTCAGTTTTTCACTGTTGAGTATGATGTTAGCTGTGGGTTTGTTATATATTGCTTTTGTTATGTTAAGGTATGTTTCTTCTATGCCCACGTTCTGGAGAATTTTAACCATAAATGGATGTTGAACTTTGTCTAAAGTTTTTTCTGCATCTATTGAGATGATCATATGGTTTTTATTTTTCAATTTGTTAATGTGGTGTATCACCTTGACTGATTTGTTGATATTGAAAAATCCTTGTATCCTTGGGATAAATCCCACTGCATCACAGTGTATGATCCTTCAGTGGATTTGATTTGCCAGTATTTTGTTGAGGATTTCTGCTTCTTTGTTCATCAGTGATATTGGCCTGTACTTTTGTTTTTTTATAATACCTTTGTGTGGTTTGGATGTCAGGGTGATGCTGACCTTCTGGAATGAGTTCAGAAGTGTTTCTCCTCTGCACTTTTTTTGGAATCATTTCAGAACGACAGCTGTTAACTTTTCTCTAAATATTTGATAGAATTCACCTGTGAAGCTCTCTGTCCTGGACTTTTGTTTGTTGGGAGTTCTTTTGTTTTGTTTTGTTTTGTTTTGTTTTAACGGTACACGGGCCTCTCAATGTTGTGGCCTCTCCCATTGTGGAGCACAGGCTCCGGACGTGCAGGCTCAGCGGCCATGACTCACGGCCCCAGCCGCTCCATGGCATGTGGGATCTTCCCGGACTGGGGCACGAACCCGTGTCCCCTGCATTGGCAGGGGGACTCTCAACCACTGCACCACCAGGGAAGCCCTGTTGGGAGTTTTTAAATTACTGATTCAATTTTATTACTGGTAATTGGTCTTTTCATATTTTCTATTTCTTTCTGGTTCAGTCTTGGGAAAGTGTATCTTTCTAAGAATTTGTCCATTTCTTCTAGGTTCTCCATTTTATTGGCATATAATTGTTCATAGTAGTCTCTTATGATCCTTTTTATTTCCTTTTTAAGATTTTTTTGATGCAGACCATTTTTTAAGTCTTTATTGAATTTGTTACAGTATTGCTTCTGTTTTATGTTTTTTGGTTTTTTGGCCATGAGGCATGTGGGATCTTAGCTCCCCTCCCAGGGATTGAACCTGCACCCCCTGCATTGGAAGGCAAAGTCTTAACCACTGGACCACCAGGGAAGTCCTGATCCTTTGTATGTCTATGGTGTCAGTTGTAACTTCTCCTTTTTCATTTCTGATTTTATGGATTTGGGCCCTGTCTCTTTTTTTCTCAATGAGTCTGGCTCAAGGTTTATCAATGTTGTTTATCTTTTCAAAGAACCAGCTTTTAGTTTGATTGATGTTTTGTACCTTTTTAGTCTCTATTTCATTTATTTCTGCTCTTTATGATTTCTTTCCTTCTACTAACCTTGTGGGTTTTTTGTTCTTCTTTCTCTAATTCCTTTAGGTGTAAATTTAGATTGCTTATTTGAGATTTTTCTTGTTTCCTGATGTAAGATTGTATTGCTATAAACTTACCTATTAGAACTGCTTTTGCTGTGTGCCATAAGTTTGGATGTTTTTGTTTTCATTTTTCTCTAGGTATTTTTAAATTTCCTCCTTGATTTCTTCATTGATCCATTGGTTGTTTAATAACATATTGTTTAGCCTCCACATAAGTTGATGTCTAGCCTTATAGTGCTGTGGTCGGAAAAGATGCTTGATATGATTTCAGTTTTCTTAAATTTACCATGACTTGTTTTGTGGCCTAGCATGTGATCTAGCCTGGAGAACATTTCATGTGCACTTGAAAAAAATGTGTATTCTGCTGCTTTTGGATTAAATGCTCCATGTATATCAATTAAGTCCATCTGATCTAATGTGTCATTTAAAGCCCATGTTTCCTTATTGACTTTCTTGAGGATCTGTCCATTGATGTTTATTTTAAAGTGTGTTTTATCTGATAAAAGTATAGCTACTCTGGCTTTCTTTTGATTTCCGTTTGCATGGAAAAACCTTTTTCCATTCCCTTATTTTCAGTCTGTGTGTGTCGTTAGATCTGAAGTGAGTCTCTTATAGGCAGCGTATGTATGGGCCTTGTTTTTGTATCCATTCAGCCACTCTTTGCCTTTTGATTGGAGCATTTAGTCCATTTACATTTAAGGTAATTATTGGTATTTATGTTCTTGTTGCCTTTTTAATTGTTTTGAGGTTGCTTTTGTAGTTCTTTTTTCCCTTCTTTTGTTCTCTTCTCTTGTGATTTGATGACTATCTTTAGTGTTATGTTTGGATTCCTTTTTCTTTTTTGCGTGTATATCTATTATAGATTTTTGGTTGTGGTTACCGTGAGGTTTTTGTATGGGTACGTATATTTATGATCCCAAATTCTTTGATCATCTTTATGATCATTACCCTGAACTCTTTCTCAGGTAGATTGTCTATCTTCAATTCATTTAATTCTTCTTCTGGTGTTTTGTCTTATTCCTTCATCTGAAACTTGTTCTTCTGTTGCCTCATTTTTCCTAAGTTACTGTTTGTATTTTTATATACCTGGTAACTTAATTATGTTTCCCAACCTTTGAGAAGTGGCCTTTTGTAGGTGACATCCTATGCATTCCATCAGTGAGCTCCCCTTTTGTCATACAAGCTGTATGTTCTAGAGTTTCTCCCGATGAGAGCTGCATGGGTCCTTATGTTGTGGCGGGCTGACTATGTGGGAAGTCTGGTAGGCTTGGTTGACTCTTGGTCTGGTTGTTTGCCAGGCCATGCCTTGTTCAGAGGCTGCTGGCTTGTGGGACAGGTAATGAAGTGGCTGACTGCAGAACCCCAGGGGACCCCAAGACTAGTACTGGGTCACTGGCAGGGAGAGTCAGTGTCCAGAAGATTCTGGGGCTCTTGCCCACCCTCTGGTGGGTGAAGCCAGTTCTTGGGGTTAGTGCCGGACTACTAGCAGGTAGAGCCAGGTCCTGGAGTTTGGTTACAGGACCCTGGGATCCCAGAGCTAGTGTCAGATAACTGGTGGGGAAGGGTGGTTCTTGACACAGTTGGGAATGGGGTCTGGGGTGTATGAAGCTTGCATTGGTCTGCTAGTAGGCAGGGCTGGGACCTAGCTGGTCCTAGGGCAGTGTCTGGCCTGCTGTGGGCAGGCTGGGTCCACAGGCTGTGGGATTGTGGTTTTATTGCATGTGGTCTCTGCCCCCTGGTAGGTGAAGCTGGTCCAGAGGCTAGATAAAGCTTTCTGAGTGCAGTGCTGGGCCCAGAGGACTCTGAGGCTGGTGCCTGCCCACTGGTGGGTGGATCTGGGTCCTGGACCCTCTGGTGGGCAGGGCCATGTCCAGAAGCCGCTGTGGGCTCAGGATATCTTTAGGCAGTCTGTCTGCTGATGGGTGGGGCTGTGTCCCCACCCAGTTAGTTGCTTGGCCTGAGTCATTCCAGCACTGGCACCTAGAGACTGTTGGGTGGGACCAGGTCTTCATGCTAATGACCTGGAGGAAGGATTCTACAATGGCACTCACCAGCACAAATATTTACATAGTAGAAGGACCTCTCAAGAATGGCTCCCACCAGTGCTTATGTCTCCAGGGTAAGCTTCAGGCACCCCCTGCCTCTCTGGGGATCTTTCTAAGACAGGTAGGTCTGGCCCATGCTCCTATCAAATAACTCTTTTGCTCTGGGTCCCAGAGTGTGTGAGATTTTTCTATGCCGTTTAAGAATGAAGTCTTTATTTCCCCAAGTCCTGTGGGACTCCCAAAATTAAGCCTCACTGGCCTTCAAAGCCAAATTCTCTGGGGCCTTGTCTTCCTGGTGCAGGACCACTGGGCTAAGGAGCGTGACATGGGGCTTAGAAGTCTGACTCCTGTAGGAGACCCTCTGCAATGTAATTACTCTCCAGTTTGTGGGCTGCCCACCTGGGGGTGTATGGTACTTGACTATATCACAAGTCTGCCCCTCCTACCCATCTTGTTTTTGTTCGTGCTTTGTCTTTAGTTGTAGAAGATCTTTTCTGGTAGGTTCTGGTCTTCTTACTGATGGTTTTTCTGCAAATAATTGTGATTTTGGTGTGTTTGTGAGAGGATGTGAGCTCAGGGTCTTCCTAGTCCACTATCTTGGCCTATCTCTCCTGAATAATTTCAATCAGATTACTTTCAAAATATAATCACTGTTGTTCTTGTTTACCAATTTTCTTGTTTAGTGTATTTCTGTACCAGTGTATTATAAGTAGCATAGGCTTCTTTAAGAAAATCTAGAGTTTGCAAGATAAATAGCACTTAGTTTAGCTCAGTTGCTTCAGTTTACAGATGAAGGAAATCAAATCCACTCAGAAAGTTATTGGCAGTTAGCACTAAAGTTGGCAGCTGGTCTATTTTTCTTCAACCAGTTTGTCTTTCCCCTTCACATATATGGATCATAATTTGTCTGGATGACCATTTCCTAGGGCCTGTTCTACACAATACTCGTCCTGCAGGTTGTTCTGCAAAAATGTGTTTCAGTAATACTACATAACATAGTTTGTTTGTGGCGATTCTTGGTACATCCTTATAAAAAATGAGAGAATCTATCTTAAAGAAATCTAACTCCTCACCTCAGTTTACCAAACCCTGAATGAAATGTGCTTGCCTTCTTCCCTCTGATGTTTCCTGCTACATTACTTTTGCCTCCAGGCAGAAAAAATTCTCTGCTTTGAGGACTCATGCAATTAGTTCAGACCCACCTGGATAATTTCCCTATTTCAAGGTCTGTAACCTTAATTACATCTGCAAAGTTCCATTGCCATATAACAAAACATACAGGTTCTAGGGATTAGAGCATAGGCAACTTTGGAGGGCCACACTGCTTATTGCAAATTCCAAATGATGTCTTCCCTGATTATCCAATATGAAGGAACTACTCAGCCACTTTATCACATCACCTTAATTGAATTCTTTATACATGCCTTTTTAAAAAAATGTTATATCACTTGCTATAATGTAAGCTTAATAAGAAACGAGAACTAGAATCTGATGATCCTGGAATAATATTTGGCACATAATAGGTGTTCAGTAAATATTTTCTGGCTGAATTTTGTTAAATTCAGGTTTTCCAAATTTATTACTCATAAAATTTAGGATATATGCTTGTTTGAGAAACCAAATATTGTGTGAAACAGGACAGTTTTTATGTTTTTATCTGTATACACATACATATATAAACAGACATATATGCACATATGTATATACATATACATGTGTGTGCACGCACATGCGTTTGTGTTTGTGTGCACTTGTACTTCCATTTGTTTATCTGTTTCAGAATTTTATATGTAATAGGAAATTTTTCTCATGACTGAGAAGTTAAGGTTCAGGTGCTTTAGGCACCCACTCAAATAATCTATTTGCATTTGGAGCTTGACTGCTGCCAGCTAAATTTGAGTGTTGTCCTCACTTATTTCATTCAATCACTTCCTTAGGAGTAAAGGGGCTGCTTTTTTGAGCCAACATGTATCTTCTTTGTCTTCCTTATATTGTACCCATTTATCTGGAGCTCTTGAAATATATGAAATATGTATAATCCTTCTATCACTTAGCAGCCCTATTGGAAAGAAGTACTAAACATTTCTCTATGTTGGTTTTCCCAAATTAGAATTCTGTGTTACTACCCTAAATATTTAATGGAAAAAACCGTGTTCCATGCTTACATTTAGAAAACATTGGATTAAAGGAATATTTGTGTCTTGGAACATATATCATACTTTTATATTTATTGACTCCCCAAGAGGGCTATTTAGTTTGCAATATTTCCCAAATATTTTACAAGAGGACCAGTTTTTCCAATATAGCATCTATTATTATATCCCAGAATTAGTGTTCTAAGGGACACCATTTAGTAAACATTACTACAGAATATCTTAACTCTCAAATATAAGAAACTTCAAGATTCCCAATTTTATTAACACAGGTAGTATATAGGCTGTTGGTTACTTAGAAGACAACTTTAAAACCTTCTAGCTTTGGGGGTTCTTTTATTTTTCAAAACTGGTTTTCTTTTCATGATAATATAACTTAACAAAATCTGCATGGCTTAACACAGCAACAGTTGATTTCTTTCTCATAACACATGCCTCACACTTGAGAGCTGGTGGGGCTGTGCTCCACATGGTCACCCAGGAAGTCAAGCTGATGGGAGCCCACCGTCTCATCTGCACGTGGTCAGGTGTAGCAGCAGCTGATAAGAACCTGAATGCTCTGCAATGTTTCTGAGGAAGTATTCTGTGGCACTTCCATCCATGGACAATCAGCTAGAATTTATTGCATAACTGTTCCTAATTGTAGGGGTCTGAGAGATGCAGGGGAGTGGACAAAATATTTGGGGCTACTACTGTATCTGCCACAGCTAATAACACTCCTTAACTTCTTTTTATGAGCAAAATTGCCATGGCATTAACATATTGGTGTCTCCTGAATGTCATGATAGCTTAATCTAAATATTGTGCAATGGTGAATAGAATTTGTCACAGAATGAGGACATATTAAATATAAAGGAAGATTAAATCATTAGTAAGCTATCTCACATGTAAGAGTAAGAGAAGAATTTCAGAAATTTACAGCAGGGAGTTAAAGGAATATTTAGCATTCAGTTAAAAATGGTAGCTGTGTGGTCCAGGAATGTGTCATGTACAAAAAGTTAATAAAACAATGCAGTTACTACCATGATCAGATGATTAAAGTTAGCATGAAAGTGAAAGCCACGGAATAGGGAAAACAACAATTTCAAATATTGAGCACTTTATATGTACTTCTTTCTGCCTAAGCACTTTATATTTGTGGATAGATTAAGTATATTACAGTGTTCTTTTTTTTAAAAAAAAAGACAAGAAAATAAATTGTGAGAGGCAAGCAAAATAACAGTAGCCAAGAGTACTTTTAAAAAATGTACTTGGCATTTATAAGTATTAAGTAAAAAGAAACCATGGTCATAAAACTTTGGGAAACACTGAACAGTAATTTTTCCTCTTGGATATCTTATAACACATTAAGCACTCTGAGAAGTCTTCCCAGAAGAAATCGCTTTAGTGTCTTTTACCCACGTTTACCAAACTTTTTATCATATAGCCAGAAAGAATAAAGAAAAACTAACCTATTATACCCTGCTCAGCCTGGCATACAACTGAAAGAAACAAAAAGAGGCCTTGCTTACTGCTTGCTTTCAAAGTGGTAGATTCCTGAAATTCAGTCTTCCTCAGCTATGATATAAACTTACTATGTGCACAGTCCATTTGACCTTGTTGCATCTCCCCTGTGAGATTTGAGGTCAAGGGGAACTGACAGCCAATAGGCTAATACTCATGCTTTTTTACTGAGCTGTAACAAAGTCTTTTGTCTCTGTCCCAGGAGTATCATGTGCCTTCTGCCAACATCCGTGAACAGTTTAGGCTAACTTATTAGCCTGTAAGTAGAGTAAATTCAAATCCAGGATACAATAGTGCAATGTAGTAATAATAAAATTTTTGCTCTTTTCATAAGTTGATTAATTTGAGTAATTTTTCCTGGGCTACTAATTTTGACAGAGGAGAAATATGAGTTACTAGACAACCAACTCACAGATGCTATGATCTAACAGAGTTACAAGGCCTTTTTGTGTGTGTGTGTCAATATCACATTTTATTAATTTTTTTATTTTAATTTTTAATATTAGAGCATAGTTGATTTACAATGTTGTGTTAGTTTCAGTTGTATAGCAAAGAGATTCAGTCTTACATATACATGTATACATTCTTCTTCAGATTCTTTTCCCATATAGGTTATTACAGAATATTGACTACAGTGCCCTGTGCTAAAGAGTAGGTCCTTGTTGATTATTGATTTTATATATAGTAGTATGTATATGTTAATCCCAAACTCCTAATTTATTCCTCCCCCCACCATTCCCCTTTGGTAACTATAAGTTTGTTTTTGAAGTCTGTGAGTCTGTTTCTGTTTTGTAAATAAGTTCATTTGTATCATTTTTTTAGATTCCACATGTAAGTGATATCATATGATATTTATCTTTCTCTGTCTGACTTACTTCACTTAGTAAAATAATCTCTAGGTTCATCCATGTTGCTGCAAATGGCATTATTTCATTCTTTTTATGGCTGCGTAATACTCCTTTGTATATATGTACAAGGTTTTCTTTATCCATCCTTCTGTTGATGGATATTTAGTTTGCTTCCTTGTCTTGAGTATTGTAAATAGTGCTGCAGTGAACACAGGGAAGCATATATCTTTTTGAATTAGACTTTTCTCTGGATATATGACCAGGAGTGGGATTACTGGATCTTATGGTATTTCTATTTTTCGTTTTTAAAGAAACCTCCATGCTGTTCTCCATAATGGTTGTACCAATTTACATTCCCACCAGCAGTGCAGGAGCGTTCCCTTTTCTCCACACTCTCTCCAGCAATTATTTTTTGTAGACATTTAGATGATGGCCATTCTGACCAGTGTGAGGTGACATGTCATTGTGGTTTTGATTTGTATTTCTCTAATCATTAGTGATGTTGAGCATCTTTTCATGTGCTTTTTGGCCAACTGTATGTCTTCTTTGGAGAAATGTCTATTTAGATCTTCTGCCCATTTTTTGATTGGGTTGTTTGTTTTTTATGTGATATTGAGCTGCATGAGCTATTTGTATATTTTGGAAATTAATCCCTTGTCAATCACTTTATTTGCAAATATTTTTTTCCTTTCTGTGGGTTGTCTTCTTGTTTTGTTTATGATTTCCTTTGCTGTGCAAAAGCTTTTAAGTTTAATTAGGTCCCATTTGTTTATTTTTGTTTTTATTTTTATTACTCTAGGAGAGAGTTTGGAAAAGACATTGCTGTTATTTACGTCAAAGAGTGATCTGCCTATGTTTTTCTCTAAGAGTTTTATAGTATCTAGTCTTACATTTAGGTTTTTAATCCATTTTGATTTTATTTTTGTGTATGGTGTTAGAGAATGTTCTAGTTTCATTCTTTTACATGTAGCTGTCCTGTTTTCCCAGCACCACTTATTGAAGAGACTGTCTTTTCTCCATTGTATATTCTTGCATCGTTGTAGATTAATTGACCATAGGTGTGTGGTGTTATTTCTGGGCTTTCTATCCTGTTCCATTGATCTGTATTTCTGTTTTTGTGCCAGTACCATACTGTTTTGATGACTGTAGCTTTGTAGTACAGTCTGAAGTCAGGGAGCCTGATTCCTCCAGGTCCTTTTTTTTTCCCCCTCAGGATTGGTTTGGGTATTCAGGGTCTTTTGTGTTTCCATGAAAATTTAAGAGTTTTTGCTTTAGTTCGGTGAAAAATGTCATTGTAATTTAATAGGGATTGCATTGAATCTGTAGATTGCCTTGGGTAGTTTAGTCATTTTGACAATATTGATTTTTCGAACCAAAGAGCATGGTATATGTTTCCATCTGTTTGTGTCATCTTCAAGTTCTTTCATCAGTATATTATAGTTTTCAGAGTACAGGTCTTTTGCCTCCTTAGGTAGGTTTCTTTCTAGGTATTTTATTCTTTTGATGCCATGGTAAATGGGGTTGTTTCCTTAATTTCTCTTTCTGATCTTTCCTTGTTAGTGTATAGAAATGCAAGAGATTTCTGTGTATTAATTTTGTATCCTTCAACTTTACTGATTTTCTGGATGAGCTCTAGTAGTTTTCTGGTAGCATGTTTAGGATTTTCTGTGTATAGTATCATGTCATCTGGAAACAGTGACAGTTTTGGATTCCTTTTATTTCTTTTTCTTCTCTGATTGCCATGGCTAGGACTTCCAAAACTATGTTGAATAAAAGTGGTGAGAGTGGACCTCCTTGTCTTGTTCCTGAACTTAGAGGAAATGCTTTCATCTTTTCACCATTGAGTATGTTGTTAACTGTATTTTTGATGTATATGGCTTTTATTACGTTGAGGTAGGTTCCCTCTATGCCCACTTTCTGGATACTTTTTATCATAAATGGGTGTCGAATTTTGTCAAAAGCTTTTTCTGCATCTGTTGAGATGATCATATGGATTTTATTCTTCAATTTGTTAATGTGGTGTATCACACTGATTGATTTGTGGATATTGAAAAATCCTTGCATGCCTGAGATAAATCCCACTTGATCATGGTGTATTATCCTTTTAATGTGTTGTTGGATTCAGTTTGCTAGTATTTTGTTCAGGATTTTTGCATCTATGTTCATCAGTGATATTGACCTGTAATTTTCTTTTTTTTGTAGTATCTTTGTCTGATTTTGGTATTGGGGTAATGGTGACCTCAGAGCATGAGTTTGAGAATATTTCTTCCTTTGCAATTTTTTGGAATAGTTTCAGAAGGATAGATGTTAATTCTTCTTTAAATGTTTGATAGGCAAGGTCTTAATCAACATTTGAGTGGTTACTCTCTTTCATTTACTGTGGAAATGACTTTATATGCACTAACTTGTTTACTACTCAAAGGCACTCCATGATGGAGGTGCCAGTATCTTCATTTTACAGATGAGAAAACTAAGACACAGAGGAGTTAATTAATTTTCTCAAGGTTACACAGTATGTGGTAGGCCTGGAATTCAAACCTAGGTATCAGAACCAAATTTCTATCCATCACAAAAAGAGAAAGGAGATATAGGAATTTTAAATTTATTCACAGTAGAAACGAGAACAATTGTTACAAAAAATAATAATAAAAGATCTCATTGAAGAAAGATTTTTTGAAATATTAAAAACTTGAATTTGTAAATTTCTACCCATTAAAAGAAAAGCAAATCAAAATTTAATTGTCCAACAAGTGTAAGGAATACCTGAGAAGAGAGCAAATGAGTTTTTGAACTAAAAGGGAGGACCCAACTGATTGAGGATACGGTTAACACTTCTTTCTTTCTTTCTTTCTTTCTTTCTTCCTTCCTTTCTTTCTTTCTTTCTTTCTTTCTTTCTTTCTTTCTTTCTTTCTTTCTTTCTTTCTTTCTTTCTTTCTTTCACATCTTTATTGGAGTGTAATTACTTTACAATGGTGTGTTAGTTTCTGCTTTACAACAAAGTGAATCAGTTATACATATACATATGTTCCCATATCTCTTCCCTCTTGCATCTCCCTCCCCCCCACCCTCCCTATCCCACCCCTCCAGGTGGTCACAAACCACCCAGCTGATCTCCCTGTGTCATGAGCCTGCTTCCCACCAGCTATCCACCCTACGTGTGGCAGTGTATTTAATCATTCAGATCCTATCAAGCAGAGCAGCCCCATTCAGATGGTAACACGGGCCTCTAATCCCCAAAGTCCAGAGTTCATTGTTGGTGTGGCAAAGCAATTCAGTCAGCTGAAGAATAGCTGTTTTATGTAGTCCGAATTCAACATAACATATACTTTACATAGCTGTGATTGGTTAGCATAATTGTAGTGTTGTAGGAAACTTTCAGGTTAACCAAGCTACTCAAAATGATTATTCATGATACCAAGGTCTACAAAATTGAAGCACCTTCTGCTACAGGGGTGAACAAACTGTGGCATGTGGGCCAATTCTAGTTCACCCTTTGTTTTGTGAATAAATTTTTATTGTGACACAGTCACACCCATTTGTTGGGTATTGTCTATGACTGCTTTGTGCTACAATGACAGAGCTGAGTAGGGGCAACTGCCACAGAGGCCATATGACCTGCAAAGCCTGCAATATTTCCTATTGGGTCCTTTACAGAAAAAGTTCGCTGGCTCCTGTTTTAGTCCTTTAAGCACATTTTCATCAATAATAAATATCTTCTCCAGTGTGTATATAAAAGGGAGTCAAACATGCAGCTTTAACGTCTAAAAGTGAACCTTACTATTAGTATATGCTGAACTTTGAGAATTTTTATTTGTAAATATTTCTACAGTGTGACAGTGAATTAAATTATTTGACCATAAATGTTTTTCTCATTTACTGACGTCAGTGGTTAAACCTACACATTATCTTGCCCATTTCATAGTTACCTTTAGGGACTTTTCCTTTCCCTAAAGGTCCAGGGATTTTCTCTTAACATTTATCATGATAGAGCTTGCTATCTGTTCATGGCCTTTGGTCTATACAGATCTTGGACTGTCTGTTTATCTTTCTCAGCCGGTTTCAGTCTTTCTCAACCAAATGATTTCAGGCAACTACAATCAAACCGTTGCTAAAAGAAACTTATTTGCCACCTGGGCTTTATACTGCATACATTATTTGTAATTTTTGTTTATTTAGCAAGTGTGTTGAATATTTTCCTTGTATTTTGTATGCTGGCTTACTCTAAATAAAAAGAAATTTGTTTTTGATCCCAACATAACTATAGAGTTGGGTAGGAAATTACCTTGACACACTAGTGGCCTCCAAATACACTTTGAGACACTCTCCCAGAGGTCTTAGAACAAAAAATCTCGGAGAACTTTAGATGGTTGATTACCATAATTTTAAAATCAGTTTAAAATACATAGTGAGAAATTAGGAGAAAGAGATGGGGTAGGTTTCCAAACTTTGGACAGGGTGCAAGCAGGGCAGAAGACTTACTACACCTGAATCCTGAGGTACATGATTCAAGAGCAGGGGAGTCCAAAATACAGAAGGTGGCTTGGTGTCTAATTCTACCCTTGTTGTGTTGGAGAGACACAGGAGCAAGTATTGCCACAGCTGTAGACAACCAGTGACCTGATGGACAGCATAGTTTTTACTCTTGTTTTTTCCCTGTGTGATATGGACAGGGGACAAATAGGATACCTCTGTGTCTCCTACAAGTGTAATGTCTTACACATTTATTGACTCTTGTGTACTTGACATTTCCACCCCTTCCTTTTTTCAAAAAATGCTAAACTTTATATCTAATGCGTCACACTAGCTTCTTCCTTTCACACTTAGTTTCATCTATTCTTGTTATTTGTTACTCTTATTAGCATAGCTGAATACACTTTAAAAAACTTGTATAATTGAGAGACAGTCACTGTTCCATATCCACAGGCTTCCCATCCACAGATTCAGTCAAACTTGGAGTTCAGTCTGTGGTTGGTTGAATCTGGGGATGTGGACGGTGGACATGGAGCATCAACTGTATTATACCATTTTATATATAAGGGACTTGAGCATCCCTGAATTTTGGTGTCTGTGGGTGTCCTGGACCAGTCCCCTGCAGATACCTAAGGATGACTGTCTAACATTACCTTAGTTTCAGGTATACAACATAATGATTTGATATTTGTATATGCTGCAAAATGATCACCACAATCAGTCTAGTTAACAGCTATCACTGTAAATGGTTACAAATATTTATTCTTATGATAGACTTTTAAGATTTACTATATTAGCAGCTTTCAAATATACAATACATTATTATTAACTAGAGTCATGATGTTGTACATTACATGCTCAGGACTTATTTATGTTATAACTGGAGGTTTGTACCTTTAGACTCCCTTCACACATTTCCCCCACACCCATCCCTTGCTCCTGACAGCCACTGATGTGTTTTCTGTACTCATGAATTTGTTGTTTTCTTTTTTCTTTTGGATTCCACATGTAAGTGAGAGCATATGGTATTTGTCATTCTCTGTTTGACTTATTTCGTTTAGCATAATGCCCTCAAGGTCCATCTGTGTTATCATAAATGGCAGGATTTCAAGTTTCATGGCTGAATAATATTCCATTCTGTGTGTGTGTGTATCAGATTCTTTATCCATTCATTCATTGATGAACCCTTAGGTTACTTCCAGATTTTGGCTTTTGTATGTAATGCTGCAATGAGTATGAGGAGTGCATATATCTTTCAAATCAGTGTTTTTGTTTTCCTTGGATAAATAGCCAGAAGTGGAATTGCTGGATAGTATGGTAGTTCTATTTTTAATTTTTTTAGGAACCTCCAACCGTTTCCCAAGTGGCTGCACAATTTACATTTCCAAAAACAGGACACAGGGGTTCCCTTTTGTCCATATTCGTGCCAACAATTGTTGTCTCTTGTCATTTTCGTGGTTGGTATTCTAACAGGTGTGAGGTGAGATCTCACTGTAGTTTTGATTTGCATTTCCCTTATGGTTAGTGATGTTTGAGCATCTTTGCATATACCTGTTGGCTATCTTTATGTCTTCTTTTGAAAAATGTCTATTCAGATCTTCTGCCTATTTTTAAATCAGGTTGCTTTTTTTGCTATTCAGTTTCATGAATTCTATATATATTTTGGGTGTTAATCCCTTGTTACCTATATGGTTTGCAAATATGTTCTCCCATTATGAGGGTTGCCTTTTAATTTTATTGGTTTCCTTTGCCTTGCAGAAGATGTAGAGTTTGATATAGTTCTATTTGTTTGTTTCTGCTTTTGTTGCCTTTGCTTTTGTTGTCAAATTCAAAAAATTTTCACCAAGAATGATGATAAGGAGTTTATAGCCTATGTTTTCTTCTAGGAGTTTTATGGTTTCAGGGCTTATATTCAAGTCTTTAATCCATTTTAAGTTAATTTTTGTGTATGCTGTAAAATGGTGGACTAATTTGATTCATTTGCATGTGGCTCTCCAATTTTTCTAGCACTGTTTACTGAGGAGACTATCCTTTCCCCATTGTATATTCTGGTCTCCTTTGTTGTAAATTAGACAATCATATATGCATGAGTTTATTGCTGGGCTCTCTATTTTGTTCCATTGATATATGTGTCTGTTTTATGCTAATACCATACTGTATTGATTACTATAACTTTGTAATATAGTTTGAAATCAGGGTTCATGATATCTCCAGCTTTGCTCTTATTTCTCAAAATTGCTTTGGCTATTCAGGACCTTTTATGGTTCCATACAAATTTTAGGATTATTTGCCTTATTACTCTGAAAAATGCCATTGGAATTTTGATAGGGATTGTGTTGAATCTGTAGTTTACTTTGGGTACTACAGACATTTTAACAATATTAATTCTTCCAATTCATGAGCATGGAATATCTTTCCATTTCTTTCTGCCTTCTTCAATTTCATTCTTCATTGTCTTACAGTTTTCAGTGTGCAGGTTTTTCATCTCCTTTTTGCACCTTTTATTTCTTGTCTGATTGCTGTGGCTAGGACTTTGAATACTATGTTGAATAAAAGAGGTAAGAGTTGGCACCCTAGTCTTATTCCAAGTCTTAGAGGAAAGGCTTTCATGTTTACACTATTGAGTTTCATATTAGCTGTGGGCTTGTCATATATGGCCTTTATTATGTTGAGGTAATTTCCCTCTAACTTTGTTAAGAGTTTTTATCATACATGGATGTTGACTTTTGTGAATGTTTTTCTGTATCTATTGAGATGATGATATGATTTTTATCTTTCATTTTGTCAGTGTGGTATATCACAGGGTTTGATTTGAATATATTGAACCATCCTTGGACCCCTGGAATAAATACCACTGAACATGGTGCATGATCCTTTTAGTGTGTTGTTGAATTTGCTATGCTAATATTTTATTGAGGATTTTTGCCTCTATGTTCATCAGGGATATTGGCCTGTAATTTTCTTTTGTTGTGGCTTCCTTATCTAGTGCTGGTATCATGGTAATGCTGGCCTCATAAAATGAGCTTGGAGTGTTCCCTACTCTTCTATTTTTTGAAAATGTCTTAGAAGGATTGGTGTCATTTCCTCTTTCAATGTTTGGTGGAAATCACCAATGAAGTTGTCAGGTCCTGAACTTTAGTTTGGTGAGAGGTCTTAGATTACCAATTCAATCTCTTTACTAGTAATTCATTTATTAAGTTTTTCTGTTTCTTCATGATTCAGTCATAGCAGTTTGCATGTTTCTAGGAGTTTATCCATTTCTTCTCGGTTTTCAAATTTCTTGACATATGATCATCAATAGTTGTCTCTTAGGAACATTTGTATTTCCGTGATATCAGCTGTAATGTCTTCTCTTTCATTTCTAGTTTTTTTTTTTTAAATTTGGGTCCTCTTTTTTTCTTGGTGTATGTAGCTAAAAATTCATCAATTTTATTTCTCTTTTCAGAAAATCAGCTCTTAGTTTCATTGAACTTTTCTATTTTCTTTTAGTCTCCATTTATTTCTGCTCCAATTTTATTTCCTTCCTTCTACTAACTTAAGAGTTCATTTTTTTTTTCTTTTTTTAGTTCCTTGAAGTGTTAGGGTAGGTTGTTTGAGATTTTTCTTGTTTCTTGAGGTAGAAATTTATCACTGTGAACTCCCTCTTAAAACTGCTTTTGCTGTCCAATAAATTTTGTATTTTGTATTCTCATTCGCCTCAAGATATTTTTTTATTTCCTTTTGATTTCTACTTTGACCCATTTGTTGTTCATTGGTTGTTGTTCATTGGGATAGTAGCATGTTGTGGAATCTGCACATATTTGTGAATTTCCCAGTTTTGTTCTTGAAATTGATTTCTAGTTTCATACCATTATGATCAGAAAAGATGACTGATATTATTTTAATCTTCTTAAAGTATTATTAAATTTATTAAAATTTGTTTTGTGGTTTAACATATGATCTATCCTGGAAATCCATGTACACTTGAGAAGAATGTGTATTCTGCTTTTGGACGGAATGTTCTATCTACATCTATCTATATCTATATGTATATCCATATCTATATCTATATACATGTCCATCTTGCCTGACTTATCACTTAAGCCCAATGTTTCCTTATTGATTTTCTGTCTGGATGATCTATACATTGATGTAACTGGGATATTAAAGTCTCCTACTAGTATTGTATACCTATTTCTCCATTTACTTTTGTTAATATTTAGTTTATGTATTTAGGCGTTCCTGTTTTGGATGCATAAATATTTACAATGCTTCATCCTTTTTAGATTGACCCCTTTATTATTATGTAATGCTCTCCTTTGTCCCTTATCAGTCTTTGTTTTAAAGTCTCTTTTGTCTGCTATAAGCATAACTACCCCAGCTTTCTTTTGGTTTCCAGTTGCATGAAATATGTTTTTCTATTCCTTCACTTTTAGTCTGTGTACATTCTTATGTTTGAAGTAAGTTTTTTGTTGGCAGCATAAGGATGAGTCTTTTGCTTTTTAATCCATTTGGCCACTCTTTGCTTTTGATTGGAGAATTTAGTCTATTTAAATTTATAGTAATTATTGATTTGTATTTACTGTCACTTTGTAAATTGTTTTCTGACTATTTTGTAGTTTCTCTCCGTTTCTTCTCTTGTTCCCTTCCTTTTTGTTTCAATGACATTTTTAGTGGTAAGCTTAGCTTTTTTTCTCTTTCTCTTGTCCATCTATTATAGGTTTTTGCTTTGTGGTTCCCATGAGTCTTACATATAACAACTTAGGTTTATACTGGTCTATTTTATCTTGATAACTACTTAAGTTTGAACACATCCTACAGGTCTACATTTTCACTCTCGCTGTAATATTTTGTTTTTGATGTCTGTCACATTTTACATGTTTTTATCTTATATATCTGTTAAGTAATTATTGTAGTTATGGTTATTTTTACTACTTTAGACTTTTAAACTTCATACTAGCTTTACCATATATAATGTTTACCTTTACCAGTGAGATTTATACTTTCATATGTTTACCTGTTACTAATTAGCACCCTTCTTTCATCTTAAAAGGTCTCTTTAACATTTCTTGTAAGGCTGGTTCAAAGGTAATTTCTTCCTTTAGCTTTTGCTTGCCTGGAAATTTTAAATCTCTCTTTCAATTCTGAATAATAACTTTGCCAGGTAGAGTATTCTTGTTTGGAAGATTTTTTTTTCTTTCTGCGCTTTGAATATATTATGCCTCTCCCATCAGTACTGCAAAGCTTCTACCGAAAGTTCTGCTGATGGTCTTATGGGGATTCTGTTGTATGGAACAAGATGTTTCTCTCTTAATGCTTTTAAGATTCTCTCCTTGTCTTTTACTTTTGATGTTTTATAATGTGTGTTTGTGTGGGTCTGTTTGGGTTCATCTTATTTGGAACTCTGTGTGCTCCTGGATCTGGATGTCTGTTTCCTTCCCCTAGTTAAGAAAGTTTTCATCCATTATTTCTTCAAATAAAGTCTCTGCACCTTTCTCTCTTCTCCTTCTGGGACCACTATAATGCAAATGTTAGTCCACTTGATATTGCCCCATAAGTCCCTTAGAATATCTTCAGTTTTTTCATTGTTTTTTCTTTTGATGTTCTGACTGGATGAGTTCCACTGCCCTGTCTTTGAGTTCATTGATTCTTTCTTCTGCTTCATTTACTCTGATATGTAACACATCTAGTGTATGTTTCAGTTCAGTTATTGTATTCTGCAGCTCTGTGACTGCTATTTCATACTTTCTTACATTTTCTCTCTCTGTATTGAAGTTCTCATTGTGTTCTCCTGAGTTCGGTGAGCATCTTTACGACCATTACCTTGAACTCTTTATCAGGTAAATTGCTTATCTCCATTTCATTAAGGTTTTTTTTTTCTGAGGTTTTATCTTGTTCTTTTTGTGGAACATATTCCTTTAATTCTTTATTTTGCTCGACTCTCTGTGTTGGTTTATATGCATTAGATGAAATAGCCACCTCTTCCAGTCTTGAAGGAGTGATCTTGTGTAGGAAATGAACCATATCACTAATTCGTGCCCTAGCTCTTGTTTGTCTCTCATGTATCTGTGATTGTCCAAGCAGCCTGTTTTATTTTTAATGGCTGCAAGTATTTGAGGGTGTACAAGACCTATAGTGTCCCAAAGAGGAAGAGAGTTCAGTGAGCACCTAGATTCAAGCTTATTGGAAGCCAGACCTCAGGCTGCAGCTTTTAATATATGCAAATTTATACTATTCTGTGGGACCACAATTGTAAGCACCATTGGCTACCAATGACAGATATTCCAGAGATGTTCTCCTGGGTGGCATTTGCAAAAATCAGGGCTTCAGCCAAGTGAATAAGCTCCTTTCTGGGAGATACCAGTGAACCGTGCTGAGACAAAGGGAGAGAACTGAGCTGGCATTCACCAGCCTATGTTCCATGAGAGTATTTCCATAGGCCTCTAAATGTGTGCCAGTCCTGAAGTCTGCCCCTCAGCAAAGCTTCAGGAAAAACAAATAGGCCTCTGTCGCAGAAAGAATGGGGGTGTTTTAGTCTGTTTTCTGTGCAGTGGCCTGGGGGTGGTAGGCAACCAAGAACTGTCTCTCTAATTTGTTACAGTCCCATGAGACTTAGGAACACAAGGCCATCTGGCCTCTAGAGTCAGGCAATTAAGGGGTATCCCTCGGGAAGTAGCCTCCAAAATCACAGCACCACATATAAATGCAGAATCACCAAATTCGTGTAAATTTGCTCCCCTCTCTGAGATACAGGTTCTCCTTAGCACTGCAGAGGGAGAATGTGAAATTGGCATCTGCTGGCTGGAGTGAGGCAGAGGGAGAGCGTAAGCATGGTTTCCATGGTGGAGGTAGGGAACAAGGAAGAGGAAGAGTGTGAAGATGGTGTCACCAGCCTCTGTCCCCAGAAAGTATCCCAGCAGGCCCCTGTATGTGTGTTAAGTGAGATGCCTGCACCTCAGTCTGACATTTTAAGGTTAGCAAGTGATCGTCTTTCATATACAGTCTGGGTGCCTCTTGTTCTGCTACTTCTGTACCCGTTCCTGGAGCAGGTGAATCTGAGTGTGTGAGCCCTTTAAGAGTCATTTCTCAGTTTGTTATACCCTTGTGGGTCTCGTGGATGCAAGACCTGTTGGCTTAGAAAGCTGGATGTTCTGGGGGCTCATCTTTCAGGTGCAGATATTAAAAGCTAAAGTGCTCAATGTAGGGTTCAAACTCTTTGGTCCTCTGGGAAGAGATATGAGTTTTAAGTCTCCTCCTGAATGTTGGTTGCCATGCTGGGGGTGGGATTTTTGACAAGATTGTGTCTCAGCCTCTCCTGCCTGCTTTGATGTGGATTTTTTCTCATTTGCTCTATGTGTAGGAATTGCTCAGCTAACGTTTAGTTTATTCAGAGAAAATTGTTTCTTATATAGTTGTAGATTTGAAGTGTGTGTGGGAGAAGGTGAGTCCAGGATCTTCCTATGTTGCCATCTTCAACTGGAACCAGAGCTACATATTCAGTAATAACACAACAAATATAAATAATACAGAAAAATAACACATTTCAGCAAGAAATTATTTGTAGAAGAAATTTCTGAATCCTAGTGACTCAACTGCCCACTCAGTTGGTTACTCCACTGATACCCCTCCTTATACTTCTAGAAACATGATACATGTGTGCTGGTGGAAGGCTGGGGTGGGAAGGGAATGGGGGATGGGCAAAGGAAAGTGGCTGACTATCAATACAGATAGTTCTCACAATCTTATAGGACCTTTAATTTTTAATGATTATTCAGATATCTATGGAAAAATGTACAACATTAATGTATGTTAATATTTCAAAAAAGTTTCAGAAATAAGAAAATTTTTAGAATCCTGCTCCCTTGGTCTCTATCAAAATCTGAAGATATTTCATACTTTCTCACAATCCAGATTTCTATTTTAAGATGGTTCCTCAGAAGTCTCCAATAACTAAATTCTCCTCTTTAATACTTAGGAGGTGGAGTTTATAAAACTACCCACCACTTATTTCCTATCCTTTTATGTAGGCCCATCTTTTCGTAATGACCATAGTCCTCAACTATGTAGACTGAGGGTAGGATTAGAGAAGAACAGTAGCTGTCAACTTGGCTCTTTGAGCCTAGATCTCTCCTCCACACTGGCCATATTTATTCTTCTGTAACTGTATAGACACTCATTCTTCTCTAGAAATAAGCTCTCAACTTTGTATTCTTCTCCTTTTCTCCTGCTCCTTATTCCACTCTAGACATCCTCCAAACTAGCAATCCAGACCATTATTTTGCCCAGAGTAAAGCTCCATAGCTGTTAATATATTCCTCATGACTTATATAATATGTAAAACTCCTGGATGCTGAAGAGTCCCTTTATTCCAGTGGATAATTTCCATCTCAGATAAATTCTGGGGACTATCTCCAGTGTTAGGTCAGAGGCAGGTAAGAGATACTATCTCCTACTTTACATGCAGTCAGTATGACTATTTGTCATAAATATTGTCAGGCAGATCAAATAACATATTCCAGAAAATTGAGACAGTAAAGTTAGTAGCACTTCATCTTCTACCCTGCCATATAGATTAGCTCTAATACTATCTGAAAATACCATTTACAGGCTCAACAAGGCAAATGACAAAACTTAGTGGAATATTTATAGCAGATTTTCAAGTCTGATGGATTTCCTTTTGTTTCAGTATGCTTATATAGCTTTGCTCTCTTAAGTCCTTGAAAAATCAAAGTAATAACAGCAACAAGTCAAATAAAACTGTTACATAGGTGGTCCAATTTCTGTATGACTTAAATCAGGACTTTTCCAATTTTTTTTTTTTATATGTGAATCACTTGAGGATCTATTAAACTACAGATTCTGATTCAGTAGGTCTGGGTTAGCATCTGAGATTCTGCATTTTTAAAAAAGTTCTCAGGTGTTCTGAGGCTGCTGACTCAGATTTCACAGAATTAAAGAAGCAAAACGTTAAAACATTTATGTTTTCCTAGCTAAGTCACAGTTCTCCTTCGTGAGTGTGTAGAACAGAGCATTTCTGAAATATGCACACATAAGCTTACTAGCATCTGAGAAGAGTTGGGAAAAGAAAATAGGAGTTAATATGTCAATAATTCATGCATAGACAAAAGCAGCTAATATATAATTATAGTAGCAATATCAAACAACTTTGAAGTCAAACACATTCAAAAATTATAAAGGAAAAGTAAATCATTATTCTAATCATGGAAGTCTTTGTGTTCACAAATATTTAAAAATGCAGCTACCTTTGAGTCAGGAAAGGAAAAAGCAGAGTATGCCTGTATGTATTTGATAACAATATTCAACACTAATTCATTTTTAGTTAATTAGCTCAGCTCACTGCAAATAACTCAGAAAAACCATTATAGGTAGTTCTGTTAGTATATGCAGAAAAGGGTAAGGGACAGTGATCATTTAAGTGGAGTGGTTATTTAGAGCTGTAGACGGGCCGGAAGAGGCAGATGAAGAGAGAGCAGCCACAGTGTCTCTAACACATTGAACTTCAACTAGAAACACTGAACTGAGAGTTGTAACACACCTGCAACAAACTCGAGCTCCAAAGATAATTAATGTGCAGCTCAGACATTGATAATGTCTGAACTAAACACAAATATCTATATCTAAACACAAATTATTATTATATATTATAATAAACACAAATATATATCTAAACACAAATTATATCTAAACACAAATATCCAGCACCTTCACAAGTGTAAAATTTCAGGGATAAGTAGTTTGCCTATAGCTACATTTTTTCCTGAAATGAAATCCTCCTTTTTTTCTGAGAACTGAAAGCTGTGTACATTCTTCTCTTTCTTCATGTATTTGTCAGCAAGAGTAAACATTAACCCATTTTAATATGCTATAGATTCTATAATTTGTGTTAACGCCTTTGCAGATGCTATAGATTTTCAAACTTTTGAACAGCTAGAGTTTTGTGGTGATTTACAAAATGGTGCTGTTTTTCCATGGAATAAAGCATACAAACTCATCCATGTGTGAAATTACACTTTCTGTAGGGCAAACTACAAGTCATACATTGAATGCATTCCCGAAAGTGCCTCATCCCATCTCATTGCGTGCACACACACACACACACACACACACACACACTCACACACACACGTCCAAATATATTTTTCATTAAAAAATCTATCATTTTTTAAAGAAAATATCATATTTTCTACTGGGTATTTTTAATGTATTTCACTAATGTTTGTGTATGGATTTTCTTTCATGTTGTTCATAATTTATAGAGTTTAAAGAAAATATGGTGAGGAATGATAAAGGTTAGAATATACATATATTTAAATAATACTAAAGACACATAAGTCAAAATCTTTTTCCTGATGTATAAATACTATGAGATTCATTTCTGTATGAAGATTTAAAAATCTGAGTCATTGATTGGTTATATGGTTCTACCATGAGGTGGATATGCAGCTTCTCACTCACTTCTTTTGAAGGGTTTCTACTTTACATCATTCAGCCCTACTTATTTTAAGAATTTAAAAAGTATCCTTTGGGGCTTCCCTGGTGGCGCAGTGGTTGCGCGTCCGCCTGCCCATGCAGGGGAACCGGGTTCGCGCCCCGGTCTGGGAGGATCCCACATGCCGCGGAGCGGCTGGGCCCGTGAGCCATGGCCGCTGGGCCTGCGCGTCCGGAGCCTGTGCTCCGCAACGGGAGAGGCCACAGCAGAGGGAGGCCCGCATACCACAAAAAAAAAAAAAAAAAAAAAAAAAAAAAAGTATCCTTTATATTCCTGCTAGATCAACATATCCACAAATATCCTAATGCAAAGGGAGTAGACTTTCAAGTGTCCGAAGAGGATGTCTAGGATCTCACATGTCCATATTTTAGGAGGATACTTTTTTTCCCCTCCCAATTAAATGAAGGACATTACATCAGTATATTTTGAGTATCTTCAGATTTTCCAAAGATCCTTCGGAAATGGTGGTATCTTGGTTTGGGGTTTTCAGTATTTACTGTGGCACCTATATGAGGAGACTGAATTATTCTTGATTTTAGTAGCCAAACAAATCAGTTACAAATACTTTGTCCTATAAATTTTTGTTTGTAAAACGTAAGACAGAATGTGGTCCATCTTCCCTTTCTATGGGGAGCTCTTTAGGAGAACTTGTGCTCTCTGCCAAAAGTGAACCCCTGCTGAAGAAAGTAGGGTTATCCTTCACAGTCTAGACCTTAAGTCCTGCTGCTGAAAAGATGAAACCAAGTATCTTTTATTCCTTTTCCCCGAACTTTAAAAATTAGCTTAGTGATCAAGATTGAATTACTGGTCAAGAGTGAATTTAGAAAGAATGTTTCAGAAGAAAATGTTTCAGAAAGGAATATAGATGCATAAAGAAATAAAAGTTCAAATAGACTACTTCAGACATAAAATTAGAGTGTTTTGTGATATAACAGGAACTAGGCAAAGCACAGGAATTTAAGAAAGGACATCTTTTAATGATTGAAACCAGTCTTTCTGCAGTTACTATGAAAGCAAGAAATATGACAACAAATAACTATGAATGCACATTCTATACTTTGTACTCTTCCACACGATAATTTCTTTATTATCATTTACATCTCTTAATACTAGCACAGCATTCTGAAGTTGCCAAGCATAAGTTGTATGCAACTGAGTGAAAAGATCAAAATCTACGCAGTTTTCCAGAAGAGCTGAAGAACATGGAAAATGACAAAGTCCATATACATGTCCATTTGCAGAATCATTGACAAAAATATGAGCCATATTCTTGTAAAGAGCATGGTTATAGTGCCTACTGATGCTGTACAAAGGATTCCATAGAGAAGGAAACTTAAGTAATGTATGATAAATGGTTCATAGGCCAAACATTTGGTTACCATTCTTAAATGTCTTTCAAAATAGTTGATGCTTGTGAAATGCAATGTCCTTACAGTCCTGGGGTCTGTGTGTTGCAGGGACACTGATGAGGGTAATGGTATTTCCTCTTTGATGAGGAAGACAAGAGTTCAGGGTCCAGGATTTGTTTATATTGCCTACTCCTCTGCCAAATTTGCCACCAGGGAATGAATTAGTGAATCAATACCAAGTAAAAATAATGGGATCATGAATAAGTGAAGTCTATAGCAACTTAAATCAATTCGATTGCGTGTACCTGTTGAATTTTAAAAGGTACCTATTTTTGTTCAAAGTGTGGACTTCAGTGGCATCCTAATAATCCTTTAGAAATGTGCTGGTGCTCAGTGCAAAAAAAAGTGCCCCCAGTTCTTCAACTATAAGATAAGGTGTGTTTTGCAAAAATAAAGCATACAAATCTTCATTTTGTAGGTCGATATTAAGAATGGTCCTGACATATTTGGTGCATGAATGTAAAGACTCATTTGCTTCCTGGAAAATAGAGGAGAGGTAAGTACTTAGTACTTATCAGAAAGTTGTGAAAAAATAAAACAGGTAATACTCAAATTCTCTCTCTATATATATAAGATATCATATTTTCTGTAAGTTAGCCCAGTTTCTCAAGCTCCAGAGAAAAATTCTCTGATGAACTTCATGGATAAGGCAATTATTTTCCCATTCCAGGATACATGGAAGGCTGCTTTCCAGCTCTCAAGAGCTGCGCATGGCCAGATAAGGAGGGGCAGCTCATTAAATCTGCTCTGGATGAGCATTTCCACTCTTTGCTGTCCCTTCAGACCGTTCTCCATTTAGCTGTGTATATACTGCTACTTTCGAAAGGACTATTGGCTTATTCTCTTTGTGATTCATTGAGTAAAATCACACCTTAGCTCCACTATCTTTGCTTTATTCCCTCTTGTACACCCATTTCCTTATTTTTTTCAATTGTGTGTAAATCTGCCCAAAGGCAAAATTATAACGATACTAAAACTGAGGCTTGTTTAAGGAAATCTATACCTGTAATTCTTCTAAATCTAGTAAATCAAGTAATCTGCAGAGAACAGTGTTCTTCTCTATTTATAAAGAAAAAGAGACAAATCATTGTGTAAAGAGCAGTAACTTTTCCTCGCTAACTGTCAAATGTTTAAGCCAAGTCAATATACTTGTTGACAAAGACACTCTACAAAATTTTCAATCTTTCACCTTAATTTAGCCACATAGAGACCCAAGATATTGGACATTCAGGGCTCATTAAACACTGATGAAATAGATCATATAATTTTAATAGAGAATAGTATCAGAAAATTTTTACAACTACTATATACTTCATTTTGAAAAGCATATTCTCCCACTACAACAAGGTTTTGTTGTAATTTGGCTTTTAAATCGATAATCTTTTCTATCTATTATATAAACAGTCATATGAATTATTTTGTTTAATCATAACTTATCTGTTAATTGACTAATGACAGGTCTTAAAGGTGATGGAGTATTTCCTTCATTATAATCTGAATATATTAGATTAGCATTTTGAAAATATTCTGTTCAAAGGATTGTAGGCAGAATTGTTCAGTCTATTTTTTAGTGAATAAATATAGGCAGAAAGCATCAGAACAAAAGATTGAGTTGCCTTCCTAGGCCCAAGCTCTCAGTCTCACATACACACAAATATTGTTCCAAATGTTCCACTTTATTTTTTTAATATTAGATTTGATTCACATTTTCAAAATGGACAGTTTTGCACTGTGAAAATTTTAAATTTTCTGGAATGTCTCAAATAGAATGGTTGCTGATGAATCCCTGGCTATTGGAAACATAAAATTTTATTAGAGATTAGGTGTGATAATTCATGTTAAATAGCATAATTTTGGTGCATAATAGAAGCTCAGTAATTATCAGTGGCAGCTCCAGAATTTCTGTATAAGACAGCTGACAGTCAGTAATCTGATTGGAAGTAGGGTAAGAAGACTTGTTTTGAAGTTGTGATTTTCATACTAAGTATATTGCTTTTATTTTGATTGTATATATATATATATATATATTTTTTTTTTTTGTATATATTTTTTGAGGTTTTCCTAGGAAGGGAGGGCAGATGGAAACTATGGTTAAGTGGAAAATTTCCCCACGTAGTCCATACTTATGCCACATATGATTATTAAAGAAAGGCTTCCATTTAGGGGAGATAAGGTCAGACAGTCATTCGTCTATGTACAAGGGGCCACAGGCAGTAATGTCTAAAACACAGAGGGCTGAACCACCTCTACAGTTTTGCTAAAACTCCTACTGTCCACATTTACGTGATTTTTTCCTGTAAACTCCGAGTAATTCAGTTTTCCTGCGTTGAACATTGTTTTTCTTCTCTTTTCTTGTACTGTTGTATTCAGTTTTAGTTCATGAATTGTAATCATTCATCAGGGCATCCACATTAAACATATAGGGTGCACGCTGTGATTTTGGACAGCATGTCTATATGGTAAAATCCTGTTTCTGTATTCATATGTTATCTTCATTTTAAAATAGCATATTTATCCTATTTTATCTCTATCATTTACTGTTTTTATTTCTCATTAATTTCTAGGTTATTTAATTTTGCTTTTTATTTTCTTTTCTCTTGTAAATTTCAGTCTCCCGAAATATCTACCATTTTCATTTTTACATAACCTTTCCTAGTCAGTGACATAATAAATTAATTGTTTGTGATTTCTAAAATAATTAGCTAGAAATAATCAAGAAATGAAAAGTTAGCACATATATAGCTTTTGTGCAACATTCTAACTTTTCAAGGGTGAAAATTTCATATTTTAGCCCATTCCTCCCAGAATAAACATGTAATATAGTGATATGCTTGATATTAATAGGCCTTATTACTCATTCAGCCTTCATTTATGTTTTAACTTACATTAAGCATCTCAAAACTTCAAGGATGTATTAAAAACATTAGTTGACCAGACATGTTCAGAAATATTTGCAGCCTAATTTATAACCTCTTTTTGATAAAATGAAAACAGGTAATATATAAACTAATGTTATTGAAGCTCTATATAATTTTTGTTATATACTTATTTTACTTTGATCTGCATGCACAGTATGAAATCATAAAAGAAGTAAACATCGCCACACCAACACTCATTAAGATCATTTCTACCAGACCAAGGAGGTTTATTTTTCCAGTCACTTGATTTATGAACATTGCTCTCTTCTCGTCACCCAGTGGTGCCAGTCTGTAATCAAGTTAATAATTTTTAGCGTTATTTGGGTAGTTTAGTGGAGCAAAATAGTCAAAACCCTACACTTATGCATCAGTCTTTTTTCAAAACACTGCATAAATTTTAGTCAAACCAATGGAAGTCCTTTTGCATGTCAAACAAGGTAATAAATGCCAAGGTGGAATATTTAGAGAGAGAAATATAATCCTCTTTCCTTTAAACATGTTATATAGCAGTTTTCAATACACTGGCTTCACTGATCAATACAATGGTCTTACAGAAATATTTTCCAGTTTTCCGAAGGATGTTTCCTAGTGACAGAGGGAAATGGCAAATATCAACAGTTTCCTTCCTCTAAAGGCTTATGAAATGCGTTTCCTAATTCTGTGGCTAATCAGTTCCATGATTCACACTAAAAATATCTTGTCAGGTAATAGATAAACTGCCTATACCTACTCGGACCTGGTCTTTATAAACTTGGTTGGCTTTTATTAGCAGTTCAGAATTCACATTGAGTTATCTGGAGTTTCACGTTTGCCTGACTCTTTCCCATCACAGGCAGTATGACAAGAAATAGTGTTTAATAGATGCATTATGAAAATAATCTTAAATGATAGGAAGTACTTTGTCTTTCTAAAATAAAAACACTGAAGTCTAACATAATGCTGACATTTCTGTGTGTCTTGGTTCTCTCAAAATAATTATATAATTAATAATATATGAACTTGTACATATGGGTAATGGAAACTCATACAACTTCAAATACTATACATACTCATTCAATTTTCAAACATCAAAAGCTTTTTCTGTATACAAAGAAGTTTAGATTAAAAAATACTAACCTCATTAAGCCAAAGAATAGGCATCGTATAGTTCTGCTTCAGACCCCTTAATGTTCTGTTATATAAATTGAAAATAATTATGAAAATTTATACTAATACATTACACATATATAACAGAAATGTTAGTAATTACTAGTGTAAATGAATGTTCAGAAATTAGTTGCTCTTGCAACTAATTTTTGTTCCCTGTAATGAATCATTTAAATTTTAATATGGCTGTTTCTCAGACATCTTTCACTCTTATAAATCTTTCTAATACAGATTTCTAATTAGATTAACTTTTTCTAAGCATATATTTTCCCTTTCAACAAATTATGCCCAGGAAACTAAAATATGAACTCTAGAAACTGTTGTCATGGAAATATTTGGACAGCTAGCAAAATGAGCAATGCCACCATATACTCATTCCAAAATGTGTTTAAATACCATTTCAATAGAAAATATATATAATTCTAAATTACAAATGAAAGTTACAAGCATTTAATAATTATTTAATGACATTAAGCCAAAGAGAAGTTGACATTTTATATTCTTTCCCCTTCCTTTCATAGATATACTCATATTCTTACATGAAAATACTAAAAATCATAATGAAGCTCGTTCAAGAGACTCACTCAATTTTTCTTGCTGGCTTAACCAGTATATTGATCTGCAGCTGCTTTGCAAATCATAAAGTAAATCCAGATATCTAAAAAGAGAACAAACTAAAATAATTACCAACTTCCTTTAAAAAAAAAAGTCTTTTATAAATCCAAAATTTATTTTTACTGTTATGTAGAACCTAAGGTGAAACTGTACTACTTGAAACTTATGAAATTTATTAAATAATTAATTGAACATATTAAATATCACATATATAACTCTCCATAATTAAATTTTATGTGTATATGCCTGTGCATATACAGATGTATATGCCTATGCATATACATGCACACACACAATTCCTTTTCCCAGCCTCGTGTCTAAGCTTTAGTTAGATTTGTGATATTTGTCTGAGCTGGTTCTGGACAATGAACAACAACAACAACAATACTGATACCTAGAACTCATACAGTCAATTTAAATCCTGAACTATGCATGTTCAACTATATATCAGCCAGAACCTGTGTATCATCAGTATAATTATAATACTACTTCTATCATTATTTAAACTGAAACATGCCTGCTAAAATTCTGGCATGTCATTTAAATTTTGAAAAGGAGAATATTAAAATAATTTAAAAGTTGAAACTGTGACAGTATAGGAAATTTAATAGATTTTTCCTGACACTAAGTATAATAGATCTTGCCTCAAATACACATATACCCATAAAATCTCTTTTAATCCTTTGTAATCTACAGTGTCACTTCATATAAGCGATGCTTGCAGTTAAGTATAAAATGAGCATAAAATTGTAATTTATACCAAATTGTTTTAAGCCAACTAGAATCATTCCATCATTGCTTTCCCTGACCTGTGAACAATTAAAAAGGTCTATAAAATTCCACATGCTAAAAAACTAGAATAGAATTACTGTGACATTTCATGAGCAACAATAGGAAGAGATCAGTGTAATTTTCATTGAGATAAAAGTAAGTAATTTATCAAGATTGTGATGTAATAAATATGATCAATAAATGTGATTCAGAAAATGGAGGTAATTTAATTTTTCCTTCATTTTTAGAAAACAATATTAAACCAATCAGATCAATAATGTAGTTGCTTACGGGTTCAGCATCTAAGTACGTACTATGTTCTTCTTCATTTGGATTTAAGCCTTCAAAAGGTTCTGTAATTTCAGCACTTGCATGTAGAAAATGAGGAAGTGAAATGTACACGGGTTTTCCTGAAAACAAGTTTTCACAGGCAATCGGAATAAATCATTTTCCTCATTACACATACCTCTCAGAAAAGATTTCCTTGAAAATAAAGCTTTTTAAGTTAAAAAAAGAAATGCAAATTTGGCTTTGAATACTAATTGGAGGGCCAGGGTAGGGGAAGATTATAACATCTAATCACTTTTGAACAAAAATAAAATTTAAACTTCTCCTAGTAACCAGTCAATTGATGTCTGTTGTTCATCACTTAGGTGTTTATTTTAAATATGTAAAGCTTAGCTGTTGAACACAAAGTTATAACCATATACCTTCATGTTTCAGGCAGTAATGTGTCTATGGACTGAGAATTTATTCAAGAGGTTTTTCTCTCTTTAGTCACACTAACTCCAACATGAAGTAGGTGAGCAAAATAAGATAGACTCCAAATTTCATGTTTGAGTCAATTCTTGTTTCAGAGACATCCTGAAATATACTTATTTTTATTTACCATTTTCTAGGGTAGAAAAAGTTAGAAAAATGTCAGCTGGATAAGTTGGGATGCTCAGAGTATTCTGGGAACTATTTTCATTTTACCCTAAATCTAAAAGGAGCACAGGGATTCTGCACAGCAAAGAATACCATCAAAAATGAAAAGCTTACCTATGGAATGGGAGAAAATATTTGCAAATCACATATCCCATTAGCATGGATAGTGACACTGAGAACTTGTACTCACCTTCTTTGCATTTGCTAACATCTAGCACACCATATAAGGTATAGTTTTTGGAGGTAATTTTTTCTGTGCAGGAACAATGGTTGTCTGGATTTTGAAGTGGAGATGCAAAAGCCCTGGATGGAAAAATGAACCTATACACAGGGATTCCTATCAGATCAATTTTGTCTTCAAACACAGCATAGAATGACCTAAACACAGATATGAAAGAGCTTCATTCTGGGAAACTGAACTTCATTCTGGAGATCCATTTTTTCCTATTTTTAAATTTGTATTATTGCTTTAACTTACAAAAATTATATATAATCTTGTTAGAATTCATGCTTAAATCTTAGGGAAAAAAATCTTGGGAAATTTTAAGGCATAGTAGAACCCTACTTGAGTATGAGCTATTCTTATCTTTGTTTTCAAAAGCTTCTGAGATTATTTTTTGCTTATGAACTACCAGAGAGTGTTTATATTGAAGACATTTCTCATAGTTAGTTTCCTCTATGGACTAAATATTTATATGACTCCCTCAAATCCTTTATTTGTGCCCAGTTTAAATGAAATAAACATAAAGTTTCAATCTTCCAAAGCTTAATCCTGGAGAGAAAGGCTGCTCACTTGCTGGGGTGCGTGCATGTGGGTGTTTATTGTATGTCTCCTACACTCCATCGTTTACTATGTGTCCACCATAACCCCTAAGTTTGTTGTCTAATTGTGAGTCTGTTTGTGTTTCGTAAATAAGTTCATTTGTATCATTTTTTTAAGATTCTACATTTAAGCAATATCACATGGTAGTTGTCTTTATCTGTCTGATTTACTTCACTTAGTATGATAATCTCCAAGTCCATCCATGTTGCTGCAAATATCATTATTTCATACTTTCTAATGGCCAAGTAATATTCCACTGTATATATGTACCACATCTTCTCTATCCATTTATCTGTCCATGGACATTTAGGTTGCTTCCATGTCTTGGCTATTTTCAACAGCACTGCAGTGAACATTGGGGTTCATGTATCCTTTGGAACCACGTTTTTCTCCGGATATATGCCCAGGAGTGGGATGGCTGGATCATATGGTAGCTTTATTTTTAGTTTCTTAAGGAACCTCCATACTGTTCTCCATTGTGGCTGTACCAGTTTACATTCCAACCAAGAGTGTAGGAAGATTTCCTTTTCTCCACAACCTCCCCAGGCTTTATTTGTAGATTTTTTGATGATGGCCATTCCTATCAGTGTGAGGTGATATGTCATTGTAGTTTTGATTTGCATTTCTCTGATAATTGACAATGTTGAGCATCTTTTGATGTGCCTCTTGGCCATCTGTATATCTTCTTTGGAGAAATGTCTATTTAGATCTTCTGCCCAATTTTTGACTGGGTTGTTTGTTTTTTTGATATTGAGCTGCATGAACTGTTGAAGATTTTGGACATTAATCCCTTGTTGGTTGCATTGTTTGCAAATATCTTCTCCCATTCTGTGAGTTGTCTTTTCATTTTGTTTATGGTTTACTTTGCTGTGCAAAATCTTCTGAGCTCATTTAGGATTTATTTATTTTTCTTGTGATTTCCATTACTGTAGGAGATGGCTCAGAAAAGATATTGCTGTAATTTACGTCAGAGAGTGTTCTGCCTATGTTTTCCTCTGAGAGTTTTATAGTATCCGGTATTACATTTAGGTCTTTAATCCATTTTGAGTTTATTTTTGTCTATGGTGTTAAAGGATGCTCTAATCTCATTTTTTTTAACATGTAGCTGTCCAGTTTTCCCAGAACTATTTAAAGACACTGTCTTTTTTCCATTGTACAGTCTTGCTTCCTTTGTCGTAGATTAATTGACCACAGGTGTGTGGGTCTATTTCTGGGCTTTCTAGCCTGTTCCATTGATCTATATTTCTGTTTTTGTGCCAGTACCATACTGTTTTGGTGACTGTAGCTTTGTAGTATAGGCTGAAGTCAGGAAGCCTGATCCTCCAGCTTCGTTTTTCTTTCTCAAGATTGCTTTGGCTACTCAGGGTCTTTTGTGTCTCCATACACATTTAGAAATTTTTGTTCTAGTTCTGTGAAAAATGCCATTGGTAATTTGATAGGGGTTGCATTGAATCTGTAGATTGCTTTATGTAGTATAGTCATTTTGACAATATTCTTCTTTGAATACAAGAACATGGTATATCTTTCCATCGGTTTGTGTCATCTTCAGTTTCTTTCATCAGCATCTTATAGTTTCAGAATATAGGTCTTTTGTCTCCTTTGGTAGGTTTACTCCTACGTATTTTATTCTTTTTGATGAAGTGGTAAATGGCATTGTTTCCTTAATTTCTCTTTCTGATCTTTCCTTTTTAGTGTATAGAAATGCAAGAGATTTCTGTGTATTAATTTTTTATCTTGCAACTTTACCAGACTCATTGATGAGCTCTAGTAGTTTTCTGGTAGCATCTTTAGGATTTTCTATGTGTAGTACAGTGATAGTTTTACTTCTTCTTTTCCAATTTGGATTCATTTTATTTCTTTTTCTTCTCTGATTGCCATGACTAGGACTTCCACAACTATGTTGAATAATAGTGGCAAGAGTGGACACCCTTGTCTTGTTCCTGATCTTAGAGGAAATGCATTCATCTTTTCACCATTGAGTATGATGTTAACTGTATTTTTGTCATATATAGCCTTTATTATGTTCAGATAGGTTACCTCTATAGCCACTTCCTGCAGAGTTTTTTTTATCATAAGTGGATGTTGAATTTTGTCAAAAGCTTTTTCTGCATCTGTTGAGATGATCATATGGTTTTTATTCTTCAGTTTTTTAATATGGTGTATCACATTGATTGATTTACGTATATTATTTTGTCAAAAGCTTTTTCTGCATCTGTTGAGATGATCATATGGTTTTTATTCTTCCATTTGTTAACATGGTGTATCACACAGATTGATTTGCAGATATTGAAAAATCCTTGCATCCCTGGGATAAATCCCACTTTAGCATGTTGTGTTGTCCTTTTAATGTATTGTTGGATTTGGTTTGCTTCTATTTTGTTTAGGAATTTTGTGTCTATGTTCATCAGTGATATTGGCCTGTAATTTTCTTTTTTTGTGGTGTCTTTGTCTGGTTTTAGTATGAGGGTGATGGTATCCTCATAGAATGAGTTTGGGAGTATTCCTTCCTCTACAACTTTCTGAATAGTTTGAGAAGGAGAGGTGTTAACTCTTCTCTAAATGTTTGATAGAATTTACCTGTGAAGTAATCTGATCCCGGACTTTTGTTTCTTGGGAGTTTTTAACCACAGTTTCAATTTCAGTACTTGTGATTGGTCTTTTCATATTTTCTATTTCTTTTTGGTGCAGTCTTGGGAGGCTGTACCCTTCTAAGAATTTGTCCATTTTTTCCAGGTTGTCCAATTAGTGACATATATTTGCTTGTAGTTGTCTCTTATAATTCTTTGTATTTCTGTGGTGTTTGTTGTAACTTCTCTCCTTTTTCACTTCTAATTTTATTGATTTGAGCCCTCTCCCTTTTTTTACTTTATGAGTCTGGCTAAAGGTTTATCAATTTTGTTTACCTTTTCAAAGAACCAACTTTTAGTTTTATTGATCTTTTCTATTGTTTTCTTCAATTCCATTTCATTTATTTCTGCTCTGATTTTTATGATTTCTTTCCTTCTACTAACTTCAGGTTTTGTTTACTCTTCTTTCTCCAATTGTTTTAGGAGTAAGGTTAGGTTGTTTATTTGAGATTTTTCTTGTTTCCTGAGGTAAGATTGTATTGCTATAAACTTCCCTCTTAGAACTGCTTTTGCTGCTTCCCATAGGTTTTGGATTGTCAGGTTTTCATTTTCATTTGTCTCTAAGTATTTTTTTGTTTCCTCTTTGATTTCTTCAGTAGTCCATTGGTTGTTTAGTAGCATGTTGTTTAGCCTCAAACTATGATTTTTACAGTTTTTTTATTATAGTTAATTTATAATCTCATAACCTTGTGGCTGGAAAAGATGCTTGATATGATATCAGTTTTCTTAAGTTTACTGAGGCTCATTTTGTGGCCCAATGTGTGATCAATCCTGGAAAATGTTCCAAGTGCACTTGGAACAGTATATTCTGCTGCTTTTGGATGGAATGCTCTCTAAATATCAATTAAGTCCATCTGGTCTAATTTGTGTTTTAAAGCCTGTGTTTCCTTTGGTCTTCTTTCTGGATGATCTGTCCATTGATGAACGTGGGGTATTAAAGTCCCCCAGTATTATTGTGTTACTGGCGATTTCTCCTTTTATGGCTGTTAGTATTTGCCTTATATATTAGGGTGCTCCTATTTTGGGTGCATATATATTTACAATTGTTATAGCCTTTTGGATTGATCCCTTGATCATTATGTAGTGTCCTTCCTTGTCTCTTGTAACAGTCTTTAACGTCTGTTTTGTCTGATATGAGTATTGCTACTCCAGCTTTCTTTTGATTTCCATTTGCATGGAATACCCTTTTCCATCCTCTCATTTTCAGTCTGTATGTGTCCCTACTTAATTGTTTTGGGTTTGTTTTTGTAGGTCCTTTTCTTCTCTTGTGTTTCTCACTTAGAGAAGTTCCTTTAGCATTTGTTGCAAAGCTGGTCTGCTGATGCTGAATTCTCTTAGCTTTTGCTTGTCTGTAAAGCTTTTGATTTCTCTCTTGCATCTGAATGTGAGCCTTGCTGGGTGGAGTATTCTTGGTTGTAGGCTCTTCCCTTTTATCACTTTAAATATGTCATGCCACTCCTTTCTGGCCTGCAGAGAAATCAGCTGAGAAATCAGCTGAATCAGTTTCTGCTGAGAAATCAGCTGTTAATCTTATGGGAGTTACCTTGTACGTTATGTGTTGTTTTCCCCTTGCTGCTTTTAATATTTTTTCTTTGTCTTTAATTTTTGTCAATTTGATTACCATGTGACTCAGCATGGTCCTCCTTGGGTTTATCCTGCCTGGGACTCTGCACTTCCTGTACTTGGGTGACTGTTTCCTTTCCCATGTTAGGGAAGTTTCCAGCTATTAGCTCTTCCAGTAATTTTTTGGGTCCTTTCTCTCTCTCTTCTCCTTCTGAGACCACTATAATGTGAACGTTGGTGTGTTTAATGTTGTCCCAGAGGTCTCTTAGACTGTCTTCATTTCTTTTCATTCTTTTTTCTTTGTTCTATTCTGCAGCAGTGATTTCCATCATTGTGTCTTTCAGCTCACTTATCTGTTCTTCTCCCTCAGTTACCCTGCTATTCATTCCTTCTAGTGTATTTTTCATTTCAGTTATTGTATTGTTCATCTCTGTTTGTTCTTTAGTTCTTCTAGTTCTTCGTTAAACATTTCTTGCATCTTCTTGATCTGTGCCTCCATTCTTTTTCCGAGATATTGGATCATGTTCACTGTCACTACTCTGAATTCTTTTTTGGGTAGATAGCCTATCTCCATTTCACTTAGTTGTTCTTCTGGGGTTTTGTCTTGTCCTTTCATCTGGGACATACTTCTCTGCCACTTCATTTGTCTAATTTTCTGTGATTGCTGTTTCCATTCTGCAGGATGCAGGATTGTAGTTCTTCTTGCTTCTGCTCTCTGCCCCTTGGTGGATGAGGCTGTCTAAGTGGCTTATAAAGGCTTCCTGGTGGAAGGGTCTTGTTCCTGCCCACTGGTGGGTTGAGCGGGGTTTTGTCCCTCTGGTGGGCAGGGCCATGCTCATGAAGACATTAAGCAGCCTGTCTGCTCATGGGTGTGGCTGTGTTCCTGCCTTCTTCATTGTTTTGCTTGAGGCGTCCCAGCACTGGAGCTTGCAGGCTGTTGGGTCAGGTTAGGCCTTGGGGAGGAAATGGTGGCCTCCAGGAGGGTTCATGACAATGAGTACTCACCAGAATTGACACTGCCGTTGTCTTTGTTTCCACCATGAGCCACAGCTGACCCCCACCTCATCAGGAGGCCCTCCAATACTAACAGGTAGGTCTGGCCCAGAGTCATATGATGTCACTGCTTTTTTCTGTGGGTCCTGGTGTGCCTGGGACCTTGTGTGTGCCCTCCAAGAGTGGAGCTTCTGTTTCCCCCAGTCCTGTGGAATTCCTGCAATCAAACACCGTGCCCCTTCAAAGCCAGATTCTCTGGGGCCTCCTCCTCCCTTTGCCAGACCCCCAGGCTGGGAAGCCTGGCATGGGACTCAGGACTTTCAATCCTGAGGGAGAACTTCTCTGGTGTTATTATTTTCCAGTTTGTGGGTTGCCCACCTGACAGGTATGGGATTCAGTTTTATAGCAATTGTGCCCCTCCTACTGTCTTGTTGTGTCTTTTTCTTTGTCTGTGGATGTAGGATATCTTTTTTGGAAGTTTCTCGTGGTTTTTTTTTTTGTTTTTTTTGGTTGTTGTTGATGGTTGTTCAGCAGTTAGTTGTGATTAGGGTGTTTTTGAAAGAAGGAGTGAGCTCACATCTTTCTATCCTGCAATCTTACCAGCCAATCAATCCAGAAATTTGTATACATGTAATTTTTAAATCCTCCAGTAGCCACATTTAAAACTGATAAAAATATCAGTTATATTTTATTTAACCCAGTATATCCCAAATAATATCATTTTAATGTATAATCAATATAAAAACTAACAAAATCTAAAGATCCAGTGTGTACTTTATACTCATAGCACATTTCAGTTTGTACCAGTCACATTTCAGGTGCTTAATAGTGACAGGTTACTAGCTGCTACCATATTCAACAAGTCTGTATACTATACATATTCAATGGTATTCAATTTTATATTAAATTTTCCCACTCCTTAAAAATAAATGAAAGTTTTAAAAGAAACAATGGCAAAACCACATGTTGTTAAAATTGTGATTGTGTTTTTCTACCCAATCAGTAGAGTGGCAATTTCCTTACCTTGAGCTTCCTTTACAAGTTCTTTTGGTAAATGTTGTTCTTACTTTCGATTGTGATTCATTCACCTAACCTTATGGCTGATTAATGTTTTTTAAATCATTTATTGAAGTTCTCTCACTGAACAGAATTTCATGCAAATAGTTTGAAAATGTATACATCAAAATAAAAAGGGCATTTGTTGAGTTTATTGAACCTCTACAATTGTTAAGATCCATGGCACACACTGGATATAAAAAGAAATAACTAGATAATTCCTCCATTTACTCCACAAATGAATATCAGTAAAATGAGCCACCACTGAATGTGTTTGTTCAAAACAGTAAGACCCATCCTTTAGTTATGAATACCACACTCTTTTTCTTGTAACTGCACCTTGGAATCTTCTTACATTTCACTTATACTCTTGTGTTAAGTGAAATATAACAGAATATCACAGTGAACTTGATCCTGACATTGAGATAATGGGATACTGAAGGTTAACTTAAACTCCCCAGATAGGTCCCTAAATGGGCATTGTCTACAACTGCCTTCCCAACACCTTAGCCATTAAAGGAAAATAATACATCAAAAAGCCTTAAAAATCATCTGAAATATCATTGAAGATTATGTCATAATGACACCATAAAGTACCATGAGTCATGACCCTAAGATAGTGGATACTAGCAGGACTCTTTTTTTAAAAAAATACATTCAAATGTAAATCAATAGTATCATTTTTTGTCTCTTTAAGCTTATTAAAGAAGGTATATGAAGTACTTCTAAATCATGATAAAAATGTTGGAATTTTTCCATTTTATCAGTCTATTTTCCTAGTGCCATAACCAACAGTCTCTCTCACACAGGTTATGTCTGAGTCCCTGGCCTGTCCAAACTACCTCCGCTCCTAGTTTGTTTTACTTCTATTTTCCTCTTAGATACTTTAACTTCATGCCTGATGCTCTTGTATTTATATTATGGTCATTAATGAATCCTCCAATTCCTGTTTTAAAACTTCACCACTTCTTAGTTCTGGACAGTTTTTAAATACATTTTTTAAACTCATAAAGAATACTATTTAAAAGAAGCACAGTATATTTCTCTCTGTATCGAAGGATTGAAGTTTATTCTTAGGAAATTACTAAAGTTAGTGGTATTGGGATACCTGACAGTTTATTCACAGAAATGCATCACTTGGAAAGTAATTTCTTCACCCATCCCCATGGCTCAAAGCTCTACAAATCAAACTCAACAGTGGTTTTGCTGGGTTTTTTTTTTTTCCTAGAAGAGTATTAACAAAATTAAACATGCAAAACTCAGCAGTACCTTTGTGAAAATGAACATTCCCTGTGTTTCCTTTTTATTCCCTACCTTTTACATAACTTTGTTTTTAACATTTTCCATCTTCATTATATACTTTCCTATAAAGTATTGCCTCACTAGCTTTGTAAACGTTATGCTCTGCTTCTGTTGATATTTCTTAGTAGCTGAAAGCTCACCTCTGATTTTAATTACCTCATTTTGATTCCCCTTGCTTTTTAAACCTTAATTCTTAAACTAATAGGCATATGTGTACTTTGCTTTTCTTCAAGGAGAATAATAACTTGGATCTAACTATACTTTAAATTTGAGTTCATAGCACCTTCTTTCTTCCCAACTCTACTTCAGAATGTTCACTTGTGCATACATTTTTCATGGTTAGTACATTGGTTAGTACATATGTAACCTTGTTTTTGTTGCTTCTGTTGTTCTTTTCTCTGTAATTCTGATCATTTTATTCAAAATAGATGGCTCTACTTGCAAGTTCACTGATTCTACTTCATATTGAGACCTCCCCTTGGATGAATGTTTTACCTTTTGTAATTATATTGATTTTTAAATTCTTTCAGTTTTAAATTATTATCTATACAGTATATACAAAACATGTGAACAGTAACTACTACTCTAAGTTTTTCTAACCCCTTACTTCTGTGTCCAGGAAGGCAGTTAATTAAGTGAAGTTTTTGCAAAGCAAACATTTCCTTAGGAATGCTGTAAAGGTTTATCCTCAGTGGTTAATCTTGAGAAATTCAGTCACATTAGACAGATATTTACTAAGCCTGTATAAGAACCGAGATTCTGAATTATGTTGTAGGGATATAAAGACAGGTAAATGCATACCCCTCCAGAACATTGTAGGTATGATGGTGGATTTGTGAGAGAAAGGAGGTGATTTCACTGTGATTATTACCACAAAACAAATGCCCTTACCTCTACCATTAATCATGTCACAATCGCTTGCCCACTAAGAGACATGCCTTAGGAATATTAAAAAAAAAAAAAAAAAAAAAGGAAATGAACATTCTCATTCCAAGAGCACCATCTCACATTACTTTGTCTATTATGATTCAGTACTTCTGCTAAAATAATAAATATTGATTAGACTAGATGTGACAAATGCTAAGTTTAAAAAATATTCTAAGTCATTTGGTCTATGTTTTGTTTGAAGTTTTCATCTTGTTGAGGTAAATGAAGTGCCTGTTACCATTAAGTGGCCAGATTATAAAATAAAAACTGCCAAATGTTGTTAGTTAGAAACAATTTGGAGCAGCCAGAGTTCTTCAAAAAAATTTTGAGAAATATTTATCAGAAATTTAGATCTCTACTTAGGGTTAAGTTTTTTTTGTTGCAATGGGAGAAGTGGATTGTATCATAGTATGTTGAGTGTTCAGCTGAATAGGAGGAAAATATTAAGTGGATAACTGATGCAAACTCAGTATGAGGGAGAAGAGGGCAGTGTGGAGGAGGACAGAAAGAAGCAGATGTTTGATCAATAGCGATTGGAAACATGCAGATAATCAATTTATACTTTTCCCCTCTTTTAACTCTTGCATGAAATGACATTAAAGTAGGACAAAGTTTATTAATTTATAATCTGGTATCTATTTAAGATGTTTGTATTGTTTCCTGGTATATATACATATAACAGTAGAGATAGTTTGCCACTTTTTGATGATGGAAAACAGGTTTTTCAAACTCCTAACATACCATCCAGTAAGATGTCAAGGCAAGCTGTTGCTTCTTTTTTAAACAGAATAAGCTATTAATCATGTTCAGTCTTGCCGTGGTCAGTTAAATTAACCTTATCATAATCTTAAACTCATGTGAAATTCTTACTCCAATTAGGAGCATATAGTAACTCTCCTCAAAACCTCTCTGTAATATTGAAATGGAAGAAATGCTCACTTTCCTCAGTATACAAACACTATGTGATATCCCCTAAAATGAGCATTTAGAAGTGTTTGTTTTCCTCCATTAGACTTTTCTATTAAAAAATGTGACTATGGACTCTGTAGAAGAAAAAGGATTACATGAGTGAATATTTAACTGTTTTATGCAAATTTTAGGTAGGAACTCAGTGTGAGGTAATGGTTAATTAATAAAAAGATTTCATCTCTTTTAATTTTGATTACTTTATTCTTTGTCATGAAATCACTGATGTAAAACTCATTTTAACTTTGAGGAGAAAAGGCTTTTTCCTTGATATTTATTGGGATTCTTCCTATTTTAGACATATGAATTAGGTGTCTCCAGATAAACAGTCAGGAGCTAGGGAAAAGTAGGAAATCATGGCTATATGAACGTATCTCATTCTACTGCTACTTCACAGGAGTGAAGTATCAAGTTTAACTCTTTATCAAGTTTAATATGTCAATGTTAGAGCAGGAAATAGTAATTCCATTTTCATATTGATAAAGTTTTAAAAAGCTGAGTTATCAATATATAAAATTATTTCAAGAAAATTTTGAAGGGGAAAGTCATGAAAGCATTGGCATGGATTCATTTAGCTTCCACCTTAATAGACATATTTAGTCATGTCCCTGGAAGGAACAATTTTTATATTTCATGCTCAGTAAAGAAATAAAACAACAGTAAGATATATTATTTATTGGGATTCTTCCTATTTTAGACATATGAATTAGGTGTCTCCAGATAAACAGTCAGGAGCTAGGGAAAAGTAGGAAATCATGGCTATATGAACGTATCTCATTCTACTGCTACTTCACAGGAGTGAAGTATCAAGTTTAACTTTTTATCAAGTTTAATATGTCAATGTTAGAGAAGGAAATAGTAATTCCATTTTCATATTGATAAAGTTTTAAAAAGCTGAGTTATCAATATACAAAATTATTTCAAGAAAATTTTGAAGGGGAAAGTCATGAAAGCATTGGCATGGATTCATTTAGCTTCCATCTTAATAGACATATTTAGTCATGTCCCTGGAATGAACAATTTTTATATTTCATGCTCAGTAAAGAAATAAAACAACAGTAAGGTATATTTTCCTACCTGTTGGATGCTAAGTTGACATATTGACTTTCTTCCTTTTCATTTGCAGTTATGTAATTGTATGAGTGCACAATAACGCTGGTTATGCAGCAGAGATGGAAATAGTCCCTTTAGATTTCTTTACGTAAGAGACCCTGTGCATAAAGGTCAACCCTCAAGTGGGGCTGACACTCAGCACCTATGCACTAGTAGGACCAGTCGTCACAACTAAAGGGTTAACGCCTGGCAGAACGGGAGTTTCTAAGACTGAGATACAGGCAGGTCTGTTCCATAGGTTGATGCCTGTGCCTTACCAGTTGTTAAATAAGTTTTTTGCCTGCCTTAGAGTATCCTAGTGACACACACATACTTTGTGTGAATACTTACTTTATGCCTTTAAATGTGTCAATTATGGCAATATTGCTTATGTAGTCTTTTCCATTGAAAACTTTATAAACTCCATCTGAAGTATTGTGGTCTGAAAAGATATGTACAAGAAAAAATTACTTCTAGAACAAGCCATATTTTCCAAGTTATAAAATATGTAATTGATTCACTTTTGCATTTCTCAAACGCTGGTTGTTCATAATTATTTTATGTGATTTGAAATATATATGCAATAAAGTTTTAAAATTATTGGTCTTTCACATTTTAAAAAGACAGAATGTAAAAGGTGCCTAGAAATAGCTGTAGATGCTGAGACAAAGGTAGAAAACAAATATCAGAATCTGACATGATTGAACTCCAGCACTCTTTGTCGTAATTAAGCCAGAAAGGCCATTGTGATCACTACTCCTATTATATTGAGGTGAGGGGATAGTGAACAAAACGTATGAGAACAATGACAGATTTCTAGAAGTTTTCTCAATGTTATGATCTCTAATAAGTGGTTACTAAATATTAGGTACATAGAATTAAAAACAGAATTAGCCAAGGAAAGAAGAGTATTTGAGTTAAATAATAGTAACTGAATTCATTATTCCTCAAGGCTTTCTATACTTATATTTAATTGATATATAATCTTGCAATCCTAAAAACCATCTAAAATAGAATAACAGCAATGAATTAGAAAATATAACAAATATCTCATATAGTGACAAGTGAAATCATATTCAATTTTTCAGTTCAATAGTCATCTTGTTCTATTCGTGACTCAAAATGTTAAGCTATAGCTAAATACATCACCAAGTTCACATTTTAAAAAATCTCCTAACTGCCATTTCATGACATTTGTAGATTACTAGGAGTTCATATCAACTAATTTTATGAACATATGACATTGCTGAGTTATCATTCTCGTGTAAATTTTGGGTAACTTTTAAGTTTACATTAAAACAAATTTGTAAGAAGTCTAGAGAAGGAGAAATGATATGATAAATACATTTAACACAAAAATGTGGCATTAAGCTTTTTTTAACTTTTTTTGGTACGCAGGCCTCTCACTGTTGTGGCCTCTCCTGTTGCGGAGCACAGGCTCCGGACGCACAGGCTCAGCGGCCATGGCTCACGGGCCCAGCCGCTCTGCCGCATGTGGGATCTTCCCGGACCGGGGCACGAACCCGTGTCCCCTGTATCGGCAGGCGGACTTTCAACCATTGCACCACCAGGGAAGCCCTAGGGCATTAAGCTTGATTATTTATAGATAGGAAATCAAAGCCAAAACTATTCAAAGCCTTACCAGCTTACAGTCTAATTATAGACAATTTATGTATTTGTCAAAGAATGGAAACTTGATTAAATGTCAGCTTCTTCATTTTAATTGTTAAATTCAGATATGTAAATTTTTCCAACTAGTATAGCTGAATTCATGTGAGATAGAGACTTTTAAGTAATTAGAATATATATTCCCAGATCAGAAATACACACTAAATAATAAAATTATGAATTGCCAATGCCACCATATTTATCCAGTTAAAGTGTAACAATATCGACATTCATATTTGGTACTCACAGGATAGAACACACCAACTGTAGTAGTAATAGGGTGTGGAATCGATATGGAATCCAAGAAAAAAAAATGTCATGAAGGGACTAGGGGTAGGACAGGAATAAAACACAGACCTACTAGAGCATGGACTTGAGGATATGGGGAGGGGGAAGGGTAAGCTGTGACGAAGTGAGAGAGTGGCAGGGACATATATACACTACCAAAAGTAGGCTGGATAGCTAGTGGGAAGCAGCCGCCTGGCACAGAGAGATCAGCTAGGTGGTTTGTGACCACCCAGAGGGGTGGGATAGGGAGGCTGGAGGGAGACGCAAGAGGGAAGCGATATGGGAACGTATGTATATGTATAACTGATTCACTGTGTTGTAAAGCAGAAACTTAACACACCACTGTTAAGTAATTATACTCCAATAAAGATGTTAAAAAAAAAAAAAAAGAATGGATCCTTATAGCCCCACAATAGTTCTTTCAAAGTTCTCTTTTGGAACATAGAAGAGCTCGATCTTTTGATAAGTAAATTGAGTACTCCTTGAATAAATACATTTGGATAGAGATGGAGTGCAGTCTCCAAAAAAGAAATGACGGTTTAAGACACCAATTGCAGTATCAGATTTTTTTTTTCTTTTTTTTTTTTTTGTGGTACGCGGGCCTCTCACTGCTGTGGCCTCTCCCGTTGCGGAGCACAGGCTCCGGACGCGCAGACTCAGCGGCCATGGCTCACGGGCCCAGCTGCTCCGCGGCATGTGGGATCTTCCCGGACCGGGGCATGAACCCGCGTCCCCTGCATCGGCAGGCGGACTCCCAACCACTGTGCCACCAGGGAAGGCCGCAGTATCAGATTTGTAACAAATAAATGGAAAATACTAGAATTAAGCTTAATAAAAGAATTGTCAACTATATCTTTAAAATGACTGCCAAATCTTGCCAGAACTAAAAGTGTATTGTTTTTGTTCCTTCATCTCTGAATGATTACATTTCTCTGGAGACTTTCAAAGTTAAATCCTACTTTTTAAAATGATACACTTTAAGTGGTCTTCTAATTCAGTTGATTATTACATGATTTTGTCATCTTCCCAAAGGGCCATAATTCAAAATAATGCCATAAGAACACATTTTCATAAAAATGACAAAATAAATAATATCGAATTATAGTTCTAATCATGAGATTAATTGCAGTGGATTCTAGAGATTTCAAAACAAATAATTTTGCTGTTTGTCTATTCACTGCTACAGCCGATTGAGAACAGTGAAAGTGTCCTTCTCGGTTCCAACTGATAGTGAGGGTTCAAAGATGGTACCATTGGGCTGGAGAAAAGAGACTGTGTGGGTCTTGGAGTCCCAGGTTATATTTTCCTTGGCTAGATAACAAACTCTGAAAAACAAAAGTAAATAAAATTCAAAATAATTGTTGCAAGTGAACGTTAAGTGTCCAATGCCGTTCATTCATGCAACAAATAATTTTTGAGTGCAAAGACTATGTCAGAAATTAGGCTAAACAAGTAGGTTAAAATGATCAATAGGCCAATGCTGAGCCTCTAGCAAAGTTGAGAAGAGGAATCTTAGATATGCGTGGCAGAGGGGAAGGAATACATGTTATTATAGTGGGTTACACAGATTCTGTGGGAAAACACAGAACAGGAACAAACCCAGGCTTGGGATGGTTGTGGTGGGGGTAATGGACAAGATAGGAGACTGGGATTGACACGTATACGTTATTGATACTATGTATAAAACAGACAACTGATAGGAACTTACTGTATAGCACAAGGAACTCTACCTAATGCACTGTGGTAACCTAAATGGGAGGGAAGTCCAAAAGGGAGCGTATCTGTATGTGTATGACTGATTCATTTTGTTGTGCAGTAGAAGCTAACACAGCATTGTAAAGCAACCATACTCCAATAAAAAATTTTTTAAAAAAGATACAATTCCACATTAGTGGTCTGAATGACAAAGAGAAGTTTAGTTAGGTAAAATAGCATAGAAAATAGCATGTATTAGGTAAGAAGTAGGAACCAGGTGTAATTTTAGAAATGCAGATGTTTCAATATAGTTGGCTTAGGGAATAAAGAGAGTGGTGGAAATAAAACGACTGTAATAGGCAACATCTGGAACATAAAAGGGTTGCATCCATGCTTAAATGTTTAGCTTTTATCCTGAGAGTTAGGAGGAGACAGCAGAGAGGTTTAAACAGGGGAACAGTAAAAGCACGTTTCTGTATATTAGAAAGACTTTTCGAAGTGCACAGCCTTTCCAGTACTGGCTTTTCCATAATTTCCAGTATTTTAATGAGAATTAAAGATAGCTAATGGAATACAATTTCCACTTTGGAGATCAGTTCCCCTCCATCCCTGCCCCATATACTGTATACTCATTAGTTCTAAGCTCCTGGAAAGTACCAACTACTTTTTAGGAATGAGGTGAAGGGTGATTATTATGGAAAAAAATCTTCTGCAAGTACAAGATATTTACTGAGATGAAATAGGGTATATATTATTCATTGCTCTATCATATATTTGAATGTCTGCTTTGTGAGGCTACAATAGATATCTGTTGTTATCTAACTAAGGTAAAGACTGAAAAAACATGAAACTGAAGTGTAAAAACCAAAACAAACCAAAGAAAACATGACCTGATTTCAATCAGGCATAATAAAAAAGTAAATTCCTATAGGATAGGTATTATGCGTGTTTTGTATCCCCAAGCAGTGTCTGGTATATGGCAAGTACTTGGTAAATATTTTTTAATAAATGAATAAATAAATTGTTCATATTCTTTAAAAAGAGAATTCACCAAAAGATAGAAATATCTTATTTCTAATATAATTTCATCAAAGCTTTATTATTTACTGTTCTTGGAGTACTGTAGACATGAGAAGAATATAAAAATCTGAAACAGCAGCCAGGACAGTCTGTTAGTAGTCAGTTACTCTTTTCTCTTAGCTAATTGTATTTTAAACTTAGATTACATATTATTAACATTTAAAATTAAAATACTTTAATTTTCAGGAAGATTTCTGTATATATAGTAGTTGAAATAATAGCAAAAATAATTGTGACCCAAATTCTAGTTTACTTGGTTGTACTTACAATACTATACCAGTAGATGGCACTCACTAAGGGAAAAATCCTTCAAACTGAGGCCTGTGCTTAGAATGTACTTTTAAAAGGAGAACATAATCACTCAATTTTTGGTTTAAAAATGAGAATATATACAGCTTTTAAAAAGTGTTGGTTAATAAGGTCAAAGGGAGGAATTAGCCTCAGATTTAGCCCAATATTGCTTTCTGTGTACTCCTGTCAAAGCAAAGTAACTTAAATCATTACTATTATTATTTTTTATGTTGGATCTGAGAATATTCTGAAGGAGGTACCAGGTCTTCACAGAAATGGTATAGGTTGGAATATATATCGTTAAGATCTCAATGCAGGCAATTTTATGCTTTGACCCATGTCACATCTTGTCAATCAAAGTTTCATCAAGCTCACTTTAGCAGCCAAAAGCCAAATAAGCCTGTGGTTCTGTTTGAGGAGAGACATCCTCCTCCACTTCGAACTTCAACTGAGTTCAGGGTGTAACTGATGGAGAGGCAGGATCACCTCAACACGTGGAAGACTCTCAAACTATTAACTTTTTCTGAAAAGTAAACGGTCATTTTCCCATTATTTAAGGCATCCAAGCAGACACGAAGGACTCTGTTTTGTTGACATCATGAGACAAGATGACTCATAGTTGATCATAATTTCCTTTAACATTGTTATGTAAATAGGAGTTTATTGTTTATGTACTTTAGCTGCAAATCCAAATTCTCTAACCCTCACTTCATTGCTTCTCCAAGTAAATCAATTATATCTAACCCACCCTGCTTTCTTCCCAGATAGAGATAGGTTAAAGTCTCTAAGAATAAAATTTATATAACCTATCAAGCAATACTAGGACAGGATTCAATATTAGGTTTATGTTTTCCCATACTCCAATTAATATCCTTAAAAGTAAAAACATAACGCCTCCAAACAAACAAAAAATTAAACAAAAACTGTGATAAGTTCTCAAATTCTAGAAACTATTCTCTTTTCTTACATGTGGTCAGTTCACAGAGTTGTGATTTTTAAACAGTTATGCTTAGATTCTTATTAGGTCATATGTGAATTCTAGATTTTCATAGGTACACATCGTAGCTACAACATTTTTTGAACAAGGTATTCATATAGGCTTTTGATAGTGACGTAGAACTATAAGACCCTGAAAAAATAAAATATTTTTGAAGGTAAGATTTTTTCCTGTAACAATGAAAACCGAGTCTTCTTTGACAGAGTTGTGAATAGTCGCAGACCTGTGCCTGGAGACAAGGAGATGTGGGGATAATTACTAGGACAGAATAGGCACCAAGGTGCTCTGCAGCTTATATATCACGTGCTGCGGCAGCAGGCATCACCCTCCCAGCTACTGTTATTTCATTATATTTGAGTGTGAGTTGTCAATCTAGAAACATATTAATGCATGGAGAGGAAAGAAATTCTATAATTCTAGAATATCTGAAACAGATAAGAAAGTTAAACTATGAATTAGAAGAAACCATTATAAATATGAAATTTTGTGATAATGCTTGATCATAGTGTATAACTAGTTGTAATTATTCTTGAGGAAAAAATCACACATTTTTATAACAAATGATATAGCAGGACTTAACTCTGTTCCCATATGGGCACCATAAATGTATTCCTAATCCTTGGTTAGGTTTAGTGTTTTTATCACCTCAGTCTTTCCTTTCCTTACTTTGATAGTTAGAAAAACACATAGTCTAAAATTTAGATAGAAGAAAATGTACTCAACAATCTAAGAGCTATCAGTCCTAAGTTTGTATGAATATGGTAAATCACTTCAAATCCCCTGGTATCAGTTTTTTAAATTTACAATTGAAAAGTTCTGGCTAATTATTTCCCCCTAGTTCTTATAGTTTAAGAATGAGTTCGAAAGTCTATTAAACTGTTAAGGCATGTAAGATAAAGGTATAGCTTATTTAGTCTCAGTACTGAAGAAAATATAAGAATGAAACTGTTGAATAAATACAAATACCCTTAAGACCTGGAAAATAGTTTGAATAGAAGTCCTTAGCAGGTATTGTACTTAGGTAGAATCAGTTTAATGCTGTGGTTCTCAGAATTGAGTGTGTATTGAAATCCCCCAGAGTATTTGTAAAACTCATTGCTGAGCTCCAAACCAAGAGCCTCTGATTCGTTTGGTCTAAGGTGGGGCCTAAGAATTTGCATTTGTACTGAGTTCCCAGGAGATGCTGATGTTGCTGGTTGAGGAGCCACCCTTGGAGAGCCACTCATATAACCTACACTTTCAATTTTGGGATTTCAAAGTGCTCTGGTTTTAAAACTGTGATAGATTTTTTTCTGTTTAGCATGCATATTTTAGACTTGTTGAGAATACATGCCACAAGTGTAAAACTCCTGTAACTGCCTAAATGTAGGGCAGTTAATTGATGCTGATAAATTCATAATAAAATATATATTTCTTATCATAATTAAATCCTTAGATTAGGGTTTCATATAGGCAGAAACAAAAATTTCAGTGTATATTAATGGCAAGAAAATAACAAGTATATTTCAGTACAATGGCAGTTGTCAAGTGGAAGCTTTTTCAGAAATACATACGGTCAAGGAAAGAGTGCCACTCATTATGGGGACTCGTTCACCGGTACGTGTAAGGACCTCTTCGCTTAACTTTAATTTTGCTGCTGTTAACAGCCATTCCCTCTGGATTCTGCACATTGAAGATTCAGAACTGTCTGTAAACTTCTGTGCCTGTTTTAACCCAATTTTTAAAAGCAATTGTACCTTCATCAAGGACAGCGTCCTATGAAAAAGAAAACAAGTTTGGATTATTTCTTTGTAGTAGGTATGGGCACTCGTTGGAGTTTAAAACCTTTAATTATTCAATAAAAGGACTAAGCTCAAGTATCTTGCTCATGAGAACCTTTGTAACCTGCCATATGTTTGCAACAGAAATGTTTTCAACAAATTACGATAGCAATCTCTTTTAGTTAATCTTTTACAAAGAGAATCGGTGTGTAATATTGCAGACATGTCTGTTGATCTGTAAGGCCAACCATTGGCAAGCTTTAGAGTGACCTTATGTGAGAGTTCACAGCACAATTTACTAAGGAAATTTTATTAAACCTTTTCCAAAAAGTTCTTATCAGGTTGAACATTAACTTCTCTTCTGCCCTCAGTGAGTTGGACTGAGAAGGCAAACCAGAAAAACAGAAAAATCTAGTGGTATTGGAAGCTTTTTCTCTTTTTTCAAAAGTTGGATACTTCAGGGGGAAGTCACTTATCATTTGTTAAGTTAAGAAAAACACAAATTTGACTTCTCTCCTTCAAAATACTGCTCAATGTGGCTTCCCTAACTCTCAATATATTTACAACAACCTGTTAGGACATGTTTCCAAAAATTACAACAGTCTAATTCAGTACAATTAGGTTACTACTTTTTAGATAAAAGGATGAAGGAAGTTTTCCTTTTATTCTTTTGTGAAATCCATTAAAATAATTGATGTCCCTTGTAGTAATGATAGACAAACAGAAAAAAATACCAATGACAGAATCAGAAAACCCTACATTAGAAATCTGTCCTGTGCTTCAGGAGCTGGGACTGAGTAGAAAGTCACCAAACCCCTTGGGTCAATTTCAGTATGTGTAAAACGAGAGAGTTATCGTAGATGCTCTCCTGGATTCCTTCCAAGGCTTTCACTCTCTGGGCAGGAAGCCTCTGAAGCTCTAGTAGCTAACGCAGACAAAGGTGACTTCGTAGCAGGCAGTGTTTCCAAGTAAGTACCTTGGGAGGGATGCCCAGGTGTAAAGTTCCAACTTACCTTAGTGCCAGAGGAAGAGGGAGGAAAGTATTTCACACAAAATGAGCCTAACAAGACCCATTAATACAGGGACAATCTGACTTCTTTGTTTCTGTCACCTGCAAGCATCAATTCATAGAATGATGGCTCAGGAAAGGACATTGAACGTTAGCACATTTTCTAGGAGAGCGTGCTGAGGCTCTGAGAAACCAGGTGTCTGGCCCGAGGGTAACCGAGGCAAATACCTAGAAGTAGAATCATGACGAGGATCCTAGTCTCTGATCCTGAAGGCTGGTCCTCTTTTACACCATGTTTTTACTAATTTTTTTGTTTCTGTCATCTCTGCACTTAGTTGGTAGAACTCAGATTGAGTTAGTTGTCTTCAGGATACTTTACCTATTGCTTAATGTAGAAAATAAGGGAATTCCTTAGAGAAGAACAGGGCATCAGGTATAATGCCATTATGAAATCCTGTGTTGTTGCAGTCCTTTTACACTGGGTACATTGGAGCTACTAAAGCAATGTGAGACCGTCTTACTTTTTACAAGCAATTGTCCTTGGAAATCTTTTTATTTGCTCCTAAAGAGTCTTATTTCCATACCAAGCCCGAAATTAAGACAGAATTGCACATAGGTAAAGTATTATTGCTATTCCTCTAAATGTAAAGATGTTTACCCTAAATGATCAGAGTGTTATAGCTGACATCTATATGGAAGCTGAAAGCTATGTTAATTTACCCATTTCAAGAGACTTTATGAAGGGAAAATACACATGAGCATACACACATACACATGGTTACTCTCACACTATAGAATCTTAAGGACTAATACAATATTAAGTGTTTATCATGTACCTCTGAAGGTACATATTTTATTTCAGTTTTTAATGAGAGGAACACAATATATGCTTATAGAATTGAAAAGGCACTGTGATAGAATGTACTTGGCAGGACAGAAAACTCCCTAACTATCATGCTTGTGCATTTAATATCAAAAGGCATCGTAAGTGTATCATGCTTTTTCTTCCAAATGCCATGAATCATTTTGCCTGTTTGTTCATCTGGAGACAGATATATATATATATATATTTTTTTAAACGGAAAGTTAAAACACAAAGAGTTGAAATCAGTGCATGAATTATCAGCTGTTAGAGTTAGGGTCATCTAACTCCATCCATATTTTTTACAGGTAGAAGTGGGTCCTAGAGAAACAGATGTCTGATTCAGTGTTGTATGACAATGTAGTAGTAGGTAATGGAGAATCAGGCCTTTTACTCCAATCTTGTGTAGTTTCCATAATACCATGATTTGTTCAGAGACAAAGAGAAAAATATTGAAGCAGTCAGAACAGAAATAAATTTCTTCTGATCGTAACACTACCGTATGTATTAGAAAATTGTATTGGCTTACTTGAGTACTAAGACTAATTTTTTCTTCAGTTCCTTTAGTTTTAAAAGAGGAAAAGTTTTTATGTCCTTTGTGAATTTAAGAGGACTTGATTTTAAATTGACCTTGGGCTATCTGGTCTATTTTGCACATCTTTCACTAAATTTGAAGTACAAAGGTGATAAATATGTGTACAGAAAAAGTAATATAATTTAAGATCCTCTCACTTGGCTGAGAAGTACATCAGTATGTGTCCCTGACTTTAAATGTTCAGATTATCCAGCCCTAGTAATAACTGGATCCCAGCCTGATGACTCTTACATGGCATGGTCTGCAGCTGCATTGAAAGCCATTTACCTTGAAACTTCTCTTTGCTACATTAATTTGAAAGCAGATGTTTGGGAGAATAGTATCTTCTATCTAGTCACATGGTCACTTCATTATTGCTGTTACAGGAAAACAGTACTTATCAACATGATGGTCAACTTTAGTGTAACTATTAAATTGTCCTTAATATCTTCCTATGCGTGAAGTGTATAGAATACATATGTAAAAATATATATAGTCCCCTTTCTCAAGGCTCTTATAGAGTTCCAAGAAACAGAATCATACACAGCAGATTTTAATCTTTGAGTAGATTTCCTTTTCCTAGTCCCAGCCTGACCAAATACATTGGCTTCTTTACTCAAAGCCTAGAGTGAAGTGGTTAGCAATGAAACTAGATGCTATGAGTTTGATCCCCAATTTGGTTACATGCTAACCATTTAAACTTGGGCAGTTTATTTAATTTCTTTGTACCTCAGGTTCCTTATCTGTACAATGGGTATAATAAAAATATTAATATTAGGTTGAACTATATGAAATTAGTATTTTTGAAAGTCAAAATAAGCAGAATATGGAGTAATTAAATATTTATCCTCATAGGTTGTTATAAGAATTAATAAATGTGAGCACTGAGAATAGTATTAGCATATAATAAGCATTCAATAAACATTGGCTACTATTATTATACAAATTCTATCCACCCTTTCTAGGGAGAACTCTCATCTCATTTACTTCCCAGATTGCTTTCACTACTTTGTTCTTAACATTACTGTCTAAACCAGTCCTGTGGAAATAACTCATGTAAAATCTTATGACACTTCTTTTTCTGCTATTTAATCATTTTAATATTTACTCCCCATCTAGTGAAATCAAAACTTCCTTAAAAAAGTAGAAACATACTGAAAACAGTATTCATCCTCTCCTCTCACTACTAAAATTTGTTCTGATTTGGACCAATTACAAGCAGTTTTCTCACGTTCAAAAAATTTTCTCATGTGTGAATTATGTATATGTATGTCTCTGCATGTTGAGAGAAAGAAATCTTTAATTCCCTTCTTTGTCCTTTTTCTGAAGTCCTTTGGTAGTTCCTACTTTCCACATTCGTGATAGCTCATGCCATTGACTTTTAGTCTATCTAGCAAGATTGCATAAATCTGCTGGTCCCATACAAATCTAGTAGGAATCATAGTCTAAAATACTGGTAAAGAAATTTTCACATACAATGCATAAAAAGCACGAAGTCCCTAAAAAAACATTCCTTGGAAATAAAGAATAAAGGAGTACATATATATATATATATGAAGTAAAATATATGGACCATTTTAGGCTATTCCAACTGCCGGTGTCAAGGTGCCATCTTTTAGAACGAGAGGGCATCATAGAGTTCCAACTCTATACTTTAAAAATTAGATAACAACATGAGATGATTTTCTGATCTTTTAAAATTAAGCAATTTAATTCTTCTTTTTTTAATGGCACTTTTATACAGGTAATAACTTTCTCAGTTTGGTATTAGTCCATAAAATGAAGCAAGTCATCTGCAATGATTTCAGTGGTAAACAAAATCTGATCAGTACTAAAACTTGTATACATTTGTAAAAATAACAGCAGTAACCTAAGTGCTCCTGAGGCAGGGGTAAGACACTTTGCTCTCTGGGATTACACATAACTCAGAGATGTGTGCCAATTTCTCGGTCCTTTGTCTCTACATTCAAATTCTCTAGAAAGCAAATCTACTATTTAGTTTTATCTGTAATCGCTATAGTAAAGATTAAATCTCTCTGAGCTCTGATCTTTGATATATACACTGATGTTCATATCAAATCGCTTATAAAATGTCTGTTTTTTATTCTTCTAAGGTATACATTTCTATCAATAACAACTGGACATCTTGCAGTTTGTCCTTTTTACTCCTGTCTCTCCCGTTTAGTCCCTCTATCCCACTGCATCCTATCACCCATCAGTTCTATGTGCTCCACCACACTAGACCAGAGTGCCTTTTGTTATGTGCAGACTGTGCAAAGATCTTTCTAAAGGGAGTCTTAAATTCTCGTTGAAAGTGGTCATGCACTACATAGCGCTTCCTGTTTTTGGTCTCCTCACTTTCCAGTACATTCTATTTTAGAATTATAGAGTACAAAACTGTGTAGATCATCTAGTCTCTCCCTTCAGATTGCCTAGGTTTGGAAACTAGCTCGTCCTCCTTTTGGCTAGATGAGTTGGCAAGTTGATTTAGGGTCTTGTGACTGTAAAATGGGTAAAATAATAGTACCTTCTCATAGATACTTATGAAGATTAAATGAATTTGTATATATGAAGCTCTTAGTAACACTAAATAACACTAAATTAATTATTTAGTATATAGTATAGTATATTAGTATATAGTATATTTGATATCAATCTCTAAATGTAGATGTTGTTATATCTAACCCCTACCAGAAAACATACACCAACTACTATTGTCTATCACATCATTAATTAAAGTCTTCTGCGTAATGTTCAAAACTTCCTAAATCTTACCACGTGTTGTCTTTCTAATCATCACTCTTGTTAATCCTGTATTTCTGGCACATTTCCTACATTGTTCCTTCCCTCATCACATTTAGTTGCATTTCCACAACTTTATCCATCGTATTAACCAGTTCTTTGACACCTTTACTGCAGTCTGCTTTGGACGCTCAAAGTTTTATACTTCAAAATGCAACTCAAGTCTCTCCTTCTTCCTGAACTTATTGAGTACTCTGAGAAAGTTCTCTTTCTAAATAACATTTATTTTTCCATATTCTATACTTTAGAATTCAATTATAGAGTTTCACAGGTCTCTATATTTTTTTTACAATTTGCTTTTCCCCAGTTAAACCTTATATTTCTTGAGCTAAATATTTATTTTATTCTCTCTTAGCCTCTATACAAAAGCAAATTTCTGATGTCTGAAAACTCTTATTTCTTCAGGATTAGCCATTGTGAATTTAGAGATAAGTATTGAACAATTAAAATAGACGCTAACACCTCTCCTGCACCTCTCCTGCCATCTAACAGAATCTATATGTATAATATTGTTTAATAATAATAAAAAGTACAGTTGTTCACTATTCAGCTTTTGATCATCAATTATGTATCAGAAAAAAATAGTCTTAATGTAAAATGCTATGCACTGGAAGATTGTTGTGACTTTTCTATTCTGAAAACTTTTCCATAATGTAAGTTATAGTCTGTTTGTTAGAACTGACCCTGTTCTCTTTACACAGAGAATTCAGAAGGGAAGCACAGTTTATAGAATAAGAAGGGTGTTGAGCAATGACAATTCTCTGTCACACCATTAGATAACTGTCACCTCACCATCACCTGTATGTCTCTGTTGAACTGTATAAAAAATGGTATCAAGAAATCTGGCAATTCCAAGGAAGGAGATGGCATTCAACTTATAATATTTTTTTCAATTAAATGTATGCAGTTGAAGATAAGCAATCTGTTAGTAACAGAAAAGATAGAAATTACTATATTATTACTAAGCTAATATAGCAGCAAGTATAGAAAGTGTACCTTAAAATGTCCTATTTTTCTGTCTTTTATACTGAGACAACAGCTGTAATGGTACAATGAGACAATTTATTTAAACTGTAAAACATAAGCATTTTAGCTAAGCAACAAAAACAAAGCATTGGAAAATAATAGCTTCTTGCCCTAAGAAACTTGATTTGAAATTAAATCTACATATTTATTTGTCAAACATGGATGAGACAGATAATGGTCTTGGCAGGAACAGAAATTGCAGTATTAGTTGGTAGTCTAGCCCATTTTATGAATCAGTTCTTGTTCTCCAATGTGCACTGTGCTTACTAACATCTAGACCATTGACATCTGAACCAGGCTGAGAGCTGAGGCCAGCACCCAGATATGTTGTATTTGGCCAGCATTCAGTTTAAAAAATGAACACACATGCCTTTAGGCAGGGCACACACTTTGAAATGCCAATAGTCCCTCTCTTCACTTTATCTTATTCTTGGCATCTTCAAAATTTTTAAAAAATTTTGTCTTCAAACCCTTGAAGCCACTTGAAATTTGAGTTTTCCATCCCTGGTTTAGGACTTCAGCAGATCTGCTACTCCTTATTCTAGTTTTCTGTCTCTTTATCAGTTAAAGTTGGTGAGTGTGAAGCTGAATTAGGAAGAACTAAGATGGAGATAAATTTTGCTTTGTTGTGCAAAGTCTATATACCAAGTCACTTTATTTTTAGTCAAAACTATAGTCAACTTATTATGTATATACTGGGGTATGTCCCATATATCATTTCTGAAAATATTTTTAAGAGTCAAGTATAAAACTTCATCAGTAAGAAATATCAATATTTAGAAGACAATCATATATTATTACACATATTTTAAAAAGCAGTTTAGCAAACAAAAAATTATTTTTACCAGTTTTACCAAATATTCCTGTATCAATATTAAACACAATTATGTTTAAGTTATATATAAGAAATATCATTTTACTTTTCTGAATATTAACCAGAGTGCAACTACTTTTGTAAATATACTCTCACAAAATACAATTACTTATTTCTTATTCAAAAGCATATCAATATACAGTTTGGATGTAATTAAAAGCAATTAATAATAAGCAGTTAAGGAATACAAAAAATAACTAGATTAAAATATAATATCAAAAAGTCATCATGGGAGGAGGAGAGTACAAATGCAGATTTTTAAAAATGCATTTGAAATTGAGATCAACAACTTAAAACAAGCATGCATGTATATATAGACAGCTATACAAAAACCACATGGTAACCACAAATCAATAGTCTATAATATATATACACACAAAAAAGAAAACGGAATAAATCATAACACTAAAGATAGCCATCAAATTACAAGAGAAGAGAACAAAAGAGGAAGGGAAGAAAAAAGACCTACAAAAACGAATACAAAAATATTAATAAAATGGCAATAAGAGCACAAATATCAATACTTACATGAAATGTAAATGGACTAAATGCTCCAACCAAAAGACAGAATGGCTGAATGGATACAAAAACAGACCCATATATATGCTGTGAACAAGAGACCCACTTCAGATCTAAAGACACAGACTGAAAGTGAGGGGTGGAAAAAGGTATTCCATGCAAATGGAATTCAAAAGAAAGCCAGAGTAGCAATACTTATGTAAGACAAAATAGATTTTAAAATAAAGACAGTTATAAGAGACAGAGAAAGACACTCCATAACAATCAAGGGATCAAACCAAGAAGAAGATATAATACTTGTAAATATATATGCACCCAAAATAGGAGCACCTAAACATATAAGGCACATAATAATGGACATAAAAGGAGAAACTGACAATAACACAATAATAGTAGAGGATATTTAACACCCCTCTTACATCATATAGATCATCCACATATAAAATCAGTAAGGAAACACTGGCCTTAAGTGACACATTAGGCCAATGGCCTTAATTGATATATATGGAACATTCCACTTGAAAGCAGCAGAATACACATTCATTCCAAGTGCACCTGGAACATTCTCCAGGACAGATCACATGCTAGGCCACAAAAGAAGCCTTGGTAAATTTAAGAAAATTGAAATTATATTAAGCACCTTTTCTGACCACAGTGCAATGAGACTTGAAATAAACTGCAAGAAAAAAACTGCAACAAAACAAAACAAAACACGTGGAGGCTAAACAATATGTTATTAAACAACCAATGGATCACTAAAGAAATCAAAGAGGAAATCAAAAATTACCTAGAGAGAAATGAAAATGAAACATTATGATCCAAAACCAGTGTTTTGCAGCAAAGGCAGTTCTAAGAGAGAAGTTTTCTGTGATACAAGTTTACCTCAGGAAACAAGAAAAATCTCAGTTAAACAATCTTAACTTACACCTAAAGGAACTAGAGAAAGAAGAACAAAAAGAAACCTGCAGTTAGTAGAAGGAAAGAAATCATAAACATCAGAGCGAAATAGGGCTTCCCTGGTGGCGCAGTGGTTGAGAGTCCGCCTGCCGATGCAGGGAACACGGGTTCGTGCCCTGGTCCAGGAAGATCCCACATACCCCAGAGTGGCTAGACCCGTGAGCCATGGCCGCTGAGCCTGTACGTCCGGAACCTGTGCTCTGCAATGGGAGAGGCCACAACAGTGAGAGGCCCACGTACCACATAAAAAAAAAGAAATAGCCCAAATCGGTAAAATCAGAAATGAAAAAGGAGAAGTTATAACTGACACCACAGATGTACAAAAGATCATAAGAGACTACTATGAACAACTGTGTGCCAATAAAATGGACAACCTAGACTAAGAAATGGACAAGTTCTAAGATACAGTCTCCCAAGACTGAACCAGGAAGAAATAGAAAATATGAACAGACCAATTACGAGTAATGAAATTCAATCAATAATTTAAAAACTCCGAATAAATAAAAGTACAGGATCAGATGGCTTTACAGGTGAATTCTACTAAATATTTAGAGAATAATTGACACCTATCCTTCTGAAACTATTCCAAAAAATTGCAGAGGAAGGAATACTTTCAAACTCATTCTGTGAGGCCAGTGTTACCCTGATACCAAAACCAGACATAGTACAGAAAAAGAAAACTAAAAGCCAATATCACTGATGAACATAGATGCAAAAATCCTTAACAATATGTTAGCAAACCAAATCCAACAATATCTTAAAAGGATCATACATCATGATCAAGTGGGATTAATTCCAGGGATGGAAGGATTTTTCAGTATCTGCAAATCAAACAGTGTGATACACCACATTAATAAAATGAAGAATAAAAACCATATGATCATCTTAATAGATGCAGAAAAAGCTTTTGATAAAATTCAACATCCATTTATGATAAAAATTCTCCAGGAGGTGGGCACAGAGGTAACCTACCTCAACATAATGAAGGCCATGCGTAACAAACCACAGCTAACATCAAACTCAATGGTGAGAAGCTGAAAGTATTTCCTCTAAGATAAGGAACAAGACAAGGATGTACACTCTTTCCACTTTTCTTCAACATAGTTTTGGAAGTCCTAGCCTCACCAATCAGAGAAGAAAAAGAAATAAAAGGAATCCAAATTGGAAAGGAAGAAGTAAAACTGTCACTGTTTGAAAATGACATATATTATACATAGAAAATCCTAAATATGCCACCAGAAAACTACTAGAGTTCATCAATGAATTCAGTAAACTTGCAGGATACAAAATTAATATAGACATCTGTTACATTTCTATACACTAACAATGAACTATCAGAAAGAGAAATTAAGGAAACAATCCCATTTACCATTGCATCAAAAAGAATGTAATACCTAGAAATAAACCTACCTAAGGAGGTAACAGACCTGTACTTGGAAAACTATATGACACTGATGAAAGAAATTAAAGACAACACAAACAGAGGCAAAGATATACTGTGTTCATGGATTGGATGAATTAATATTATTAAAATGACCATACCACCTAAGGCAAACTAGAGATTTGGTGCAATCCCTATCAAAATACCAATGGCATTTTCCACAAACTAGAACAAATAATTTAAAAGTCTCTATGGAAACACAAAAGGCACCAAATAACCAAAACAATCTTGAGAAAAAAAAAATAGAGCTAGAGGAATCAAGCTTCCTGACTTCAGAGAATTATACAAAGTTACAGTAATCAAAACAGTATTGTATTAGCACAAAAACAGACACATAGATCAATGGAGCAGAATAGGGAGCCCAGAAATAAACCCATACCTATGATCAATTAAACTTCAACAAAGGAGACAAGAACATACAATGGAGAAAAGGCATTCTCTTCAGCAAGTTGTGTTGCAAAAGCTGGACAACCTCATGAGAATCAATGAAACTAGAACACTCCCTCATACCATATACAAAAATACACTCAAAATGGATTAAAGACGTAAATTTAAAACTGGATATCATAAATCTCCTAGAGGAAAGCATAGGCAGAACACTCTGTGACATAAATCGCAGCAATATTTTTTTAGCTCTGTCTCAGAAAACAAAGGAAATAAAAGCAAAAATAAACAAATGGGACCTAATTAAAAAAAGCTTTTGCAGAGCAAAGGAAAGATTGACAACACGAAAAGACAACTTACTGAATGGAAGAAAATATTTGTAAATGCTCTGACCATGAATAAGAGGTTAATATCAAAAATATATAAACATCTCATACAACTCAACATAAAAAAAACCCCAAACCTAACAACCTATTTAAAAAATGGGCAGAAGAACTTAATAGACATTTTTTTTTTTTTTCGTTACGTGGACCTCTCACTGTTGTGGCCTCTGCCGTTGCGGAGCACAGGCTCCGGATGTGCAGGCTCAGCGGCCATGGCTCAAGGGCCCAGCCACTCCGTGGCATGTGGGATTTTCCCGGACCGGGGCACGAACCCGTGTCCCCTGCATTGGCAGGCGGACTCTCAACCACTGCACCACCAGGGAAGCCCTTAATAGACATTTTTAAAAGAGGAAATCAGATGGCCAATGGGCACATGACAAGATATACAACATTGTTAATCATCAGGAAAATACAAATCAAAACCACAATGAGATATCACTCACACCAGTCAGAATGGCTATCATTAAAAACATGACAAATAAGAAATGTTGGGGAGGATGTGGAGAAAAGGGAACCCTGATTCATTGTTGGTAGTTAGGTAAATTGGTTCAGCCACTGTGGAAAATAGTGTGGAGGTTTCTCAAAAAAACTGAAAATAGAACTACCATATGATTCAGAAATTCCACTCCTGGCTATATGTGTGAAAAAAACAAAAACACTAATTTGAAAAGATACGTGCACCCTAATATTCATAGCTGCATTATTTTCAGTTGCCAAGATACGGAAGCATCCTCAGTGTCCATCAACAGATGAATGGATAAAGAAGTGGTATATTTTCACAAAGGAATAACTACTCAGCCATGAGAATTTTTTTAGCTATTTGCAGCGACATAGATGGACTTGGAGGGCATTGTTTTAAGTGAAAGAAGACAGACGGAAAAGGCAAATATAATATCACTTATATGTGGAATCTAAAGTATACAACAAAGTAGTGAAAAAAAAAAGCAGGCTCATAGATTATAGACAACAAACTAGTGGTTACCATTGAGGAGAGGAGAGGAGGGAGGGACAATATAGGCATAGGGGATAAATGGTTATTATGAAATTACTTGAAATCATGTGTGTGAAACTTGAAAATTATAAAGCACAATAGAATTTAAAGAATCTTTCAATAAAAAATGGTATGTATGTGTACAAAAAAGCATATCAACATATTATTTGGACATAAAAACAATTATTTCTACTTACCTGCTTACCTACAATAGTTTTTTTTATCAGAACTTGGTTGACAAAGCGTTCATACAAATATACATAAAAATATGAGCATTTCTCTATCATGTAGACTTTCAGTGGTTCATAATAACCTTTGTGTAGAAGACACAAAGTTGCCAGTTACAATGAAATATAAAAGAGACACCCTAAGCAAAAAGGGCATAAAAATGCAATGAATCAAAATGACAAGAAATATCCTTGATAATACTTGTGACTTTTTAACTGTCTTCTCAATAAGCATGTCTCCAACTGGCATTAGAATACCCCCAAACACAACCAGGACTGCACCAATGACAGCACCAGCAATGAGCCCACAGTTTCGATCACAGCCCAGTTTTCTTGTTCAGGGAAACACTAAGGTTCAGCACCTGCTTCTTTCAAACTCCCAGGTCTGATGTACGTGGTTTCTAAGAGGTCTGGTTCTATCACTGGAAGGAGACCATAAAGCAGAAACTTAAATATCAGTATAAAAAGATCAAAGTACAAGGAAAACATGCAACTGAAACAGATCATTTTGCCAGTTATAAATATATATATATTTTTAACAAAACTTTCTAGGTCTTGTCCTTTCTTGATTTGAACTACCTACCAGTAGTAGAAGTAATAAATATTGTCACATAGAGCATTTCTTTAAAATTCTCCTCTTTTAAATTTTCTCCCTATGGATGATTAACACACTGAAATATTATTTAAGGAGAACATGCTTACTGTACTCTCACCCCCTGCCTACCTTCCCTCAGCCTGGGACACTTACCAGTATCTTCACCCTCTATCTGGCTTCTCCACCTAAACACAACCATCCGCATGCTACCTGGAGTTCTCTTGCAAACTGAATGTGGGTGGACTGATGTCTTTTCCATTTAAATGCTAAGCAGATGTTTTTCTTTACTATACGTTTTTCACAAATAGATACAGATTGTACAGGTAATGATCTGATGAGTCTCAGAAAGAATCAGTTCTTTTAATCATTTGTAAGCTATCTGTTAAAACAGAAAAGCATGAGAAAATTGGAAAATACATTGTCAGAAAATTAATAAGTAGACGTCTTTCTAATATGAAAAAAATTGTAATCACTATTTAAAGAAAATTCCATTTTCATGAATATTTAGTTCATGCCTGAATCCTTTCTTGCAAACAGTGTTGAAAACATTGGAATATTTTAAAGAGTACTTTATTTTCAATTTCATTGTTAATAATTACTTTTAGATAGTCTAAAGGTGAAAAGAATTTGAAGAAAATATTTAAGGTAGCGGATGCCTAGTTTCTATGATAGGCCTTGTTTTCTTACTAATCTCAAATATATATATTTTTTAACATATTCGAGTGCAGTATTGTTCATTTTGTCATGGGCAACTGATTAATGACAATTCTGTTAAAATCAACCAGATGGTGTCAGTATGTATTTCACCTAGTCAATCTTATCTTTGGTATCTTTATATGATATAAGCTTATTTCATAAAGATGCAAGAAAACTCTTTGTGGAATGAGTAGATCCTATTGTAACAAAGAATTTATTATTCTAATATTTGAAAATATACTCATTTGAGCTATTTTGGTTGCAACAGGATTTTTTTTAAATGGAGTTGACCTGATGTTGATAAGCGGATTGTGCTTTGTAGCTTTTAATCAAATATTCCCTACTTCAAAATGCCCCTGGCCAGGAAAAATAAAAATGCCAACAGAATGGAGGCTATAGACAAAAAAGAGGCACACATAATATTTTTGTCAACCTTGTAAATATAGTAATAAAAATTATATTTTGTTATGGTCTCAGATTTTCCCTCCATAGCTTTGTTGTGGTAGAAGTACCACTCTTATGAATTTATTAGTATTTCTTTCCACTTTAGGAACCACTTAGTTTTTCAGAATTATTACCTGCATAGCTAAGAAAATAAGGGAAATTAGATTTTCCCCAAAATGCAGAAAGATAAATGTTATAAAAAATTTTCATGGCAATTTATTAATATTTTACTCTTTTTATCTATTAGGATTTCCCTTTACCTGTTCCACTGTAAGTCAGGATAAACAGACTGATTCACACTGAGGTCCTGGTGGCTAAGAAGCTTGAATTGTCATGAGTGTCACATGTTTTTTTTCCATTGTAAGTGAAAAACACACAAGCCTAAACAAGTGACTTATTTTTCCTGTGGAATTTTATGTGTCACTGAGCAAGTAGGGTGGGCTTTTTATTAATTGCTTAGGGGTGGAGGGTGAAGAATAACAGGTTACCTCCTATGGCTTTGGCCAGGGTTGTCATAATGCAATGGAACAAGTTATGTAAACCTGATAATAATGACTAGATATTCTCAGGTAGATAATTGTACAGCACCTGAAAATTTTCGTGGAACGTAATCTTTTAAACAGTCATTGTAATTGCTAAGTAGAGAATATCGTCCAGGTGTTCTGTACTATATACAAGTGATCATATTCGGGGAGCTTATTAAGTAATATTTTACTGAATGCCCATTTCATAGACCATTCCCCAGTTTTCACCTGCAAGTTATACCTAAGGTAGTCATTAAAATACAGGGATCCAACCTGGTGTAATTGAGACTGGTAGACTGAAGATGAAACCAAAGCCTGATGTGCTGCCACTTAATCGCTCTATACCTCAAATTCCTCATGTGTAACACAAGATGCTAAGATGAGATCTGTAGTTTTTAATTTAAGCAGCTGAACTCGTTCTTTACTCAAATTGTTACACGGAAGACCAAGCAGCGTGACTATGATTACAGCAGTGGTGGGAACCCTGAGACCCCGATGTCCTTTGCAGTTCTGACAGATAGAATATAAAATGATTAAAAATTTATAATTTGGTTGTTGCTAAAATGGATATACATGTGTATATTTGCCACTTTTCGGATTCTATGCCATCACCTAGTTGAGAATCTATCTGACCTTTACCAGAATCATTCTCCTTTATTCAAGCAGCCCCATGGACTATAGGGAAGAGTCCCAAAGGGCAAAGAGGTCCCAAGAAAGTCCACTGGAAAACCCAGGGAGCAACACGTTCTTCAGTGCCACCCTTTTTAAACCTGAAAACTCATTATTATGACTTCTGAGAACCCTGAGCTGAGAGATATCAAATCATGAGCAGACCTGCATATTGCCTAGACTCTGTCTACTTTAAAGTTAAAACTGAAGTGACATAGTGTACACAGCCCACTGCTGTTGAATCAAGTTCATCAGAAAACAGAAGTGTCAATAATTTATTGTGTTGAATTGCATGGTTAGGCAGTTCCTAGTCTAACTCTGGATGATGCATAAGCAATGATACAAAAGTTACTCTAACATTACTGCACATGTGTACTGATATTTTCAACAGAAAAAGATTGAGTTTATCTACTTTTTCAAATTTCTAACTGCATGACTCACTTTTGTTACCTTGATGTAAGTTCCCATTTTTTCCCTCTAAGAATAGGGAAGATATTTCACATGAGTGTAGTCCTGCTTTATCAGCAGGTTTGCTTTCTGTGGTTTCAGTTACCCACAGTCAAATAAGGTCAACTGAGGCTAACTAAAACTGTCCAAAGCAAAATCTTGCATAAGGGGGTACTGCTTAGGGTTTGGTGCTATCCATGGTTTCAGGGCCATGCTGAAAGTCTTGGAAGGTACCCCCCGACACCCGTGGATAAGGGAGTGATTACCTTACTTGGGTACATTTATTATGCTTCAGTGCCTTGTCACCATGAGTAAGTATTGCTATCATAATCATACTTTAACCTTATGCTTCATACTACAAAATTATAAATACAGTTGACCCTTGAACAACACAGAGGGGTTATAGGCACTGATCCTGTGCACAGTGGAAAAACCACATTATAACTATATAGTCAGCCTTCCTTATCTGTGGTTCTGCATGGATTCAACCAACTACCCATTGTGGATTGGGCAGTACTGTAGTTTTTATTGAAAAAAATCTGCATAAAAATGGACCCATGAAGTTTCAACCTGCTTTGTTCAAGGGTCACCTGTAGTTTTATTCACCTGAAGCAAAGGAGGGACAAACATATTATGTAAGGCATGCAGTGAGTACATAAGAAGAAAGTTCAGGTTACTCAGCACATCCTATTCAACAGCTTTTCCACTTATGTTTATCTTCAAAAAAAAAAATGTGGTTTGTCCCCACTTTTCTCTCAAATGCAGCTATTTATAGCATGTAAAATTTTTTCTTGCTTACTTGGTTTTCTTAATAATGCAGCATCTTACATATTAAAATTTATTTTATTTGCTAATTTTATATTAAACTTTTTCTTTATTTCTTCATAGAAATAGACAAGATATTGATGTCTGTAGTAATTTACTGCTTATTTAAAGTACTTAAATTTAGAAAACAAAGGTGCTGGAAAGAAAACTAATTATTAAGACTTATGTCAAGAAGAGAAAGTAAAAAGTATGTTTTAAGATATCACTAATCACATACTTTTCTTGAGTCTGTAGGGATATCAGCTGTATCCTGTCAGTTCATAGATCATAAATTCTATTTCTTTTGTAGAATTCCTGAGTATATCTACATGTGGGCTTTCTTTGAAAGAAGGAAGAGTAGAATTTTTCTGTTTCTATTTTTGTTGTCATATCTACATAGTGTTTCTAGAATGAACAATATGCCTTTGCACTATATTGCACTGGTGGTAGGAACTGAGGCTGAGCTATAAAAAAGCACCTCCAATACGTAGTTCAGAACAGCAGAGAAAGTTCCCAGGGAATCTGTAATTATTCCCATGTGTGGATAGAGCTGTGTTCCCTGGGAAAATCCACCTAGAAAAGGCATCACCCAGGGACATCCCTGATGGCTCTTTGGTTAAGAATCTACCTGCCAATGCAGGGGATAAGGGTTAGATCCCTGGTCCAGGAAGATCCCACATGCCACGGAGCAACTAAGCCCACGCGCTACAACTACTGAGCCCACGCGCCACAGCTACGGAAGCCTGCGCGCCTAGAGCCCGTGCTCCGCAACAAGAGAAGCCACCGCAATGAGAAGCCTGTGCACCGCAATGAAGAGTAACCCCCGCTTGCTGCAACTAGAGAAACCCGCATGCAGCGATGAAGACCCAACACAGCCAAAAATAAATTAATTTTTAAAAAATTAAAAAATATAAAAGCCATCACCCAGAGGTAAAATTTCCTGGGATGTGAACCACGAAACTTTAAAACAGTTTCAGATTACAAGTATATATACTTGTACCATAAATGAATGCCAGGACCTGGATGACATTTTCTAACTCATGAGTGAGTATCTCAAATTTCCTATTCTATCTATAAGTCTTCTTTCCATTTTTCCTTAGACTAGGGAACCAGATCAGACACCTCTGTTTTCCACTAGGCACACACTATTATTCTTTTGATACTCAATCTTCCTCACCTAATAAATACAGTATCTGCCCATAAAACTCAGTTTTAGAGTTTTGGGTGTGATTAACACAACAACAGGTTGAATACAAATGATGAAATTTAGCTTTCAAAATTAATTAAGTTCCTTTTCACACTCTTACTTTACACGATATCTAGGTGTGTTTACAAAGCCATGATTCCCTAGACATGAGTAAGATGCAGATAGACCTCCAAGCTAGTTAAACAAGTCATTTAAATCTGGTTGTGTTTCATCATGTGGAAACAGAAGTTCATTAGACTAGTACCTATTTTACATGCGATCCCAATATGTAAAGATAGTTAAGAGCTATTTTGGTCAAAGTGGGAACTATGGCCCATTCCCCTTCCAGTCACATCTCATTTGGGCTCTGAGTCATCCCCACAGAAACCAAGGGCTCTGTGGAAAATGTTTAAATAACTAGATTAGGAGATCTCCAACACATTTTTTTCTTCAACTTACCATAATCCTTTTAATTGTGCATTTCCATCCTATCAGAATATATGGAGGTAAAAATATGTAATAGAAAAAAGTTTATAGATATCTATAATATAAAACAATAATATACATCACTAAATTATGCTTTTCAAATATAACAATTTAAAACTTGTTTTGGACCAGCCCTGAACCAAGATGGCGGAGTAGAAGGACTTGCTCTCACTCCCTCTTGTGAGAAGACCAGAATCACAACTACCTGCTGGACAGTAATCAACAGGAAGACACTGGAACTCACGAAAAAAGATACCCTACAGCCAAAGACAAAGGAGAAGCCACAATGAGATGGTAGGAGGGGTGCAATCACAGTAAAATCAAATCCCATAACTGCTGGGTGGGTGACTCACAGACTGAAGAACACTTATACCACAGAAATCCACCCACTGGAGTGAAGGTTCTGAGCCCCACATCAGGCTTCCCAACCTGGGGATCCAGCAACTGGAGGAGGAATTCCTAGAGAATCAGACTTTGAAGGATAGTGGGATTTGATTGCAGGACTTCGACAGGACTGGGGAAACAGACTCCACTCTTGGAGGGCACACACAAAATAGTGTGCACATCAGGACACAGGAGGAAGGAGCAGTGACCCCATAGGAGACTGAACCAGACCTACCTGCTGGTGTTGGAGAGTCTTCTGCAGAGGCAGGGGCCGGCTGTGGCTTACTGCAAGGAAAAGGAAACTGGCAGCAGAAGTTCTGGGAAGTACTCCTTGGTGTGAGCCCTCCTGGAGTCCACCATTAGCCCCACAAAAGATCCTGTAGGCTCCAGTGCTGGGTTGCCTCCATCCAAACAACCAAGAAGGAGAGAACTCAGCCCCACACTTCAGCAGACAAGCAAATTAAAGTTTTTTCCAGAAAAAGAATTCAGAATAATGATAGTGAAGATGATCCAGGACCTCGGAAAAAGAATGGAGGCAAAGATCGAGAAGATGCAAGAAATGTTTTAACAAAGACCTAGAAGAATTAAGGAACAAACAAACAGAGATGTACAATACAATAACTGAAATGAAAACTACACTAGAACGAATCAATAGCAGAATACTGAGGCAGAAGAACGGGTAAGTGACCTGAAAGACAGAATGGTGGAATTCACTGCTGCGGAACAGAATAAAGAAAAAAGAATGAAAAGAAATGAATATAGCCTAAGAAACCTCTGGGACAACATTAAACGTGACAACATTCACATTATAGGGGTCCCAGAAGGAGAAAAGAGAGAGAAAGGACCAGAGAAATTATTTGAAGAGATTATAGTCAAAAACTTCCCTAAGATGGGAAAGCAAATAGCCACCCAAGTCCAGGAAGCACAGTGAGTCCTATACAGGATAAACACAATGAGAAACATGCTGAGACACATAGTAATCAAACTGGCAAAAATTAAAGACAAAGAACAATTATGCCGTGAGCCATGGCCGCTGGGCCTGCGCATCCGGAGCCTGTGCTCCGCAACGGGAGAGGCCACAACAGAAGGAGGCCTGCGTACCGCAAAAAAAAAAAAAAAAAAAAAAAAAGCCTTACAGACAAACAAAACTAAAAGAATTCAGTACCACCAAACCAGCTCTACAACAAATACTAAAGGAACTCTCTAAGTGAGAAACACAAGAGAAGAAAAGGACCTACAAAAACAAACCCAAGGGCTTCCCTGGTGGCGCCCCATTTCAGACCTAGGGACACATACAGACTGAAAGTGAGGGGATGGAAAAAGATATCCCTGCAAATTGGAAATCAAAAGAAAGCTGGAGTAGCAATACTCGTATCAGATAAAATAGACTTTAAAATAAAGAATGTTACAAGAGACAAGGAAGGACACTACATAATGATCAAGGGATCAATCCAAGAAGAAGATACAACAATTAAAAATATATATGCACCCAAAATAGGAGCACCTCAATACATAAGGCAACCGCTAACAGCTGTAAAAGAGGAAATCAACAGTAACACAATAACAATGGGGGACTTTAACACCTCACTTACACCAATGGACAGATCATCCAAAATGAAAATAAATAAGGAAACAGAAGCTTTAAATGACACAATAGACCATATAGATTTAATTGATATTTATAGGACATTCCATCCAAAAACAGCAGAATACACTTTCTTCTCAAGTGTGCACAGAACATTCTCCAGGATAGATCACATCTTGGGTCACAAATCAAGCCTTAGTAAATTTAAGAAAATTGAAATCATATCAAGCATCTTT
>NC_041218.1:85302794-85303674 GCF_002837175.3 Physeter macrocephalus
AAACACATGGAGGCTAAACAATACGTTACTAAATAAGCAAGAGATCACTGAAGAAATCAAAGAGGAAATCAAAAAATACCTAGAGACAAATGACAATGAAACACGATGATCCAAAATCTATCACACTCCGCAAAAGCAGTTCTAAGAGGGAAGTTTATAGCGATATGATCCTACCCCAAGAAACAAGAAAAATCTCAAATAAACAATCTAACCTTACACCTAAGGGAACTAGAGAAAGAAGAACAAACAAAACCCAAAGTTAGCAGAAGGAAAGAAATCATAAAGATCAGAGCAGAAATAAATGAAATAGAAATGAAGAAAACAATAGCAAAGATCAATAAAACTAAAAACTGGTTCTTTGAGGAGATAAACAAAATTGATAACCCATTAGCCAGACTCATCAAGATAAAGAGGGAGAGGACTCAAATCAATAGAATTAGAAATAAAAAAGGAGAAGTTAAAACAGACACTGCAGAAATACAAAGCATGCTAAGAGACTACTACTACAAGCAATTCTATGCCAATAAAATGGACAACCTGGAAGAAAGGACAAATTCTTAGAAAGGGCTAACCTTCCAAGACTGTACCAGGAAGAAATAGAAAATATGAACAGACCAATCACAAGAAATGAAATTGAAACTGTGATTAAAAATCTTCCAACAAACAAAAGTCCAGGACCAGATGGCTTCACAGGTGAATTCTATCAAACATTTAGAGAAGAGCTAACACCCATCCTTCACAAACTATTCCAAAAAATTGCAGAGGAAGGAACACTCCCAAACTCATTCTATGAGGCCACCATCACCATGATACCAAAACCAAAGATACTACAAAAAAAGAAAATTACAGACCAATATCACTGATGAATATAGATGCAAAA
>NC_041218.1:85304011-85313294 GCF_002837175.3 Physeter macrocephalus
CTTGCATTCCTATACACTAATGATGAAAAATCTGAAAGAGAAATTAAGGAAACACTCCCATTTACCATTGCAACAAAAAGAATAAAATACCTAGGAATAAACCTACCTAGGGAGACAAAAGACCTGTTTTCTGAATGAAAACTATAAGACACTGATGAAAGAAATTAAAGATGATACCAATAGATGGAGAGATATACCTTGTTCTTGGATTAGAAGAATCAAAATTGTGAAAATGACTATACTACCCAAAGCAATCTAAATCTTCAATGCAAACCCTATTAAATTACCAAAGGCATTCTTTACAGAACTAGAACAAAAAAATCTTAAAATTTGTATGGAGTCAGAAAAGACCCAGAGTACGCAAAGCAGTCTTGAGGGAAAAAAAAAGGAGCTCAGGAATCAGACTCCCTGGATTCATACTATACTACAAAGCTACAGTAATCAAGGCAACATGGTACTGGCACAAAAACAGAAATATAGATCAATGGATAGGATAGAATGGCCAGAGATAAACCCACACATCTATGGTCAACTAATCTACGACAAAGGAGGCAAGGATATACAATGGAGAAAAGACAATAAGTGGTGCTGGAAAAACTGGAGAGCTACATGTAAAAGAATGAAATTACACCTATGGTCAACTAATCTATGACAAAGGAGGCAAGGATATACAAGGGAGAAAAGACAGCCTCTTGAATAACTGGTGCTGGGAAAACTGGACAGCTACATGTAAAAGAATGAAATTAGAATACTCCCTAACACCATACACAAAAATAAGCTCAAAATGGATTAGAGGCCTAAATGTAAGACTGAACACTCTAAAACTCTTAGAGGAAAACATAGGAAGAACAGTCTTTGACATAAATCCCAGCAAGATCTTTTTTGATCCACCTCCTAGAGTAATGGAAGATAAAAACAAAAATAAACAAATGGGACATAATGAAATTTCAAAGCTTTTTCACAGCAAAGGAAACCATAAAGAAGACAAATAGTCACACCAGTTAGAATGGGCATCATCAGAAAATCTACAAACAACAAATGCTGTAGAGTGTGGAGAAAAGGGAACCCTCTTGCCCTGTTGGTGAGAATGTAAATTGATACAGCCACTATGGAGAACAGTATGGAGGTTCCTTAAAAACTAAAAATAGAATTACCATATGATCCAGCAATCCCACTACTGGGCATAGACCTAGAGAAAACCATGATTCAAAAACACACATGCACCCCAATGTTCACTGCAGCACTATTTGCAATAGCCAGGTCAGGGAAGCAAGCTAAATGCCCATTGACAGATGAATGGATAAAGTTGTGGTACATATATACAATGGAATATTACTCAGCCATAAAAAGCAACGAAATTGGGTCATTTGTTGAGACATGGATGGATCTAGAGACTGTCATATAGAGTGAAGTAAGTCAGAAAGAGAAAAACAAATATTGTATTTTAACGTATATATGTGGAACCAGAAAAATGGTACAGATGAACCTTTGCAGCGCAGAAATTGAGACACAGATGTAGAGAACGAACGTATGGACACCAAGGGGGGAAAGCCATGGGTGTGTGGGCATGGTGGTGTGATGAATTGGTGGTTGGGATTGATATGTATACACTTACGTGTATAAAATTGATGACTAATAAGAATCTGCTGTGTAAAAATATAAATAAAATAAAATTTAAAAATTAAAAACTTGTTTTGGGGGTAGTTTTAAAAAATTAAAACAGTAATTACATTGACTTCATATATTTAATATTCTTCTAGAAACAAACTCCTCTTTTTGAGTAGTTTTTGGAGTATTTGATTATAGAAATTAATATAGATTTGAAATGATTCTCTTAGAGTCATGTCAGTTTAAATAGGATTATCTAAGGCCATTCCTGATTTTTGAGTCCTAGATAGTAATGCTATTATATTTATTTCCACCCCAAGTTTTACTAAAATAGTAAAATACTGTAAGATTTGCAATGGTTATGATTCTGGGCTTTGAATTCAATTAATTTAGGTTCAATTTTGGGTTTAATATTATTGTTTCTCTGTGTCTCAGTTTTCTCTAAAATCGGTATAAATACATCATATATGGTTAGAGATATCAAATAACATTAAGTGAGGTAATGAATAAAAACTCCTGTATAATGCATGTTATGTTATTTGAAATGTTATGATGAAAGTATTATTTTGAACAGCCATAACAGTGAACTGTTATTGCATATTGGCCAAGTACAGTATCATTTTTTAAAAATCTAAAAAACAGTTTATAGTTTACACAAAGAAGAATGATTATTTGCAGAACACTTAGTTAAAATAACATCTGATGAGATGATTTATTTTTATGTGTATAGAATTTAGAATATCACACAAATGAAAGAACAGCTTCTGGCTTAGAACAATACCCCTTGAAACTTTAAACCACGACTTGGGCCAGTGAACTAAAACACCTTGTGATTAATCAGATAATAGTTACAGAACTAATTTCTTCAGGAAGAAAACATGTTTTGGCCAAAATTTTCATAAAAATAAGTGTAGCAACAATAATTTCTAAAATAAATTCCAAAATTTTCAGTACATTCTGTCCCAATACCTCTCCAATTGTAATTATGATGTTTCTCCCAGGTTAACCTGCTCTCTGATGATTGTCTATTTGATTTACTTTTCCAGTCTAGTAATGACTCGTAAATGAAAAAATTCTGTGTATTTTTTCTCTAATCCAATGGGCCACTGGACTCTCTACAAAAAAAAAATTTTAATATATTATTTTGGTTAATTTTTGGATGAATATTAAAAGATATGTTTCTTTTACTAATTTAAACTACATAGTAAAGGACTGAAAAATACATGCAAAGATTTTAAAAACATCTTTCCATATGTTACTTGATAATTTCAGAAACTGAAATTTACTCTAGAGAATTTATGCCATTTACAGTTACATATAAATTCACTTACTATAATTAAATTAAAACTTTTAATTTCTCCAGAATGATTTGTCCTTATTAAACTTGGTATTATCATTCAAGAAAACAATTTGCTGATATTTGTAATAAGCTTCCTAAGTATCCAAAAACATTAATTTGGGTTTATTTTTATTCTACCAAATTTTATATAATTTATAAAAATTTATATAAATCAGAATCATTATTTGGAATTAATATAAATTACCATTTCCAGTAGCAATTACAATACCTTTGTTCAATTAAAAAAATGCTTAGTAAGAGCATATCCAAAACAGACATTGCATTTACTATGTTGACAAAGTCAGGTACCAAAAATTGTGCAATTAAGATAGAAGATTAAACGAACTAATGACTCTCTAAAATAATAAGTAGTTAACAACTGCATATTAGAAAGCATGTTGGCATAAGAGTGGCAAGTTATTTATAAGAAGTAATTGCACTATACTGATTTTTATTTATGTTGATTTTCATTCATAATTTAAACTAAAAATCATGTATAGGGCTTCCCTGGTGGCACAGTGGTTGAGAGTCCACCTGCCGATGCAGGGGACACGGGTTCGTGCCCCGGTCCGGGAGGATCCCACATGCCGCAGAGTGGCTGGGTCCGTGAGCCACGGCCACTGAGCCTGTGCATCCGGAGCCTGTGCTCCGCAACGGGAGAGGCCACAACAGTGAGAGGCCCGCGTAACGCAAAAAAAAAAAAAAAAAAAAAAAAAATCATGTATAAATAGCCTAAGTAGACAATGAAAATTCTGCAACAATCAAATTGGATAGTACGTCATTTTAAATATTAACAAATAAATGTTTACAGGTAAACATAAGATTTTAAACATCAAGAAACAAAATGCCATAGACTAGTGGGCAAAGTTTTAATATTTCTTAAACATAAAAGGTAGAAAGATTGATAACTTGGAAAACAGCAGAAACCTAATTTTTAAAAAAGCCTAATGACTTCAAGAAAATAGTTCCTGTTGCTGTTATTGTTCTATAACTTCTTAAGAGTGTTTATATAATAGTGTCATCTCCTATCATTTGGGAGATAGAAATCCTTTTATTTAAAACAAATCATTATGACTTATCTTTAGAAAGGCTAAGAAGGACTTTTCAAACAAATGCTCCAATATTTGAACAGACAATTCTTAGGACAAAATGGTATTTCGCAGAAAAACCCTACAGTGAAATCCTCATTACAAAAAGTGTATGAGTTTAAATATGCTTAAGAAATCCAATGTCAGAGCCCAGTGAGTGATTTGTCCCAAGAGGAATTAAAGCAGAAAGGAAGAAAGGAATGAAGGGAGGGAGGGAGGGAGGGAGGAAACGAAACTGTTTTAAAGTTTTAAACTGTTTTAAAGTTTTGTAGTTCACATCCCAGGAAATTTTACCTCTGGGTGATGCCTTTATTTTTTAAATTTATTTTTAAAAATTGATTTATTTTTTAAATTTACTTATGTATTTATTTATTTTTGGCTGTGTTGGGTCTTCCTTGCTGCATGCGGGCTTTCTCTAGTTGCAGTGAGTGGGGCCTACCCTTCATTGCAGTGCACGGACCTCTCACTGTGGTGGCTTCTCGTTGCGGACCATGGGCTCTAGGCATGTGGGCTTCAGTAGTTGTGGCTCGCGGGCTCTAGAGTGCAGGCTCAGTAGTTGTGGTGCATAGGCTTAGTTATTCCACAGCATGTGGGATCTTCCTGGACCAGGGATTGAACCCATGTCCCCTGCATTCTAAGGCGAATTCTTAACCAATGCACCACCAGGGAAACCCCTGGGTGATGCCTTTTCTAGGTGGTTTCCCAGGAAAAACAGCTCTATCCACACATGGTAATAATTACAGATTATCTGAGAACTTTCTCTGATTTTCTGAACTACTTATTGGAGAAAGAAAGGAAGGAAGGAAGAGAGAAAGAGAGTGAGAAAGAGAGAGAAAGAGATAAAGAAGTAAAGAAAGAAGGAGAGAGAGGGAGGGAGGAAGGAAGGGAAGGAAGAGAAGGAAGGACCCATACACATCCCGTTTCTGACATGGCTTTTAAGAGCCTATTTTTATGTTTTGGTGAGGACCCATCTATCTAAGATCCTCAGCAGCATTTTTTTGTGGGAGGGAGGGTCCATTTTTTCCCCCCAAGTAAGTCAGAGGCCAGAGAGACAAAAGGAACTAACTTGCTGAGTGGCCTCTAATATACTCTGTTTTACTACACAGTCATAATCTAGATTGACAAACTGAGTCTAAGGGATGAAAAGTGATGAGAGAATTATAAGTCTCACTTCGCTCCATGATTTAGCTTCCAGATCTCAAATCATGAAGTTTAAATCAAAAGCACTTTTCTGGGCTTCCCTGGTGGCACAGTGGTTGAGAGTCTGCCTGCCGATGCAGGGGACACGGGCTGGGCCCGTGAGCCATGGCCGCTGAGCCTGCGCGTCTGGAGCCTCTGCTCCGCAACGGGAGAGGCCACAGCAGTGGAGACGCCTGCGTACCACAAAAAAAAAAAAGAAAAGAAAAAGGAAAAAAAAAGCACTTTTCTATGCTGCATTAATCTAAAGAATGATGAGGCTAATAATTGCGAAAATAACTGGAGACTGTTAGTCAACAAGGATGACAAAGAGACCTTAAAAAAGGAAATAGCCTATTTTTTAAAAAATTTATTTATTTTACTTATTATTTTTTATTTTTGGCTGTGTTGTGTCTTCGTTGCTGTATGCAGGTTTTCTCTAGTTGCGGCGAGCAGGGGCTACTCTTCATTGCGGTGCACAGGCCTCTCACTGCGGTGGCTCCTCTTGTTGCGGAGCAAGGGCTCTAGGTACCCAAGCTTCAGTAGCTGTGGCTTGAAGGCTCTAGAGTGCAGGCTCAGTAGTTGCGGTGCGTGGGCTTAGCTGCTCCGCGTATGTGGGAGCTTCCCGGACCAGGGCTCGAACCCGTGTCCCCTGCATTGGCAGGCAGACTCTCAACTACTGCGCCACCAGGGAAGTCCTGGAAATAGCCTATTTTCTAACTGGAAGTTTTTTACCATGTATCATTTTCTGTTAGTTTTATAGAAGTTTCATGACCACAGCAAAATCCTTCTGTGAAAACCAAAAAATAAAATTTCTCTCAGATTTCTTCAGATAAAGAGACAACTACTAAATAACATTTAAATAGAATTACTATTTAGGATGATATTTTAATATAAAAAGTATGTTCTTAAGTTATTTAAAAGAAAGTCATTATTTTAAAATCTAACCAAATAAAAGGCCTTGCACTTTGGGAGAAAAAAAGGCCCTCAATATTAAAAATACATTTTTTACAAAGAAATTCTCAGAATCATACAGGCAAAATAAAAATCTTCAGTAGGTTAAACTGTCATCTGTCAGACTGACCAGCTGAATAAATACCTCTAAGTCAGACTTGAAAGACAACCTAACAGTAACAGGCAGAAATACATTTAGTTCATTAGATTATATTTAAACCAGTCCTCATTGGATTGCTTGTGCTGTCCCTTCTGGGCATGTGTTGGATCCTCTCATTTGCTAGCTGTGCAATACAACTGGAAAGGAATCCAAAGCACTCTTCTTCCTCAAGCGTTGCATTATTTTTCCAGAGTATTTTGACTGACACATTTATTGTAAAATTAATAAGTTATCAAAAAATTTTTAGGTATATTGGGATTCTTTTTTCCAATGTCAGACCACTTAATTACGATAAAGTAGAAATGACCTGTGTAGTCTCATTATGCTTTTCATTTAAGAAGAGTAACTTACGGAAATTTTAGGTAATCTAAAAAGATGATTCCCTTATATCTGTGACCTTTTATCTTTGTTGTATTAGTAAAAAGGTAGTATAAAGGCTAATTTAATAATTATTTTGATTAAGAATATCTATTTTATTGTATTTAAGCTGCTTTGATACATCTCCTTCTCAGCCTTAATTCTCACAAATACACACACATATGCAGACCCTCCAGTGTGACAATTCAGAAATAGCCCACCAACACAGGAGTTCAGATGCCATTTTAAACAGCATATCTTAAACATATTGAAAGGATAGTTAAATGATAATGAAAATATGAAGACTATTAGAGAAAGATGATTCAGAAGAAAATACATGCAAAATAGATGCCTAAGTTGACACTGGACTTACTTGGATCACTATTTAATCAATGGCCTAAGGTCATCCAGTCCTCTGTCTCTGAAGAGGAAAATGTCACACCCTCCCATGAGCAGCCCAAAGAATCAAATTTACGTTCCCAAAGGCAGCTGTTAGGTGTTCAGTCCCATAGACAACAGTTCCTTAGTAGCTTAGCACACAAGACCTGGAAAACGCAGAGCTATGTAAAGTCAGCCACCATATATTTACATTTTGAGCAAAACACTCAGCTTGAGCAATAAGGCAGAAAAATGCTGTACCCATTTCTAATGTATGTTTGGGTTTCCACTTTAAAAAGATTGTGTATGTGCAATATTTTGAAGGGCTATTTTTTATGAGGGTATATACCTTGCCTTATGTAAATCTACTAGAGCTCTAGACGAATTCAGTGGAGTGAAAACTAAAACTGTCAACGTGCTAAAGTCAGCTCAGGCACAGTGCTTTGGGAACTCTTCTTTTTTTTCTGGAAGACCACTTAGAATTTGGAAACAGACAGACATAAATGACTCCTGATGTTACCAACACTAGCTATATTGATTGGGGATTAGAAGTTAAATAACTACTTATTCTTATTTTCTTAATCAAAAAATGGAGAAAACTAAATAAGAGAATCATAATAGGAATTAATTGAGGCGAGTTGTGTGAAACACTTGACAGGGGCCTGATTATGAGGCAACAAAGTGCTTCCCTTTCCATAGGTCCCTTTCCCCTTTTCTCTCTTTGCTCTAGCTTCTGGAGATTACGTATCTCTATCAAACATATATTTGACCTATTTTTTTTGTCCTGTCTCTGCATCTACTAGAATGTTGGCTTCATGAGAGGGGAGATAGTTTTATCTGTTTAGAGGTATAAAATGAGAAGTCTTGTTCAACCACCAGTTCTGTTCCTCAGAAGTGACCGATGTCAGGTGTGTCCTCATACCCTCCATTAATTTTAAGAATTTTAAACTTAAATACATTATGTATGTGGACTAGTACATACACTGAATCATACTTTCTGCAACTTGCCTCTTTTACTATCAAGTACCTTGGAGATACTCTCATATTATTGATAGTGTTAACTCTCTTTTTTTCCATTATTGAAAAATAGTCCATAATAAATGTAGTATTGTCTTTTAAATGACCAGTATCATATTTAATGAAACTTTTGATTTTTCTAGTTCTCTGATCTTATAAAAACAATGCTAAAAATTCATTCCTGTAGTTTTGTTTATGTACTTGTGCACTAGTAAACAGAAAATGAAGTTTCGGGGTTGAAAGTATGTACTTTTTTTTTGATAGGGAGAGTTTTACCAAATTTCAGTTCATACAGGTAAACAACAATGTGTGAAAATGCCTCTCTCCATACATCACTCACACTGGTTTATACTGCACTTTAAGTTTTTAGCATTTATTGGTAAATATTTAATTAAGTGAAGTTTAATGTATTTTCTAAATTATATTGGCATTTACATTTTAAAATATTAATATCTTTTTTCCCCCTTGTGGGTTTGTCCCTTCCTTATTAATTAGTAAGGAAGTAGCCAGCCTTCTTACATTTGACAATTAAAAATTTTTTTGGCTATTTCAAAGTTTATTTTTATAAATTACTGAAATTTTCAACTTTTATGCCATTAATTTTCACAGTAATTCCTTTTAAGTATTGTGTCATGTTTTGAAAGGCATTCTCCAAGAATTTGAAAAATAGTAAACAAACTTTCATCCAGCATTTGTATAGTTTCAGAAAATCCTTTATAACAGTATTTCTAGATAAGCTGATTCATGGAATTTAACACTTGTGAAATAAAGGAGGTAAAAGAGTAAGTTGAGTAATTGTAAATATCCCAACATATTTGAGTAACAGATGACAGATGCATGATAAGAGTTCTAGAAGAGGAATCACATGGCCCAAGGTCTGACCACAGCTTTATTAATAGTAATGGGTTTTGTGAACTGGGCAGCACACAGTCATCATATTCCTGATTTCCTCTTTTGTCAAAGAGAATAACTACACACCCTACAGCCTTAAGCTGAAAATCAAGTCATATGGTAGATTTAAATTTTAAAATGTACAGCTATATGTATTGGGTTGGCCCAAAAGTTTGTTCGGGTTTTTCCATAACATCTTTTTTTTTTTTTAAACATCTTTATTAGATTATAAATGCTTTACAATGGTGTGTTAGTTTCTGCTTTACAACAAAGTGAATCAGCTATACATATGTCCCCATATCTCTTCCCTCTTGC
>NC_041218.1:85314156-85352870 GCF_002837175.3 Physeter macrocephalus
TTTGCAAATATTTTCTCCCATTCTGAGGGTTGTCTTTTCGTCTTGTTTATGGTTTCCTTTGTTGTGCAAAAGCTTTGAAGTTTCATTAGGTCCCATTTGTTTATTTTTGTTTTTATTTCCATTTCTCTAGGAGGTGGGTCAAAAGGATCTTGCTGTGATTTATGTCATAGAGTGTTCTGCTTATGTTTTCCCATAACATCTTACGGAGAAACCCGAATGAACTTTTGGGCCAACCCAATAGATTCTATGTAGTAAATAAATTCTTTGAAGAGATTCATTTCTTTTTTTACAGTCCAGCAAATGAAAAGCATTTTAGTATCATTTGCATTGCAGTTCTAACAAAGACCTATAAATTACATGGGTAAGCAAAGACCTATAAATTACAGTGATGTTACAGTAACAGAGTTAATATGCATTGGGACCTTACTATCTGCCAGTTGTCAAAATAAGTGTTTCACATATGTTATCTCGTTGACCTATCATACCACCTTACTATGTTCTTTAGAGAACTAGTTGAGGTCACACAGCTAATATTTGCAAAAGAAGGACTGAAACCCAGATAGACTGACTGAGGAACCTATACTCTATTCTAAAAGAAAAAAAAAAAAAATATATATATATATATATATATATAAACGAGTTCTTGATCAATACCAACTTTATGTATTCTTTTCAAGACATTTGTACACATTGAATAACAATTTTAAATAACCTGATATTAGAAAAGAAAATGATATCTATATACAGCAAAGAAGGAATGAACAATGACAGTATTCTGTAAGTGGCAAGTAATAGAATTATTTTGAGATTAAAACAAATAAAATTCATTCTAAAGACCTGTAACACATACACTGTACACATACACTGTAAAGTATCTCAAAACATCAGTTACCAGTGTAAAACCATAAGGTAAAATATGTTTTATCACTTTGATCCTTTGGGTAACTAACCATAGAGATTTACACACACGTATTTATGCACATACATAATACACATGATTGTGTGTCTGTGTGCATGTATACATAAGCAAACATATATTTCTTCAATCACTGCTTTGTTCATTAATAGAAATATTAAACCAACGGGAGGTTATACCTGCTGTGTATCGTGAGCAGGGGCTTCACATGCAAGAGTAAAAATAAACACATATGTACATAATTTAAGAAGAGAATATTGAATGCACAAGACATAGCAAGGTATGGTAATGCCAGTGAAGCTTGAGTGATTAAAATGCAGGTTACTAATATCACCTTTAAAAGAAAATTTAAAGGACACCATTAAAGATGAAATGTAAACTATCAGGGTCATTAAAATTTAGACTTAAATGATGTAGTTTAATGAATCAAACCACAGAATGAAAGTAAACCTACTGCATTAAAGATATAAAATAAACTTATCCACATGTTTTATAGAAGCTGCAGTAGGAGCTGTGTGTAAAAGATAGATTAAAGAGAGAGCACTTTTGTATATGTGGATAGTTCTCATGTGGGCAGGGCCAGATCAATATGTAAATTTCATGGTGAAAATGCTGAAAATGTTGGCAGACCTAATATTGACTTGAACTTTTGCAAAGCTGACTTAACTCTCTACAAGAAGGGGGAAGAAGTCATTTTCTATGATCTTAGCTATATACAAATACCTTTGTAAACTCACACTCGTATGTATCCTTGTATGTACATATGCACATGTATTCATGCACATGTATGTTTTTGTGTGTTGCATCTTGTACTTCACTTTGCTCACCTGCTTCAAAATTTTATATGTAACAGGAAATATTTGTCATGACTAAGAAGTTAAGGTTCAGATACCTTAGGAACTCACACAAATAACCTATTCCAATTTGGAACTTGACTGCTGCCAGCAGAAGTTGAGGGTTGTCCTCATTAATTTCCATCCAAGCATTTTCTTAGGGAGTAAAGAGGGTTCTTTTTTGAGCCAACATGTATCTTCTTTATCTTCCTTATATTGTACCCATTTATCTGGAGCTCTTGAAATATATGAAAGATGCATAGTCCCTCTATCACTTAGCAGCCCTATTGAAAAGAAGTACTAAACATTTCTTCATGTTGGCTTTTCCAAACTGGAATTCTGTAAGTTACTAACCCAAATATTTTTTTAGTATTTTAAGTTTTTTGATAGGAATTAAACATTTCACATTTACGTACAGTTAAAATCACTTTTTTGGTATACAGTTTGATGAATTTTTACACATTCATAGACTAGGTTCTTACAACCTCGTGCACAGAGAGCGTGCAGAAAATTTCCAGCACTCGTGTAATTTCTTTGTGCCACCCACCCCACCAGCCTGCCCCAGTGCTAACCTGGTGAACCCGGATCTGTTCTCTATGCTTGTATTTTTTGCCTCTTCTAGGATGTCATGCAAGTGGATATTGTTATACAGTATGTGGCCTCTTGAGAATGGCTTCTTTCACTTAGTGTAACACATTTGAAGTTTACCCATATTGTTGGGTTAATCAGCACTTTTTTCCTTTCTGTGACTGAGTGCTCTTTCATGGCGTAGATAGACCATAGTTGGTTTATCCATTTCCCGGAGAAGAAACACTTGGTTGTTTCCAGTGTTTGGTGGTTACAGAAGAAAAAAGCTGTTATAAACATTACATTCAGGTTTCTGTGTGAATATAGATTTTGTTTCACTTGGATACCCCAAATTTTTAATAGAAAACACTGTCTTCCATGCTTACATTTAGAAAATTGGATTAAAGAAATATTGGTGTCTTGGAACATATATCATGCTTATATGTTTAGTGACTCTTCAAGGAGGCTATTTAGTTTCCAGTATTTCCCAAATATTTCTCCAGCAGACCAATTTTTGGCATATAGTATCTATTATACCCAAGAATTAGTGTTCTAAGGGACACCATTTAGTAAATGTTACTACAGGATATCTTAATTCTCAATAACAAGCATCTTCAAGGTTTCCAAATTTATTAACACAGGGAGTATATAGGCTGTCGGTGGCTTTAAAAATTTCTAGCTTTGGGCGGGCCTTTTATTATTCAAAATTGGTTTTGTTTTCATGATAATATAACAAAATCTGCATGGCTTAACACAACAACAGTTGATTTCTTTCTCATAACACATGCCTCACACTTGAGAGCTGGTGAGGCTGTGCTCCACAGAGTCACCCAGGAAGTCAAGCTGATGGGAGCCCACCATCTCACCTGCAGGTGGTCAGGTGTAGCAGCAGCTGATAAGAACCTGAATGCTCTGCAATGCTTCTGAGGAAGTATTCTGTGGCACTTCCATCCATGGACAATCAGCCAGAATTTATTGCATAACTGCTCCTAATTGTAGGGGTCTTTGAGATGCAGGGGAGTGGACAAAATATTTGGGGATACCACTGTGTCTGCCACAGCGAATAACACTCCTTAACTTCTTTTTATGAGCAAAATTGCCATGATGTTAACCGATTGATGTCTCCTGAATGTCATGATAGAGTCATCTAAATATTGTATAATGGCGAATAGAGTTTGCCACAGAATGAGGATGTATTGAATGTAAAGGAAGAATAATCATTAGTAAGATATCCTACATGTAAGAGCAAGAGAAGAATATCAGAAAGTTACAGCAGGGAATTAAAAGAATGTTTAGCATTCACTTAAAAATGGTAGCTATGTGGTTCAGGAATGTGTTATATGGTACAAAAAGTTAATAAAACAATGCATTTACTACCATGATCAGATGATTAAGGTTAGCATGTCAGTGAAAGCCACAGAATAGGAAAGGCGACTATTTCAAATACTGAGCACTTTACATGTACCTCTTTCTGCCTTAGGCACTTTATTTTAGGTGTTTTGTTTTCCCTTTTCAATTTTAATTTTATAATTTTTATTGAAATATAGTTGATTTACAATGCTGTGTTAGTTTCAGGTGTACAGCAAAGTGATTCAGTTATATATATGCATATATATGTTCTTTTTAAGATGCTTATCCATTATATGTTCTTAGAAGATATTGAGTTTAGTTCCTGTGCTATACAGTAGGTCCTTGTTGGTTATCTATTTTATATATAGTAATGTGTATATTTTAATCCCAAACTCCTAATTTCTCCCTTCCCCCACTTTCCCCTTTGGTAACCATAAGTTTGTTTTCTGTGTGTGTAAGTCTATTTCTGTTTTGTAAATAAGTTCATTTGTATCAATTTTTTATATTCCACATACAAGTGATGTCATGTGATATTTGTCTTTCTCTGTCTGACTTCACTTAGTATGATAATCTCTATGTCAATCCATGTTACTGCAGATGGCATTATTTCATTCTTTTTTATGGCTGAGTAATATTCCATTATGTGTTTATACCACATCTTCTTGATATTTGTCTTTCTCTGTCTGACTTCACTTAGTATGATAATCTCTATGTCAATCCATGTTACTGCAGATGGCATTATTTCATTCTTTTTTATGGCTGAGTAATATTCCATTATGTGTTTATACCACATCTTCTTTATCCATTCATCTGTTGATGGACACTTAGGCTGCTTCCATGTCTTGGCTGTTGTAAACAGTGCTGCTAAGAACATTGAGGTGCATGTGTCTTTTCAAATTATAGTTTTCTCTGGGTGTAAGCCCAGCAGTGGGATCTCTGGATCATATGGCAAGTCTATTTTTACTTTTTTTAAGAAACTTCCATTCTGTTTTCCATAATTGCTGCACCAATTTACATTCCCACCAACAGTGTAGGAGGGTTCCCTTTTCTCCACACCCTCTCAGCATTTATTAGTTGTAGACTTCTTCATGGTGGCCATTCTGAACTGTGTGAGGTGATCCTTCACTGCAGTTTTGATTTGCTTTTCTCTAGTAATTAGCGATATTGATTATCTTTTCATGTGCCTGTTGGCCATCTGTATGTCCTCTTTGGGAAAATGTCTGTTTAGATCTTCTGCACATTTTTTGCTTGAGGGTTGTTGTTGTTTTTTGTTTGTTTTGAGTGTGGTTTTTTTTTGGATATTGAACTGTGAGCTGTTTATATATTTGGAAATTAATCCCTTGTCGGTTGCATTGTTTGCAAATATTTTCTCCCATTCGGTAGGCTGTATTTTTGTTTTGTTTATGGTTTCTTTTGCTGTGCAAGTGCTTTTAACTTTAATTAAGTCCCATTTGTTTATTTTTGTTTTTATTTCCATACTCTAGGAAGTGGATCCAAAAAGGTACTACTGTGATTTATGTAAAAGAGTGTTCTGCCTATGTTTTCTTCTAGGAGTTTTACAGTATCCAGTCCTACTTTTAGGTCTTTAATCCATTTTGAGTTTATTTTTGTGTATGGTGTTAGAGAGTGTTCTAATTTCATTCTTTTACATGTAGCTGTCCAGTTTTCCCAGTACCACTTGTTATGGAGAGTGCCTTTTCTTCATTGTATATTCTTGCCTCCTTTTTTGTAGATTAATTGAGCATAGGTGGGTGGGTTTATTTCTGAGCTTTCTGTCCTGTTCCATTGATATAAGTGTCTGTTTTTGTGCCAGTACCATACTGTTTTGATGACTATAGCTTTGTAGTATAGTCTGAAGTCAGGGTGCCTGATTATTCCATCTCTATTCTTCTTTCTCAAGGTGCTTTGGCTATTTGGGGTCTTTTGTGTTTCCACAGAAATTTTAAAAAATTATTTTTTACTATTTCTGTGAAAAATGCCATTGATAATTTGATAGGGATTACACTGAATCTCTAGACTGCCTTGGGTAGTTTGGTCTTTTTAACAATATTAATTCTTCCAATCCAAGAACAAGGTATATCTTTCCAACTGTTTGTTTCGTCTTCAATTTCTTTCATCAGATTCTTATAGTTTTCCAAGTACAGGTCTTTTGCCTTCTTAACTAGGTTTATTCATAGGTGTTTATTCTTTCTGATGTTATGGTAAACAGCATTATTTCCTTAATTTTTCTATCTGTGGTTTTGTTGTTAGTGTATAGAAATGCGACACATTTCTGTATATTAATTTTGTAACTGTATCTTTACCAAATTAATTGATGCAGATGACAGGATATTATTCATAGAAAATCCTAAGGATGTCACCAGAAAACTACTAGACCTTGGCACTGTATATTCATGAACAGATTAAGTGTATTACATGATTTTTCTTAAAAGATCAGGAAATAGTGAGAAGCAAGCAGAATAGCAACAGCAACAGTACTTTTGAAAAATGCAGTTGGTATTCGTAAGTAATTCTTCTTAAGTAAAAGAAACCCATGGTCATAAAAGTTTGGGAAACACCGAACAGTAAATTTTTCTTTTTGGAGATTTATAGCACATTAAGAGCTTGAAAAACATTCCAAGAAGAAATCAGTTTAAAGTCATTAAACCCAAGTTTACCAAGCTGTTTATCATAGAGCTAAAAAGAGTAAAGAAAAATTAACATATCATACACTGCTGGGCCTGGTGTACTTCGGTTGCATTGTTTGCAAATATTTTCTCCCATTCGGTAGGCTGTATTTTTGTTTTGTTTATGGTTTCTTTTGCTGTGCAAGTGCTTTTAACTTTAATTAAGTCCCATTTGTTTATTTTTGTTTTTATTTCCATACTCTAGGAAGTGGATCCAAAAAGGTACTACTGTGATTTATGTAAAAGAGTGTTCTGCCTATGTTTTCTTCTAGGAGTTTTACAGTATCCAGTCCTACTTTTAGGTCTTTAATCCATTTTGAGTTTATTTTTGTGTATGGTGTTAGAGAGTGTTCTAATTTCATTCTTTTACATGTAGCTGTCCAGTTTTCCCAGTACCACTTGTTATGGAGAGTGCCTTTTCTTCATTGTATATTCTTGCCTCCTTTTTTGTAGATTAATTGAGCATAGGTGGGTGGGTTTATTTCTGAGCTTTCTGTCCTGTTCCATTGATATAAGTGTCTGTTTTTGTGCCAGTACCATACTGTTTTGATGACTATAGCTTTGTAGTATAGTCTGAAGTCAGGGTGCCTGATTATTCCATCTCTATTCTTCTTTCTCAAGGTGCTTTGGCTATTTGGGGTCTTTTGTGTTTCCACAGAAATTTTAAAAAATTATTTTTTACTATTTCTGTGAAAAATGCCATTGATAATTTGATAGGGATTACACTGAATCTCTAGACTGCCTTGGGTAGTTTGGTCTTTTTAACAATATTAATTCTTCCAATCCAAGAACAAGGTATATCTTTCCAACTGTTTGTTTCGTCTTCAATTTCTTTCATCAGATTCTTATAGTTTTCCAAGTACAGGTCTTTTGCCTTCTTAACTAGGTTTATTCATAGGTGTTTATTCTTTCTGATGTTATGGTAAACAGCATTATTTCCTTAATTTTTCTATCTGTGGTTTTGTTGTTAGTGTATAGAAATGCGACACATTTCTGTATATTAATTTTGTAACTGTATCTTTACCAAATTAATTGATGCAGATGACAGGATATTATTCATAGAAAATCCTAAGGATGTCACCAGAAAACTACTAGACCTTGGCACTGTATATTCATGAACAGATTAAGTGTATTACATGATTTTTCTTAAAAGATCAGGAAATAGTGAGAAGCAAGCAGAATAGCAACAGCAACAGTACTTTTGAAAAATGCAGTTGGTATTCGTAAGTAATTCTTCTTAAGTAAAAGAAACCCATGGTCATAAAAGTTTGGGAAACACCGAACAGTAAATTTTTCTTTTTGGAGATTTATAGCACATTAAGAGCTTGAAAAACATTCCAAGAAGAAATCAGTTTAAAGTCATTAAACCCAAGTTTACCAAGCTGTTTATCATAGAGCTAAAAAGAGTAAAGAAAAATTAACATATCATACACTGCTGGGCCTGGTGTACAAATGAAAGAAATAGTAGTTGTTGGGCTTATTGTTTTCCTACATGTCTTGCTGGGTGTGCCAAGAAAGACAGGCCCTAACTGCTCATTATGTGGGCCTTTTCTTGGGCTTATGTTTTCAGTGGTGAACCTGGAGGGATGATATAATGCCTCACTCCTGCCCCCCAAACCATAAGAGGCCTTGCTTACTGCTTGCTGTGAAAGTGGTAGATCCCTGAAGCTCAGTCTTCCTGAGCTGCAGTACAATCCCACTATGTGCACAATAACCATTTGACCTTGTGGCACCTCCCATGTGAGACTTGAGGTCCAAGGGAAGCGAAAGCAAATAGGCTGATACTCAAGCTTTTTACTGAGCTATAAGAGAATTTTTGTCTCTCTCCCTGGAGTGTCATGTCTCTTCTGCTAACATCCATGTACATTTTAAGGTAGCTTACTAGCTTGTAACTAGGATAAATTCAAATCCAGGATATAATCGTATAATATACCAATAATAAACTTTCAGCTCTTTCCATAAGTTGATTAATTTGAGTAATTTTTCCAGGCCTACCAATTTTGACAGAGGAGAAATACGAGTTACTAGACAATCAACTCACAGATGCTATGATCTACCACAGTTACAAGGTCTTAATTAGCATTTGAGTGCTTACTCTTTCATTTACTGTGGAAAGCACTTGATATGAATTAGCTTGTTTAGTCCTCAAAGTCACTCCATGATTTAGGTACCAGTATCTTCATTTTACAGATAAGGGCATTAAGACATAGAGGGGTTAATTAATTTTCCTAAGGTCAAACAGTAAGCAGTGGGCTTGGAATTCAAACCCCAGGCACCAGAACCAAATTTCTATCCATCGCATTTAGAGAAAGGAGATTTAGAATTTTAAATTTATTCACAATAGAAACAAGAAAAAAAATAATAAAAGACTTAATTGAAGAACGATTTTTTGAAACATTAAAAACCTTAATTTGCAAATGTCTACCCATAAAGAGAAAAGCAGATCAAAATTTTATTGTCAAACAAGTATAAAGAATATCTGAGAAGAGAGCAAATGAGTTTTGAACTAGGAGGGCCCCACCAATTCAAGATATGGTTAACACTCCTTATTTAATCATTCAGATTGTATCAAGCAGAGCAGCACCGTTCAGATGGTAACAGTGGTCCCTAATCCTGAAAGTCCAGAGTTCCTTTGTTGGTGTGGCAAAGCAATTCAGTCAGTTGAAAACTATCTATTTCATGTAGTCCCAATTCTTCATGACATATACTTTACATAGCTATGGTAGGTTAGTACAACTGTAGTGTTATAGGAAACTTTCGGGCTAACCAAGCCACGCAAAATGATTATTCATGATATGAAGATCTACAAATTTTAAGCACCTTCTGGTATAGGGATCAACAAACTGTGGCAGGTGGGCCAATTCTAGTCCACCCTCTGTTTTATAAATAGATGTTTCTTGGAACACAGTCACACCCATTTGTTTGGTATTGTCTACGACTGCTTTGTGCTGCAGTGACAGAGATGAATAGGGCAACTGCCACTGAGGCCATATGACCTGCAAAGCCTGAAATATTTCCTATCTTGTCCTTTACAGAAAAAGTTTGCTGATTCCTGTTTTAGTACCTTATGCACATTTTCATCAATAATAAATATTTTATTCATGTGTATATAAAAGTGAGTCAAACATGGAGCTTTAATGTTTAGAAATGAACCCTACTATCAGTATACGCTGTACTTCGATAGTTTTTGTTTGTAAATATTTCTACAATGTGACAGTGAATTAAACTAGTTGACCATAAATTTTTATTCCATTTAATGATGTTAATGGTTAAAGCCACACATCATCTTGCCCATTTCATAGTTACCTTTAGCAGTTTTTCCTTCCCCAAGGGATCCATGAATTTTCTCACTTAATATTTCTCATGATAGACCTTGCTAACTGTTCACAGACTTTGATCTGCATAGATCTTGGAGGCTCTGTCTTTCTCAACAAGTTTAAATCATTCTCAACCAAATGATTTCAGGCAATTACTATCAAATCGTTGTTGAAAGAAATTATTTGCCATCTGGGCCTTATACTGAATATATTGTTTGTAACTTTTTGTTTACTTAACAAAACTGTTGAATATTTTCTTCATATTTTGCATGATAAATTATTCTATTGATAAATAAATAGAAACTTGTTTTTGATCCTGAAATAGGAACTACTGAGTTATGTAGGAAATTACCTTGATGCAACAGTGTCCTCCAAGTACACTTCCAATCACTATCCCAGTGGTCTTAGAACAAAAAAATCTCAGAGATTTAGATGATTAAATACCATAATTTTAAACTGAAATTTAAAATACAGAGTGATAAGTTAGGTGAGAAATGTGGGGTAGGTTTACAAATTTAGGACAGGGTGCAAGCAGGGTGAAAGCCCTATTATACCTTAATCCTGAAGTACATGATTCAGGAACAAGGGAACCAAAAATATAGAAGGTGCTTGGTGTCAAAATCTACTCTCGTTGTATTGGAGAGACACAGGGGCAAGTATTGCCAGAGCTGTAGACAACCAGTGACTTGATGGAGAGCATGGATTTTGTTTTTGTTTTCTCTGTGTGATACTGATGGCACAAATGTGGTACCTCTGTACCTCCTATAAATGTAACACCTTACACATACTGCCTCATGTATACTTGATATTTCTATCCCTTCCTATTTTTGACAAATGCTCTACTTTAATTAGTCACATTAGCTTCTACACTTAGTTTCATCTCTCCTTGTTATTTGTTCTCTGATTAGCAGCACTAAATACACTTTTTTTGTAAATTGACACACAGTTGTCTCTCCATATCCATGGGTTCCCCATCCACAGATTCAACCAAACTCAGAGTTCAGTCTGTGGTTGGTTGAATCTGAAGATACGCATGGTAGACATGGAAGACCAATGACCATATGCCAGTTGATATAATGGACTTGAGCACCCCTGGGGAATTGGTATCCATAGAAGTCCTGGACCAATCCCCTGCAGATACCTAGGGATGACATTATAACATTACCTTAGTTTCAGGTGTACAACATAAAGATTTGATGTTATTATACACTGTGAAATGATAACCACAATAAGTCTAGTTAACAACTATCACTGTAAATAGTTATAATTCTTTATTCTTGTGATAAACACTTTTAAGATTTACTATCTTAGCAGCTTTCTAATGTGCAATACAGTATTATTTACTAGAATCATCATGTACAATACATACCCAGGATCTATTTACTTTATTAGTTGAAGTTTGTACCTTCTGACACAGTTTACTGATTTCGTCTACCCCCACCCCTTGCCTCTGGAAACCACCAGTCTGTTTTCTGTATTTATGAGCTTTTCTTTTTCTTTTGGATTCTGCATGTAAATGAGGTCATCCTCTGTTTGTCTTCATCTGTTTGACTTATTTCACTTAGCATAATGCGCTTAAGGTCCATCCATGGTATCACAAATGGGAAGATTTCACTTTTTATGGCTGAATAATAGTCCATTCCATAGATAAATAGATAGATAGATGATAGATAGGTGATAGATAGATATATATATCTATCTATATGTATATTTCTATCACAATTTCTTTTTGTATTCATTCATTAATGAACACTTAGGCTGTTTCCTGATCTTGGCTATTGTCAGTAATACTGCAACAATATGGGAAATGTATATACCTTTCAATATTAGTGTTTTTGTTTTCTTCAGATAAATACCCAGAAGTGGAATTGCTGGATCTTATGGCATTTTTATTTTTAATTTTTGGACAAACCTCCAACTGTTTTTCCATGGTGGGTGCTTCAATTTACATTTCCAACAATGGTGCACAATGGTTTCCTTTTCTCCATATCCTTGCCAAAACTTGTTATTTCTTGTCTGTTTGATGACAGCCATTCTAAAAGGTGTGTGGCGATATCTCACTGTGGTTTTGATTTGCATTTCCCTGATGATTAGTGATGTTTAGCGTCTTTGCATGTACCTGTTAGGCCATTTGTATCTCTTTTGAAAAATGTCTATTCAGATCTTTTGCCATTTTTTTAACAAGATTGGTTTTTGTTTTTTGCTATTCAGTGTTATGAGTTCTTTATTCTTTATGTATTTTGCATATTAACCCCTTATCACATATATGATTTGCAAATATTTTATTCCATAATTTGCCCTTTTATTTTGTTGGTTTCCTTTGCCCCGTACGAACTTTTGAGTTTGATGTAGTTCTATTCTTTTGTTTTTGCTTTTGTTGTAAAATTCGAAAAATTATCACCAAGATTGATGTCAAAGAGTTTACTGCATATGTTTTCTTCCAAGAGTTTTATGGTTTAAGGCCTAATATTCAAGTCTTTAATTCGTGTTGCGTAAATTTTTGTGTATGGTGTACGACAGTGGTCTAGTTTTATTCATTTGCATGTGGCTGTCCAGTTTTTACAGCAACATTTGTTGAAGAGACTATTCTTTCACAATTGTATATTCTGAGCTACTTTGTTGTAAATTAATTGATCATATATGCATAGGTTTATTGCTGTACTCTCTATTCTATTCCATTAATAATGTGTCTGTATGCTAATAATGTACTGTTCTGCTTACTATAACTTTGTGATATAGTTTGAAATCAGGGTGTATGGTGCCTCCAGCTTTGTTCTTCTTTCTCAAAATTGCTTTGGCTATTCGGGGTCTTTTATGGTTCAGTAGAAATTTTAGGATGATTTGCTCTATTTCTGTGAAAAATGCCATTGGAATTTTGTTAGGGATTGCATTGAATCTATAATTTGCTGAGTAGTATGAACAGTTTAACAATATTACTTCTTCCAATTAATGAGCGTAGAAGATCTTTCTTTGTGACTTCTTCAATTTATTTCATCAGTGTCTCATATTTTTCAGTGTACAGGTCTCTCACCTCCTTGGTTAAGTTATCCCTATGTAGGAATTGAAGCAATATGAAGCAGTTGCAAATGGGATTGTTTTCTTAATTTCTTTTTCTGAGAGTTTGTTATTATGTTTAGAAATGAACAGTTTTGATATTGATTTTGTATCATGCAACTTTACTGAATTTGTTTACTAGTTCTAACAGATTTTTGTAGGGTCTTTTGGACTTGATATTATGTAATATCAAGTCATCTGCAAACAGTGACAGTTTTACTTCTTCCTTTCCAACTTAAGTATCTTTCATTTCTTTTTTTTCTGATTGCTATGGATAGGACTTCCAATACTATGTTGAATAAAAGTTGTGTGAGTGGGCACCCTTGTCATGTTACTGATCTTAGAGGAAAGTCTTTCAGCTTTTCACCATGGGGTATGATGTTAGCTGTGTGTTTGTCATAAATGGCCTTAATTATGTTGGAGGTGTATTTACTCTAACTTTGTTGAGGGTTTTTATCATAAATAAATGTTGAATTTTGTCAAATGCTTTTTCTGTATCTATTGAGATAATCATGATTTTTTACCTTTCATTTTGCTAATGTGGTGTATTACGTGGATTGATTTGCACATGTTGAACCATCCTTGTGTCCTTGGAATAAATTCCACTTGATCATGGTGCATAATTCTTTCAGTGTGTTGTTGAATTTGATTTATTAATATCTTGTTGAGGATTTTTGCATCCATATTCACCAGAGATATTGGCCTGTAATTTTCTTTTCTTGTGGCTTCCTTGTCTAGTGTTGGTATGATGGTTTTGCTGGCCTTGTAATATGAGTTTAGAGTGTTTCCTCCTCTTCTATTTTTTAAAGGAGTTTGAGAAGGATTGGTATCAGTTCTTGTTTGAATGCTTGGTAGAAATCACTGATGAAGTTGTCAGGTCCTGAACTTCTGTTTAGTGAGAGGTTTTAGATTACTGATTTCATAGCTCTTAGTTTTACTGATCTTTTCTACTGTCTTTTGGTCTCCATTTATTTCTGCTCTGTTTTTATTTCCTTCCTTCTGCTAACTTTGAACCTCATTTTTTTTTCCTTTTTCTAGTTCCTTGAAGTGTGAAGGTAGATTGTTTGAGAATTTTCTTGTTTCTTGAAGTAGGCATTTATCATTATGTACTCCCTCTTAAAACTGCTTTTGCTGCATCCAATAAGTGTTGGTATTTTGTATTTCCATTCTCATTTGTCTCAAGATGTCTTTCGATTTCTCTTTTGTTTTACTTTCTGACCCATTGCTTCTTCAGTAGCACAGTAGTATGTTGGGGAATTGGCACATATTTGTGAATTTTCCAGTTTTCTTCTTGAAACTGATTTCTAATTTCATACCATTGTTGTAAAAGATGCTTGATATGATTTTAGTCTTCATAAAATTATTAAAATTTGTTTTGTGGTTTATCATATGATCTATTCTGAAGATCATGTGCACTTGAGAAGAATGTGAATTCTGTTGCTTTGGGATGGAATGTTCTATATATACCTGTTAAGTCCATCTGGCCTAACTTATTACAGGTTTTTGTTTTGTGGTTCCCATGAGTCTTACATACAACAGCATTATAACATACCTATAAAGATTCACATATAACAACATATTTATAACAGTCTATTTTAAGTTGATAACTGCTTAAGTTTGAGCACATTTTAAAGCTCTACAATTTTACTCTCCCCACGGGCTTTATGTTTTTGATGTCAGATTTACGTCTTTATCTTGTATATCCCTTAAGTAATTGTAGCTACAGTTATTTTTACTACTTTTGACTTTCAACCTTTATACTACCTTTAGTAAATATTTACCTTTACCAGTGGGGTTCATATTTTCATAAGTTTTTTTGTTACTAGTTAGCACCCTTTTTTCATTTAAAAAATTTCTTCAACGTTTCTTTAAGACTGGTTTAGTGATAATTTATTCTTTTAGCTTATTTTTTCAGTCTATTTTCTTTATTTTTTTCTGGTTTTATTTGTTTTTATTTTTTATTCTTTTATTGAAGTATAGTTGATTTACTAATGTTTCACATTACATCAAAATGATTCAGTTATACACAAACACACACACATACGTATATATATAAGTTCTTTTCAGATTCTTTTTCATTTTAGGTTATTACAAGATATTGAATATAGTTGCTTGTGCTATACAGTAGGTCCTTGTTTTTTAATCTATTTTATATATAGGATTGTGTATCAGTTAATCCCAAATCCCCAGTTTATTCCTCCCCACCCCTTTCCACTTTGGTAATTATAAGTTTGTTTTCTATGTCTGTGAGTCTATTTCTGTTTTGTAAATAAGTTTATTTGTATCATTTCTTTGATTCCACATGTGATATCTTATGATATTTGTCTTCCTCTGTCTGATTTACTTCCCTTAGTATGATAATCTCTAGGTCCATCCATGTTGCTGCAGATGGCATTATTTCATTCATTTTTATGGCTGAATAGTATTTCGCTGTGTGTGTGGGTGTGTGTGTGTATATATATATATATATATATCTTATTTATCCATTCATTTAGGTGGCTTCTATGTCTTAGCTATTATAAATAGTGCTGCCATGAACATTGGGCTCCACATATTGTTTCTGATTAGAGTTTTTGTCTTTTCTGGATATATGTCCAGGAGTGGGATTGCTGGATCATATGGTAATTCTATTTTTAGTTTTCTGAGGAACCTCTATACTGTTTTCCACAGTAGCTGCACCAACTTACATGCTGACCAACAGTGTAGGAGGGTTCCCTTTTTTCCACACTCTTTCCAGCATTTGTTATTTGTAGACTTTTTAATCATGTCCATTCTGACTGGTGTGAGGTGGTACCTCATTGTAATTTTGATTTGCATTTCTCTAATAATTAACGATATTGAACATCTTTTCATCTGGATGTTGGCCATTTGAATGTCATCTTTGGTGAAATGTCTGTATAGGTCTTCTGTGCATTTTTTGATTGGGTTTTTTCTTTTTTTGATATTGAGCTGTATAAGCTGTTTATATTTTGGAATTTAAGCCCTTGTCAGTCACATTGTTTGCAAATATTTTCTCCTAGTCCATGGTTTGTCTTTTCCTTTTGTTTATGGCTTCCTTTGCTATGCAAATGCTTTTAAGTTTAATTGGGTCCCAGTTTTTTTACTTTTGTTTTTGTTTCCATTACTGTAGGAGATGGATTCAAAAACAATTGCTGCGATTTATATCAAAGTTTGATCTGCCTATGTTTTCCTTGAGGAGCTTTATAGATTCTGATGTAACATTTAGGTCTTTAATCCATTTTGAATTTATTTTTATATATGGTGTTAGAGAATGATCTAATTTCATTCTTTTATATGTAACTGTCCAGTTTTCCAAGCACTACATGTTGAAGAAACTGTCTTTTCTCCATTGTATATTCTTGCCTCCTTTTTTTGTAGAGTAATTGACCATAACTGCGAGGATTTATATCTGTGCTCTCTATCCTGCTCCACTGATCTATGTGTCTGTTTTGGTGCCAGTACCATACTGTTTTGATGACTGTAGCTTTGTATTATAGTATGAAGTCAGGGAGCATGGTTTCTCCAGCTCAATTCTTCTTTCTCAAGATTATTTTAGTTATTCGGGGTCTTTTGTGTTTCCATGCAAATTTCAAAATCTTTTGTTCCAGTTGTGTGAAAAATGCTATAGGTAATTTGATAGGGATTGCATTGAATCTTAGATTGTTTTGGGTAGTATGGTCATTTTAAGAGTGTTGGTTCTTCCAATCTAGGAACACAGTATATCTTTACATCTGTTTGTGTGGTATTCAATTTCTTTCATTGGTGTCTTATATTTTCCAAGCATAGGTCTTTGGCCTCCTTAGCTAGGTTTATTCCTATGTATTTTATTCTTTATGATGTGATAGTAAATGGGATTGTTTTCTTAATTTCTCTTTCTGCTATTTCATTGTTAGTATATAGAAATGCAGCAGACTTCTGTGTATTTATTTTGTATCCTGCAGCTTTACTGAATTCATTGATGTGCTCTAGTAGTTTTCTGGAGGCAGCTTTAGGATTTTCTAAGTAGAGTATTATATCATCTGCAGATTGTTCCTTTAGGTTTTTCTTGTCTGTGAACTTTTTATCTCTTTCACCTATGAATGATAACTTTTTCAGGTAGAATATTCTTGGTTGGAATTTTTTTTTCTTTCAGCTCTTTGAATATGTCATGCTTATCCCTTCAGGCCTGCAAAGTTTCTGCTGAAAATTCTGCTGATGGTCTTATGGGGGTTCTGTTGTATGGGACAAGGTGTTTCTCTCTTGTTGCTTTAAGAGTCTCTCCTTGTCTTTTCCTTTTAATATTTTAATTAAAATGTGTCTTGATCAGCATCTCTTTGGATTCATCTTATTTGGAACTCTCTGTGTACCTGGATTTGGATGTCTGTGTCCTTCCCAAACTTAGGCAAGTTTTCAGTAATTATTTCTTCAAATAAGGTATGTGCTCCTTTCTTTCTCTCTTATCCTTTTGGGACTACTGTAATGCAAATGTTAGTCTACTTGATGCTGTCCTATAAGTTTCTTTAACTGTCTTCAGTTATTTTTTCATTGTTTTTTCTTTTTGGTATTTTGACTGGGTGAGTTCCACTGCCCTGTCTTTGAGTTCACAGATCCTTTCTTCTGCTTCATCTATTTTGATGTTAAATTTTCCTTAGTGTATTTTTAGTTTAATTATTGTATTCTTCAGCTCTGTGACTTTTATTTTGTACTTTCTTACATTTTCTATCTCTGTGTTGAAGTTCTCATTGTGTTCTCCTGAGTTAAAGGAGACTCTTTATGACCATTACTTTGAACTCTTTATCAGGTAAATTACTTATCTTTATTTCATTGAGATTTTTTTTGAGGTTCTATATTGCTCTTTTGGGGGGAACATATTTCTTTATTTTGTTTTTTTTCTCTGTGTTGGTTTCTGTGCATGAGATGTAATAGCCCTCCTTCTCAGTCTTAAAGGAGTGGTCTTGTGTAGGAAATGAACCATATCATTCATCTGTGCCCTAGTTCTTGGTTTTCTCTCACACCTCTGTGATTGTTCAAGCAGCCTATTTTATTTTTAATAGGTCAAAGTAGTTGCATGTGTGCAAGACCTGTCAGCATCCCAAATAGGAAGAGCTCATCAAGGACTTAGATTCAGGCTGATTGGAAGCTCTTAAATTATGCAGATTTATACTGTCTGGTGGGATCATAGTTTTATGCCATTTTGGCCTCCAAAACCAAGTGTTCTGGAGATGTGCCCTGAATGGCAGTTGCAAAAATCAGGGCTCCAGACAAGTAAAATAGTTCTTTTCTGGAAGTTATCAGTGAGCTATAGTGAGGCAGAGGGAGAAAACTGAGCTGGTGTTCACCAGCCTATGTTCCCTGAGAGCATCTCCATAGGACTCTAGATATATGCCAATCCTGAAGTCTGCCCCTCAGGTCAAAGCTCCAGGGCAAGCAAATACGCCTCTATCACAGAAAGAATGGAAGTGTTTCAGTCTTTTTTTTGTGCAGTGTCCATGGCATGGTAGTCTGCCAGGAACTGTCAGTCTGATTGTTAGAGTCCCATGAGACTCAGGAACACAAGGACCTCTGGCCTCTAGAGCCAGGTGAGGGGTATCCCCTGGGAATCATCCTCCAAACCCAGGGCATCAGGTATAAAAACTGAATTATTAAATTCATGTAAAACTTCATTATGGGAGATAGTGGTTTTCCTTAGCACTGCAGAGGGAGAGTGTGAAATCAGCATCTTCTGGCTGGAGTGGGGCAGAGGGGGTGCATAAGCATGGTGCTCATGGAGGGAGGGGGAGGTGGCACCCACCTGCTGGAACAGGGCAGAGGAAGAGTGTGAAGATGGTGTCACCAGCCTCTGTCCCCCAAAAGTATCCCAGCAGGCTCCTATGTGTGTATTAAATGAGATGCCTGAACCTCAGTCTAATATTTTAAAGTTAGCAAATGAGCCTCTTTCATATACAGTCTGAGTGCCTCTTGTTCTTCTGCTTCTGTACCTAGCCTTGGGGGAGGTGAGCCTGAGCATGTGAGCCCTTTAACTGAGTCATTTCTCAGTTTTTCTGTGCCCTTGTGGGTCTCATGGAATTGCTCAGCTAGTTTTTAGTTTATTCAGAGAAAATTGTTCCTTATGTTATAGATTTGAAGTGTGTGTGGGAGAAGGTGAGTTCAGGATCTTCCTATGTTGCCATCTTCAACTGGAACCAGAGATAAATATTCATTAATAACACAGCAAATATAAATAATACAGAAAAATAACACATTTCAGCAAGAAATTATTTGTAGAAGAAATTTCTGAATCCTAGTGACTCAACTGCCCACTCAGTTGGTTACTCCACTGATACCCCTCCTTATACTTCTAGAAACATGATACATGTGTGCTGGTGGAAGGCTGGGGTGGGAAGGGAATGGGGGATGGGCAAAGGAAAGTGGCTGACTATCAATACAGATAGTTCTCACAATCTTATAGGACTTTTAATTTTAAATGATTATTCAGATATCTATGGAAAATTGTGCAACACTAATGTATATTAATATTTCAAAAAAGTTTCAGAAGAAAGAAAATTTCTAGAATCCTGCTCCCTGGTCTCTATCAAAATCTGAAGATACTTAATACTTTCTCACAATCCAGATTTCTATTTTAAGACAGTTCCTCAGAAGTCTCCAATAACTAAATTCTCCTCTTTAATATTTAGGAGGTGGAATTTATAAAACTACCCACCACTTATTTCCTATCCTTTCATGTAGGCCCATCTTTTTGTAATGACCATAGTCCTCAACTATGTAGACTGAGGGTAGGATTAGAGAAGAACAGTAGCTGTCAACTTGGCTCTTTGAGCCTAGCGAGTTCCAAGCTCAGTTCTATCCTCCACACTGGCCTTATTTATTCTTCTGTAACTGTATAGACACTCATTCTCCTCTAGAAATAAGCCCTCATCTTTGTATGCTTCTTCATTGCCCTTACTGCTTATCCCTCTCCAGACATCCTCCAAGTATGCAATCCAACCCATTATTTTGCCCAGAGTAAAGCTCTGTACCTCTGCAGCTTTATATTTATATTCGTGCAATATATAAGACTCCTGGATGCTGAAGAGTCCCTTTATTCCAGTGGATAATTTCCATCTCAGATAAATTCTGGGGAATATCTCCAGTGTTAATATCTCTTACTTGCCCCTGACATATCTGCTACTTTACATGCAGTAAATAAGAATATTTGTCATGAATATTGTCAAGCAGATCAAAGAACACATTCTAGAAAATTTAGAGAGTATAAAGTTAGTGCTACCTCACCCTCTACTCTGCCATATAGATAGTTCTATTAGCATCTGAAAATAGCGTTTACAAGCTCAATAGTCAAATGACAAAACTTAGTAGAATATTTATAACAAATTTTAAAGTCCGATGGGTTTCTTCTCATCTCAGTATGCTTATATAGCTTTGCTCTCAGTTGTTCTGCTGATATATCAAACTATTACGAGGAACAGGTCAAATAAAACTGTTAACACAGTGGTCCAATTTCAGTATGACTTAAATCAGGGCTTTTTCAATTTTTTGTGTGTATAAGTCACTTGGGGATCCTATTAAACTACAGATTCTGATCCAGTAGATCTGGGTTAGCATCTGAGATTCTGCATTTTAAACAAGTTCACAGGTTATGCTGAGGCACCTGACTCAGATTTCACACAATTAAAGAAACAAGACTTTAAAACATTTATGTTTCCCTAGGTATGTCACAGTTCTCCTTCATGAGTGTGTAGAATGGAACATTTCTAAAGTCTGTACACATAAGCTTACTAGCATCTGAGAACAGTTGGGAAAAGAAAATAGGAGTTAATATGTCAATAAAAGACAAAAACAGCTAATATACAATTATAATAGCAATATCAAACAATATTGAAGTCAAGCACATTCAAAAATTATAAATGAAAAGCAAATCATTTTTCTAATAAAGTTTTTATTTTCACAAATATTTAAAAATGTAGCTTCCTTTGAGCCAGGAAAGGAAAAAGCAGAGTATGCCTGTATGTATTTGATACAGATATTCAACACTGACTCATTCTTAGTTCATTAACTCAGCTCGCTGCAAATAACTCAGAAAAAACAATCATAGGTAATTCTGTTAGTGTATGCAGAAAAGGGTAATGGACAGTGATCATTTAAGTGGAGTGAGTGGAGTGGTTATTTAAAGTTGTAGGTGGGCCAGAAGAGGCAGACAAAGAGAGAGCAGCCACAGTGTCTCTAATAAACTGAACTTCAACCAGAAACACTGAACTGACAGGTGGAACACACCTGCAACAAACTCGAGCTCCAAAGATAATTAATGTGTAGCTCAGACATTGAAAATGGGTCAAGATTGACAGATTATTTCACATGTAAAAATTCAAATACAAATATTCAGCACTTTCACAAGAACAAATTTTCAGGGATAACCAATTTGCCTTGTTAGTACATTTTTTCCTGAAATGATAACCCTTTTACTTCTCTTTTTCTGAGAACTGAAAGCTGTATAGCTCTTTTCATGTACTTGTCAGCAACAGTAAGCCTTCACCCGTTTTAAGATGCTACAGATTCTCTAACTTAAGTTAACTCCTTTGCATATACTATACATTTTCAAACTTAAGTTTTGAACAACTATAGTTTTGTGGTGATTAAACATACTTTGGAATAAAAATGTGCCACTTTACAACATGGTGCATGTTTTCTATGGAATAAAACATACAAATTCATTCATGTGTACAACGACACTTTCTTTAGGTCAAACAAGTCACATTTAACACATTCCCCAAAGCGCCCACTCCCAACCAGCATACGCACATGCACACGGAAACACACACACATCCAAATCCATTTTTTATATGAAAAATTTATCTCCCATTTATTAAAGGAAGTATTATTTTTTTCTACTGGGTATTTTTAATGTATTTCACTTATCTCTGAGTATGAATTATCTTTCCTCTTATACATAATATATAGAATTTAGAGAAAACATGGTGAGGAATGGTAAAGATTAAAATATTCATGTATTTAGTTATAGACACATAAGTCAAAGCCTTTTTCCTGATATCTATATACTATGAGATGTGTTTTTGTATGAAGATTTAAAAATGAGTAATTGATTGGTTATGCAGTTCTACCATGAGGTGGATATGTAATTTCTCAACCAATTCTTTTGAACAGTTTCTACTTTACATCATTCAGCCCTACTTAGTTTAAGATTTAAGGAAGTATCCTTTATATTCCTCCTAGATCAACATGTCTACAAATATCCTAATACAGCAAAAGTAGACTCAAGTATCAGAAGAGGATGTTTAGGATCTCATATGTCCATATCTTAGGGGGATACTTTTTTCTGTTCCCAATAAATGAGAGGACATTATTACATCAGTATGTTTTGAGTATCTTCAAGATTTTCTGACAATCCTTCCAAACTGGTACTACTTCAGTTTGGGGTTTTCAGTATTTACCCTGGCAGCTAACATGAGGAGATTAATTATTCTTGATTTTAGTATCTCAACAAACCAGTTACTAATAATTTATCCTAGAAACCTCTGTGTGTAAAACACAAACAGAATGTGGTCCACCTTCCCTTTCTATGGGGGGCCTTTCTAGGGGGCCTAGTGCTCTCTGCCATGTGAGCCCCTGCTAACGAAAGGGGTTACCTAACAATATGTCTTCTAATAAAAAGGAATGATCCTTCATAGTCGTTCTGCTGATATATCAAACTATTACGAGGAACAGGTCAAATAAAACTGTTAACACAGTGGTCCAATTTCAGTATGACTTAAATCAGGGCTTTTTCAATTTTTTGTGTGTATAAGTCACTTGGGGATCCTATTAAACTACAGATTCTGATCCAGTAGATCTGGGTTAGCATCTGAGATTCTGCATTTTAAACAAGTTCACAGGTTATGCTGAGGCACCTGACTCAGATTTCACACAATTAAAGAAACAAGACTTTAAAACATTTATGTTTCCCTAGGTATGTCACAGTTCTCCTTCATGAGTGTGTAGAATGGAACATTTCTAAAGTCTGTACACATAAGCTTACTAGCATCTGAGAACAGTTGGGAAAAGAAAATAGGAGTTAATATGTCAATAAAAGACAAAAACAGCTAATATACAATTACAATAGCAATATCAAACAATATTGAAGTCAAGCACATTCAAAAATTATAAATGAAAAGCAAATCATTTTTCTAATAAAGTTTTTATTTTCACAAATATTTAAAAATGTAGCTTCCTTTGAGCCAGGAAAGGAAAAAGCAGAGTATGCCTGTATGTATTTGATACAGATATTCAACACTGACTCATTCTTAGTTCATTAACTCAGCTCGCTGCAAATAACTCAGAAAAAACAATCATAGGTAATTCTGTTAGTGTATGCAGAAAAGGGTAATGGACAGTGATCATTTAAGTGGAGTGAGTGGAGTGGTTATTTAGAGTTGTAGGTGGGCCAGAAGAGGCAGACAAAGAGAGAGCAGCCACAGTGTCTCTAATAAACTGAACTTCAACCGGAAACACTGAACTGACAGGTGGAACACACCTGCAACAAACTCGAGCTCCAAAGATAATTAATGTGTAGCTCAGACATTGAAAATGGGTCAAGATTGACAGATTATTTCACATGTAAAAATTCAAATACAAATATTCAGCACTTTCACAAGAACAAATTTTCAGGGATAACCAATTTGCCTTGTTAGTACATTTTTTCCTGAAATGATAACCCCTTTACTTCTCTTTTTCTGAGAACTGAAAGCTGTATAGCTCTTTTCATGTACTTGTCAGCAACAGTAAGCCTTCACCCGTTTTAAGATGCTACAGATTCTCTAACTTAAGTTAACTCCTTTGCATATACTATACATTTTCAAACTTAAGTTTTGAACAACTATAGTTTTGTGGTGATTAAACATACTTTGGAATAAAAATGTGCCACTTTACAACATGGTGCATGTTTTCTATGGAATAAAACATACAAATTCATTCATGTGTACAACGACACTTTCTTTAGGTCAAACAAGTCACATTTAACACATTCCCCAAAGCGCCCACTCCCAACCAGCATACGCACATGCACACGGAAACACACACACATCCAAATCCATTTTTTATATGAAAAATTTATCTCCCATTTATTAAAGGAAGTATTATTTTTTTCTACTGGGTATTTTTAATGTATTTCACTTATCTCTGAGTATGAATTATCTTTCCTCTTATACATAATATATAGAATTTAGAGAAAACATGGTGAGGAATGGTAAAGATTAAAATATTCATGTATTTAGTTATAGACACATAAGTCAAAGCCTTTTTCCTGATATCTATATACTATGAGATGTGTTTTTGTATGAAGATTTAAAAATGAGTAATTGATTGGTTATGCAGTTCTACCATGAGGTGGATATGTAATTTCTCAACCAATTCTTTTGAACAGTTTCTACTTTACATCATTCAGCCCTACTTAGTTTAAGATTTAAGGAAGTATCCTTTATATTCCTCCTAGATCAACATGTCTACAAATATCCTAATACAGCAAAAGTAGACTCAAGTATCAGAAGAGGATGTTTAGGATCTCATATGTCCATATCTTAGGGGGATACTTTTTTCTGTTCCCAATAAATGAGAGGACATTATTACATCAGTATGTTTTGAGTATCTTCAAGATTTTCTGACAATCCTTCCAAACTGGTACTACTTCAGTTTGGGGTTTTCAGTATTTACCCTGGCAGCTAACATGAGGAGATTAATTATTCTTGATTTTAGTATCTCAACAAACCAGTTACTAATAATTTATCCTAGAAACCTCTGTGTGTAAAACACAAACAGAATGTGGTCCACCTTCCCTTTCTATGGGGGGGTCTTTCTAGGGGGCCTAGTGCTCTCTGCCATAAATGAACCCCTGCTAATGAACAGGGTTACCTAACAATATGTCTTCTAATAAAAAGGCAATATCCTTCACAGTCTAGAATTTAAATACTACAACTCTAATGCATGACCAAGTATCTTTTTATTTCCTTTTCCCCCAACTAGCTCAAAAAATTAACGAAGGAAAATGTGGTCAAGATTGAATTTAGAAATGTTTCAGAAGGAAATATAGATGCATAAAGAAATAAAAATTCAGATAGACTACATCGGTCAGAAAACTAGAGTAAATGTTTTGTGACACAACTGGACAAAAGCACAGGAATTTAAGGAGCAACATTTTTTAATGTTTGAAACCAGTCTTTCTGTGGTGACTATGAAAGCAAGAAATATGACAACAAATAGCTATGAATGCACATTCTACTCTTTGTAATCTCCCACACAATAATTTCTTTATTATCATTTACATCTCTTAATACTAGCACAGCATTCTGAAGTTGCCAAGCATAAGTTATATGCAACTGAATGAAAAGATCAAAAACTACTCAGATTTCCAGAAGAGCTGCAGAATGTGGAAAATGACAAAGTCCCCAAACATGTTCATTTGCATTATCACTGACAAAAATGTGAGCCATATTGTTATAAAGAGCATGGTGATAAGGCTTGCTCATGCTGTGTGAAGGATTTAATAGAGAAAGAAACTTAAGTAATGTTTAATAAATGGTTCATAGGCCAGTCATTTAGTTTCCATTCTTAAATGTCTTTCAGAATAGTTGATACTCATGCAATGCAATGTCCTGACAGTTCTGGGGTCTGTGTATTGCAGGGACACTGATGAGGGTAGTGATGTTTTCCCTTTGATGAGGAAGACAAGAGTTTAGGGTCCAGGATTTGTTTAGAACATCCACCCCTCTGCTGAATTTAGCAAACTGGAACCCATCAGTGAATCAGTACCAAATAAAAATAACTGGACCATGCTGAAGCCACATCTGTAGAAACTGAAATCCATTCCATTGTGAACATATTGAATTTTAAAAGGTGCTGTTTTTTTTCAAAGTATGGATTTTAATGACATCTTAAAATCCTTTAGAAATGTGCTGCTGCTCAGTACAAAAAAAAAAAAAGTGCCACCAGTTCTTCAACTATAAGATAAGATGTGTTTTGCAAACATAAAGCATATTAAATCTTCATTTTGTAGGTCGATACTAAGAAAGGTCCTGATGTAGCTGGTTCATAAATGTAAAGACTCATTTGCTTCCTGGAAAGCAGAAGAAAGGTAAGTACTTATCAGAAAGTCGTGGAAAAATAAAACAGGTAATATTCAAATTCCAAATACTGAAGATGTCATGTTTTCTAGTAATTAGCCCAATTTCTCAAGCTGCAGAGAAAAATTCTCTGATGAACTTCATGGATAAGGCAATTATTTTCCCATTCCATGATACATGGAAGGCTGCTTCCCAGCTCTCAAGAGCTGCGCATGGCCAGATAAGGAGGGGTAGCTCATTAAATCTGCTCTGGATGAGCATTTCCACTCTTTGCTGTCCCTTCAGACCATCCTCCATTTAGCTGTGTATATACTACTACTTTCAAAAGGACTATTGGCTTATTCTCTTTGTGATCCATTGAGCAAAATCACACCTTAGCTCCACCATCTTTGCCTTACTCCCTCTTGTACATCCATCTCCTTATTTTTCAATTGTTTATAAATCTTCCCAAAGGCATAATAACTATAATATTTGAAACTGAAGCTTGTTTAAGGAAATCTATATCTGTGATTCTTCTAAATCTAGTCAATCAAGTAATCTACAGAGAACAGTGTTCTTCTCTATTTGTAAAGAAAAAAGAAAAAAGACGTATTGTTATTTAAAGAGCAGTAGCTTTTCCCTGTAACAGTCAGATGTTAAGCCAAACCAAGATACTTGTTGACAAAGACACTCTAGAAAGTTTTCAATCTTTCACCTTAATAGAGCCATGTACAGACCCAAGATAATTGGCATTCAGCGCTCATTAAGCACTGATGAAATTGTTCATGTAATTTCAGTAGAGAACAATACAGAAAAAATTTACGACTCATACTTCATTTTGAAAAGCATATTTTCCCACTAGAAGAAGTTTTTGTTGTAATTTGGCTTTTCAGTGGATGATCTTTTTGTCTATTGTATGTGTTCATATGAATTACTTTGTTTAATCATAACTTATTTGTTTGTTACTGGACTAATGACAGGTCTTAAAGGTGATGCAATATTTCCTTTATGTGTTATAATGTGACTATATTAGGTTAGCATTTTGAATACCTATTCAAATGGATTGTAGGCAGAATTGTTCAGTCCTCTTTTGAGTGAATGGTGACAGAAATAATCAGAACAAAAAATAGAGTTGCCTTCCTAGTCTCAAGCTCTCAATTTCATATCCAAAAAAATATTGTCCAAAAATTCCACTTCATTTTTCTTCATCTTCAGTTTGACTGATTCACACTGTGAAAATGGACAATTTTGCACAGTTTAAATTTATAACTTTCTGGGATGACTCCATAAGATAGAATGGATGCTAATGAATCCCTGATTATTGGAAACTCATGAAATATTATTACAGATTAGTTGTGATAATTCATGTAAAATATTTAGCATGATTTTGGCACATAATAAAAGCTCAGTAATTATCAGTGGCAGTTCCAGAATTTCTACATAAGACAGGTTACAGTCAACAGGCTGATTGGAAGTAGAGCAAGAAGACTTGTTTTGAAGTTGTGATTTTTTTCATACAAAGTATATTGCTTTTATTTTGATTGTGTATTTTTTTTGAGGTTCCTGGGAAGGGAGGGCAGACAGAAACTATGGATAAGTGACAAAATCCCCCCCCCACCCACAGGCCATACCTATGCCAAGTATGATTAATAAAGAAAGGCTTAGGGAAGATAGGGTCAGGTATTCATTCCTCTATGTACAAGGGGACATTTGCGGTAATACCTAAAACACAGAGGCCTGAAACACCTCTACACTTTTGTCAAAACTCAAATCTGTCTACATTTAGCTGATTTTTCCTGTAAACTCTGAGTAATTTGGTTTTACTGTGTTGAACATTTTTGTCTTCTGTTTTCTTGTATTGTTGTATTCAGTTCTAGCTCCTGAATTGTAATAATTCTAAACACATTAACACACTAAACATCTAGAGTGCACACTGTGATTTTGGACAGCATGACTATATGCAACAATCCTGTTTCTATATTAATATGCTATCTTCATTTAGAAATAGCATATTTTTACCTAATTTTAGTTCTATCATTTATTGAGTTTTCATTTCTCATTAATTTCTAGCTTATTTAATTTTCCTTTTTATTTTCTTTTCCCTTGTAAATTCTAATTTCCCCAAATAGCTACCATTTTCAGCTTTACATAAACTTTCCTGGTCAGTGATCTATTAAATTAATTATTTGTAATTTTAAAAGAATTAACTAGCTAGAAATAATCAAGAAAAGAAAAGTTAGTACATATATAACTTTTGTGCAACTTTCTAACTTTGAAAGGTGACAATTTCATATTTTAGCCCATTCCTCCAATAATAAAGATGAAATATAGTGATCTGCTTGATATTAATAGGCCTTATTACTCATTCAGGTTTCATTTATGTTTTAATTTACATTAAGTATCTCAAAACTTCGAGGATGTATTAACAATGATAGTTGGCCAGACATGTCCAGAAATATTTGCAGCCTAATTTATAACCCATGTTTGATAAAATGGAAACAAGTAATATATAAACTAACATTACTGAAGCCATATATATATATTGTTATATACTTACGTATTTTATACTCTTCAATCTGCATGCACAGTATGAAATCATAAAAGCAGTAAACATCACTGCACCAACACTGATTAAGATCATTTCTACCAGGCCAAGGAGGTTTATTTTTCCAGTCACTTGATTTCTGAACATTTCTGCCTTCTCATCACTGATGGTGCCAGTCTGTAATAAAGTTAACGATTAGCGTTATTTCAGTTGATTAGTGGAGCAAATTACTCAAAACTCTCCACCTATGTATCACTCTTTTTTCGAAACACTGTGTAGATGTTAGTCATCTTTATCTATAAGAAAAGACAATGGAATTCCCTTTTCATGTCAAAGAAGGCAGTAAATGCCAAGGTAGAATATTTAGAGAGAGAAATATAATCTTCTTCCTTTGAAACATGTTATAGAGCCCTCTCCAATACACTGACTTCATTGATCTATACAAAGGTCTTACTGAAATATTTTCCAGTTTTCCAAAGGATGTTTCCTAGTGACAGAGGGAAATGGCAAGAGCCAACAGTTTCTTTCCTCTGAAGGCTTCTGTAGTGCATTTCTTCATTCTGTGGCTAATCAATTCTGTGATTTGTACTAAAAATATCTTGTTAGGCACTCAGATAGACTGCAGAAACCTACTCTTACCTGGTCTTTGTAAGTTTGGTTTGCTTTTATAAGCACTACAGTACTCACATTGAGTTACTTGGAGTTACATGTATGTATGACTCTTTCTTAACACAAGCACTATGACAAGAAAAAGTGTTTACTAGTTGTATTATGAAAATAATCTAAAATTATAGGAAGTACTTCATCCTTCTGAAATAAAAACACTGGAAACTAACAAAAACCTGATATTTCTGTGTGACTTGGTTCTCTCAGAATAATTAATTATATAATTAATAATATATAAACTCACCTATATAGGTAATGGAAACACATACAACTTCAAATTCTATACATATGTATTCAATTTTCAAACATTAAGAGCTTTTTCTATATACAAGGAAGTTTACAGTTTTTGGTGACTAATAGATAAGAATACTAACCTCATTAAGCCAAAGAACAGGCACCATATAATTCTGCTTCAGACCTTTTAATGCTCTGTAATAAACATTGAAAATAATTATGACAATATATACTAATATAATACCCATATATAACAGAAATGTTAGTAATTACTAGTGTAAATAAATGTTCAGAAATTAGTTGCTCTTAAACTTGCTAAGTTCCTTGATTTTTTTTAGTCCCTGTAATGAATCATTTAAATATTACTATGGCTGTTTATCAGACATCTTTCACTCTTATAAATCTTTCTAATACATATTTCTAATTAGATTGACTTTTTCTAAGCATGTATTTTCCCTTTTGACAATTTATACCCAGGAAACTAAAATTGAATTTTAGAAACAGTTGTCCTGGAAATATTTGGACAGCTAGCAAAATGAGAAATGCCATCATACACTAATTCCAGAATATGTGTAAATACAATTTCAATATACACTAGATATAATTCTAAATTACAGATGAAAGTTATAAACAGTAATTATTTCATGATATTAAGCCAAAGAGAAGTTGAAATTTTATATTATTTCCACTTAATTTCATACATATACTCACTTTCTGACAAGAAAATACTAAAAATCATAATGAACCTGTTCAAGAGACTCACCCAATATTTTTTCCTGGCTTAGCCAGTATATTGATCTGCAGACGTTTTGCAAATTGTAAAGTGAATCCAGTTATCTAAAAAGAGAACAAACTAAAATATTTACCAACTTCCTTTAAATAATTCATTTATAATATCCAAAACATTTTTACTGTTATATAGAACCTAAGGTAAAACTGTAGTACTTGAAACTTGTGAAATTTATTAAATAATTAATTAGACATATTAAATATTATGTACATAACTCTTCATAATTACATTTTATGTGTATATGCATGTGTGTATACAGACCTATACACACGTGTATATATGCACACACACACAATTTCTTTGCCCAACCTACTGTCAAGGTTTTAGTTAGATTTGTGATATTTATCTGAACTGGTTTTGGAAAATCAACAGCAACAGCAGTGAAACTTAGAATTCATATAGTCAATTTAAATCCCAAATTATATATGGTCAGATATATATTCATTCAGAACCCATGTGTCATCAGTATAATTATAATACTTCTATTAGTTAAAATTAAACGTGACTACTAAAATTCTGGCATGTTGTTTAACTTTTGAAAAGGACAATATTAAAATAAATTAAAAGTTGAAACTGTTACACTATAGAAAATTTAATAGATTTTTCCTGACGCTAAGTATAATAGATCTTGCCTCAAATGCGCACATACCCATAAAATCTCTTTTAATCCCTCATAATCTACAGTGTCCCTTCATGTAAGCAATACTTGCAGTTAAGTATAAATTGACAGTAAAATTGTAATTTATAACAAATTGTTTTAAGCCAATTAGAATCATACCCATCATTACTATCCCTGACCTATGAACAATTAAAAAGGATTATAAAGTTCCATATGCTGAAAAACTAAAATAGAATTACCTCGACATTTCATAAGCAACAACAGGAAGAAACCAATGTGATTTTCCTTGAAATAAAAGTAGGTAATTATATACACATTACTCTATATAAAATAGATAACCAACAAGGACCTACTATGTAGCACAGGGAACTTTACTCAGTATTTTGTAATAACCTATAAGGGAAAAAAATCTGAAAAAAATACATATATATATAAATATAACTAAATCATTTTGCTGTACACCTGAAATTAACACAACATTGTAAATCAACTATACTTCAATAAAAATTTTTAAGTAATTTGTCAAGATTGTGATGCAGTAAATATCATCAATAAATGTGATTGACATTTGAAAGGCGAGAACTTAATTTTTCTTTCATTTAAAAAAATGCTAAACCAATCAGATCAATAAGGTATTTGCTTACAGGTTCAACATCTAAGTACGTGCTATGTTCCTCTTCATTTGGACTTAAGCCTTCAACAGGTTCTGCAATTTCAGGACTTGCATGTAGAAAATGAGGAAGTGAAATGTACACGGGTTTTCCTGCAAACAAGTTTTAAGAGACAATTGGGATAAATCATTTTCCTCATTACACATAGCACTCAAAAGATTTCCTTGAAAATAAAGATTTTTAAGTTAAAAGAAATGCAAAGTTGGCTTTGAATGCTAAATGGGGAATGAGGGTGAGGGAAAATTATTACATCTAATCACTTTTGAGCAAAAATAAAATATAAGCTTCTGCATCATCCTACTAACCATTCAGTTGATGTCTGTCGTTTATCCCTTAGGTGTTTATTTTCAATATGTAAAGCTTAGCTTCTGAACACAAATTTACAACCACATACCTTCATGTTTTAGGGAGTAATATGTCTGTGGACTGAGAATTTAAGAGGCTTTTCTTTCTTTATTCTCACCCACTCCAATATGAAAAAGGTGAGCAAAATAAGATAGACTCCAAATTTTGTGTGTGAGTCAATTCTTCTTTCAGAGACATCCTGAAATATGTTTATTTTTATTTACCATTTTCTAGGGTAGAAAAAGTTAGAAAAACGTCATATGGGTAAGTTGGGATGCTCAGAGTATTCTGAGAACTATTTTCATTTTACCCTAAATCTAAAAGGAGCACAGGGATTCTGCACAGCAAAGAAAACCATCAAAAAAATGAAAAGCCTGCCTATGGGATGGGAGAAAATATTTGCAAAACACATATCCCATAAGTGATTAAAATCTAAAATATGCAAGGAATTCACACAACTCAAGAAAGTAAATAACCCAATTAAAAAGTGAGCAAAGGACCCAAATAGACATTTTCCAAAGTAGCACAGGGAAATATCAGTAGGGTTTTACCTAATAATAACTAAGTTTTGCAACACTGAAACAACTGGGAGCTTGAAAGAGGTACAAAAATCAAAACAAAAATATCCTATCATCACCTTTACTTTCTGCCCTTTTTACTTTCTCACTTTAAATTTCTGGTGGAAAGGAAACCTAGGTGACATTTATATTTTAAAGAAAACTGCATATTATGCCATGGATTGTGACCTCAAGACCTTTTACTCACCGTCTTTGCATTTGCCAATATCTAGCACACCATATAAGGTGCAATTTTTGGAGATAATTTTTTCTGTGCAGAAACAGTGGTTGTCTGGATTTTGAAGTGGAGATGCAAAATCCAAGGATGGAAGGATAAATCTATACACAGGGATTCCTTTCAGATTAATTTCGGCTCCAAACACAGCATAGAATGATCTAAACACAGATAAGAAAGAGCTTCATTCTGGAAAACTGAACTTCATTATGGAGGTTCTGTTTTTCTTATTTTAAAATTTATATTATTGCTTTAAGTTAGAAAAACTGGATATAATCTTGTTAGAATTCTTGCTTAAGTCTTAGGAAAAGTGTTCTTGTGATATTTTAAGACACACCAGAACTCAATACCTGAGTATGAGCTCTTCTTACCTTTGTTTTCAAAAGCTTCTGAGAATACTTTTTTGCTTATGAACTACCATGGAGTATTGATACTGAGGACATATCTCAGAGTTAGTTTCCTTTTTAGATTAAATATATGACTTCCTCAAGTCCTCTATTTGTGCCCAGTTTAAATGAAAGAAAATAAAATTTCAATCTTCCACCACTTAATCCTGGAGAGAAGGCTGCTCACTTACTAGGGTGTGTGCATGTGGGTTTTGATACATGTCTCCTATGCTCCATCATTTACCAAGTGTCCACCATAACCTCAGCAATGTACTGGAACTGAATACATAATATTTCTAATGCCCAGATAATTCTGAATGAAGAAATGCTGCTCTCTTCAATTTTATAGATAAGAAAAAGATTGAGAGATATTAAATACTTGCCCACACCACACAGTGTCTAGAAACAGAGCTAGGATGCAAGCATACCAGTGTGGGTGCCAGTGCTTGTGTGATAGCTACTGGGCCCAATCAATTTGAAAAGATGCTGTAGTGTCAGTAGAGCACATGAACATAGTTCTGTGACTGGGGTTTCACCATCTTGGAAATTTTTTTAAATTGAAGTATAGTCGATTTACAGTGTTCTGTTAGTTTCTGGTGTACAGCAAAATGATTCAAATATATGAATATATATTCTTTTTCAGATTCTTTTTCATTATAGGTTATTACAAGATATTGAATATAGTCCCCTGTGCTATAAACTAGGACCTTGTTTATATAGTAGTGTGTGTATATGTTAATCCCAAACTCCTAGTTTATCCCTCTCCCACTTTCCCCTTTGGTAACTGTAGGTTTGTTTTCTGTGTCGATGAATCTGTTTTGTAAATAAGTTTATTCATACAATTTTTTTAGATTCCACCTATAAGTGATATCATACACTATTTGTCTTTCTCTGTCTGACTTACTTCACTTAGTATGATCATCTCTAGGTCCATCCATATTGCTATCATTTACTATGATAATCAGTAGGTTCATCTGTGTTGCTGTAAATGTCATTATTTCATTTTTTATGGCTGAGTAATATTCCATTGTGTATATATACCAGATCTTCTTTATCCATTCATCTCGTGATGGACATTTAGATTGCTTCCATATCTTGGCTATTGTAAATAGTGCTGCTATGAACATTGGGGTACATATATCTTTTCTAATTAGAGTTTTTGTCTTTTCCAAATATATGTCCAGGAGTGAGATTGCTGGTAACCGTAGTTTTATATTTTAAGGAACCTCCATTCTGTTTTCCATAATTGCTTCACAAATTTACATTCTCACCAACAGTGTAGGAGGGTTCCCTTTTCTCCACACTCTCTCCAGCATTTATTATTTTTAGACGTTTTGATGATGGTCATTCTGGCAGGTGTGAGGTGATACCTCACTGCAGTTTTGATTTGCATTTCTCTAATAATTCGCAGTGTTGGGCATCTTTTCACGTGCCTGTTCGTCATCTGTATGTCTTCTCTGGAGAAATGTCTATTTAGGTCTTCTGCCCATTTTTTGATTGGGTTGTTTGCTTGTTTGTTTTGACACTGAACTGTATGAGCTGTTTGTATATCTTGGAAATTAAGCCCTTTTGGGTCACATTGTTTGTGAATAATTTCTCCCAGTCTTTATGTTCTCTTTACAATTTGTTTATGGTTTCCTTTGCTGTGCAGAAGCTTATAAGTTTGATTAGGTCCCATCTATTTATTTTTGTTTTTATTTCTATTGCCCTGGGAGACTGACCTTAGAAACCACTGCTATGATTTATGTCAGAGAATGTTTTGCCTAGGTCCTCTTCTAGCAATTTTATGGTGTTGTGTCTTATATTTAGATCTTTTAGCCATTTTGCATTTATTTTTGTGTATGTTGTGTGGGTGTGTTCTAACTTCGTTGATTTACATGCAGCTGTCCAGCTTTCTCAATACCACTTGCTGGAGAGACTCTTTTCTCCGTTGTATATTCTTGTCTCCTTTGTTGAAGATGAATTGTCCGTAGAATTGTCCGTGCTGTTCCATTGATCCATATGTCTGTTTTTCTGCCAATACCACACTGTTTTGATTACTGTAGTTTTCTGAATTCTGGAAGGGTTATGCCTCAAGCTTTGTTCTTTTTCCTCACAATTGCTTTGGCAATTCTGGGTCTTTTGTGTTTCCATATAAATTTTTTGATTATTTGTTCTATTTCTGTGAAAAATGTCGTGGGTAATTTGTTAGGGATCACATTAAGTCTGTAGACTGCTTTGGGTAGTGTGGCCATTTTTACAATACAATAAGTCCCCTACATACAAACCTTCAAGTTGTGAACTTTCAAAGATGAGAACATGCGTTCATATGTCCAATCACGTAAGTTAGTTCACCTGTCTGGCATACATTGTCATGTGTGGGCATCCTCCACAAGTGGTTTTGCTTTTGTGTACTTTACTGTACACTACTGTATAGAGTACAGTAGTATAGTATCTTTATTTCAAGCCCAGGATGTCCAGAAGTAAGAGTAAAAGTGGTGGTGGTGTAGCTGGTACTACTGTACTGTACTGTAAGATTGAAAATATTTTCTTTATTTTTTGTGTTTGTTTGTTTTTTATGTATTATTTGTGTGAAAAGTATTATAAACCTATTACAGTACAGTCCTGTATAGCTGATTGTGTTAGTTGGGTACCTTGGCTAACTTTGTTGGACTTACAAACAAATGGGACTTACGAACATACTCTTGGAATGACACTAGTTCGTATGTAGGGGACTTACTGTATTAATTCTTCCAAGCCAAGTGCATGAGATATAGCCATTTATTTGAATCATCTTCAGTTTCATTTATCAATATTTTATAGTTCTCAGTGTAGGTCTTTCACCTCCTAGGTCAGGTTTATTCCTAAGCATTTTTTTGGATGTGATTTTGAAAGAAATTGGTTTTTTACTTTCTTGTTCTCATATTTCATTGTTAGTGTAAAGAAATGCAACAGATTTCTGTATGTTAATCTTGTATCCTGCTACCTTGCTTTTGTGTGGATTCTTTAGGGTTTTTCTATATAGAGTATCATGTGATCTACGTATAATGAGAGTTTTACCTCTTCCCTTCCAATTTGAATACCTTTGATTCTTTTTCTTGTCTGATTGCTGTGATGGGGACTTCCAATACTATGTTGAATAGAAGTGGTGACAGTGGGCATTCTTGTCTTATTCCAGAATTTAACAGGAAGGCTTTCAGCTTCTCATTTTTGAGTATTATGTTGGCTGTGGGTTTCTAATAAATAGCTTTTATTATGCTGAGATATGTTCCCTGTATATCCACTTTGGTGAGAATTTTTATCACGAATTGATGTTGAATTTTATCAAATGATTTTTCTGTATCTATTGAGATAATCATATCTATTGTGATAATCATTTTGTCTTTTCTTTTGCTGATGTGGTGTATCTCATTGATTATTTGCATTTGTTGAACTATCCTTGTGACCCCAGAATGAATCCAATTGATCATAGTGTATGATTCTTCTTATATATTGTTGGATTCAGTTTGCTAATATATTGTTGAGGATTTTTTCATCTATATTCATCAAAGATATTGGCCTGTAATTTCTTTCTTGGTAATGTCTTTGTCTGGTTTTCTTTTCAGGGTGGAGGTGACTTTATAGAATAACTTTGTGAGTGTTCCCTCCTCTTCAATGTTTGGAAGAGTTTGAGAAGGATTGGTATAAGTTTTTCTTTGTATGTTTAGCAGAATTCTCTAGTGAAGCCATTCAGTCCTAGACTTTTGTTCGCAGGGAGGTTTTTTGTTTGTTTGTTTTATTACCAATTCTATTTCACTTCTAGTGATCAATCTGTTCAAATTATCTATTTCTTCTTGATTCAGTTTTGGTGGGCTGTATATTTCTAGGAAAGTTGCCCGTTTCTTCCAGGTGTGAAGCCATTCAGTCCTAGACTTTTGTTCGCAGGGAGGTTTTTTGTTTGTTTGTTTTATTACCAATTCTATTTCACTTCTAGTGATCAATCTGTTCAAATTATCTATTTCTTCTTGATTCAGTTTTGGTGGGCTGTATATTTCTAGAAACTTGTCCATTTCTTCTCAGTTGTCCAATTTGTTGGCATTTAATTGTTCAGTGTTCTCTTTTGATTTTTTGTATTTCTGTGGTGTCAGTTGTTATTTCTCCTTGTACCTTTCTTATTTTGTTTACTTGAGTCCTCTCTTTTTTCTTCTTGGTGAGCTTGGGCAGAATTTTGTCACTTTTGTTTATCCATTCAGAACACCAGCTCTTGATTTTATTTTTTTCTATATTTTTTAAAATATCTCTTGTATTTATTTCCTCTCTGATCTTTATTATTTCCTTCTTTCTGTGCGTTTTAGGCTTTGTTTCTTCTTCTTTTTCTAATTCTTTTGGTGGTAAGTTAGTTTATTTGAGATTTCTCTTGTTTTCTGAGGAAGACCTATATTGCTATAAACTTCCCTCTTATGACTGCATTTGCTGTGTCTCATAGATTTTGTATGGTTGTATTTTCATTGTTGTTTGTCTCAAGGTATTTTTAATTTCCTCTTTGATTTCATTATTGACCCATTGTTTTTTTAGTAGCATGCTGTTTAGTCTACATGTAATCTTTATTTTCTCATTTCTCTTTCTGTGGTTGATTTCTAGTTTCATGCCATTGTGGTCAGAAAAGATGCCTGAAATAATTTCTAACCTCTTAAATTTGTTGAGGCTTATTTAGTGTCTTAGTATGTTGTCTAGCCTAAAGAATATTCCATGTGCACTTGAAAAGAATGCGTAGTCTGGTTATTTTGGGTGTAATGTCCTGAAAATATCAATTAAGTCTAACTGTTCTATTGTGTCATTTAAGATCTCTGTTGCCTTACTGATGTTCTGTCATCTGTCCATTGATGTATGTGAGGACTCTGTGAGCACACTGAGAATGAGGTTGCTCAGGTGGAGCCACGCCTCACTGTTTTACTAGTTTAGTAAAAGAAAAGAAATGTTCTTGCTTAGAAATGAAGAAGGAGAAAATGATTTTCATTATGCAAAGTATCCTTCTACAACCTTCATTTTTTAAAGACTTTATAAACATATTATGAATTCCATACTGTATTTATTCTTAATACATCAAGAAAAACTTGCCTAAAAGTATTTTATTTTTCTCAAATAATACGATTATCAAGTATGATCTTCTATGCCTGTGGTTTTTTCACTTGGAGAAAGAATTCTGATATATAGAAATATATCAGTTTCTTTGTCTTACCTGCAAACGTCAGAAGAAAAGAATTGCAATACCCGGGTCTTCTCAATGAAAGGTGGAAATGAGACTGCATCTGTTTAAAAATCAAGCAATTGGCAAGAGATGAGGTGAAATATGTGTCCTAGAAAAATCTAGAAATCTCAATTCCAGCATACTTAAGAGAAATAGAATACAAACTGTATATATAACATTAAAATTCTCCAATAGCCACATTTTAAAACTAAAATAAGTATCAAGTATATTTTATCTAACCCACCATATCCAAAATATCATTTTAACATGTAATCAATATAAAAACTAACAAATCTCAAGATCCAGTGTGTACTTACAGCCTATTTCAATTTTTACTAGCCACATTTCAAGTGCTTAATTGTGACACATGGCTAATAGCTACCATATTCAACAAGTCTATATACTATACACATTCACTGGTATCCATTCATATTAAATTTTCCTACTCCTTAAAAATAAATGAAAGTTTTAAAAAAATGGCAAAACCACATGTTGTTAAAATTGTGTTTGTTTTTTGAAATCCCCACCCTATCTGTAGAGTAGCACTTTTCTTACCATGAGGTTCATTTAGAACTCCTGTTTGGTAAATGTTCTTCTTACATTTTTTTTTTTAACATCTTTATTGGAGTATAACTGTTTTACAATAGTGTGTTAGTTTCTCCTTTACAACAAAGTGAATCAGTTATACATATACAT
>NC_041218.1:85355953-85383364 GCF_002837175.3 Physeter macrocephalus
AGTGTTCCATGAGCACTTGAGAAGAATGTGTATTCTGTTGTTTTTGGATGGAATGTCCTATAAATATCAATTAAGTCCATCTTGTGTAATGTATCATTTAAAGCTTGTGTTTCCTTATTTATTTTCATTTTGGATGATCTGTCCATTGGTGAAAGTGGGGTGTTAAAGTCCCCTACTATGATTGTGTTACTGTCGATTTCCCCTTTTATGGCTGTTAGTATTTGCCTTATGTATTGAGGTGCTCCTATGTTGGGTGCATAAATATTTACAATTGTTATATCTTCTTCATGGATCGATCCCTTGATCATTATATAGTGTCCTTCTTTGTCTCTTGTTATAGTTTTTACTTTAAAGTCTATTTTGTCTGATATGAGAATTGCTACTCCAGCTTTCTTCTGATTTCCATTTGCATGGAATATCTTTTTCCATCCCCTCACTTTCAGTCTGTATGTGTCCCTAGGTCTGAAGTGGGTCTCTTGTAGACAGCATATATATGGGTCTTGTTTTTGTTTCCATTCAGCCAGTCTGTGTCTTTTGGTGGGAGCATTTAATCCATTTACATTTAAGGTAATTATCGATATGTATGGTTCTATTACCATTTACTGAATTGTTTCGGGTTGTTCTTGTAGGTCTTTTCCTTCTCTTGTGTTTCTTGCCTAGAGAAGTTCCTTTAGCATTTGTTGTAAAGCTGGTTTGGTGGTGCTGAACTCTCTCAGCTTTTGCTTGTCTGTAAAGGTTTTAATTTCTCCATCAAATCTGAATGAGATCCTTGCTGGGTAGAGTAATCTTGGTTGTAGGTTTTTTTCCTTCATCACTTTAAATATGTCCTGCCACTCCCTTCTGGCTTGGAGAGTTTCTGCTGAAAGATCCGATGTTAACCTTATGGGGATTCCTTTGTGTGTTATTTGTTGTTTTTCCCTTGCTGCTTTTAATATGTTTTCTTTGTATTTAATTTTTGACAGTTTGATTATTATGTGTCTTGGCGTGTTTCTCCTTGGGTTTATCCTGTATGGGACTCTCTGTGCTTCCTGGACTTGATTGACTATTTTCTTTCCTATATTAGGGAAGTTTTCAACTATAATCTCTTCAAATATTTTCTCAGTCCCTTTCTTTTTCTCTTCTTCTTCTGGGACCCCTATAATTCGAATGTTGGTGCGTTTAATGTTGTCCCAGAGGTCTCTGAGACTGTCGTCAGTTCTTTTCATTCTTTTTTCTTTTTTCTGCTCTGCAGTAGTTATTTCCACTATTTTATCTTCCAGGTCACTTATCTGTCCTTCTGCCTCAGTTATTCTGCTACTGAGCCCATCTAGAGTATTTTTCATTTCATTTATTGTGTTGCTCATCGTTGCTTGCTTCCTCTTTATTTCTTCTAGGTCCTTGTTAACTGTTTCTTGCAATTTGTCTATTCTATTTCCAAGATTTTGAATCATCTTTACTATCATTATTCTGATTTCTTTTTCAGGTAGACTGCCTATTTCCTCTTCATTTGTTAGGTCTGGTGTGATTTTATCTTGCTCCTTCATCTGCTGTGTGTTTTTCTGTCTTCTCATTTTGCTTATCTTACTGTGTTTGGGGTCTCCTTTTTGCAGGCTGCAGGTTCGTAGTTCCCGTTGGTTTTGGTGGCTGTCCCCAGTGGCTAAGGTGGGTTCAGTGGGTTGAGTAGGTTTCCGGGTTGGGGGGACTAGTGCCTGTTCTTCTTACTTTTAATAGTGATTCATTCATCTGCCATAATGGCTGATTAATATTTTTTAAATCATTTATTGAAGTTCTCTCACTAAATAGAATTTCCTGAAAATGGTTGGAAAAATATACATATCAAACTAAAAAGGGCATTTGTTGAGTTTATTGAATCTCTACTATCGTTATGATCCATGCACACACTGGATATAGGAAGAAAGAGTTAGATAATTCCTCCATTTGCTCCACAAATCAATACCACCAAAATGAGCCACCACTGAATGTGTTTGTTCAAAACAGTAAAACCCATCCTTCAATTATGAATACCACACTCTTTTGCTGGTAACTGCACTAACCTTGTGATCTTATTATATTTCACTTATACTCTTGTGATAAGTGAAATACAACAGATGATCACAGTGAACTGGCCTTGAGAGAATGAGATATTCAAGATTAGCTTAAACTCCCCAAATAGGTCCCGGTATGGGCATTGCCTACAACTGCTTTCCCAACACCTTAGCCATAAAAGAAAAGAATACATTGAAAAGCTTTAAAAAATCATTTGAAATATCATCGAAGATTATGTCTTAATGACACCAGCAATTACCATGGGTCATGATCATAAGATAGCTGATATTAGCAGGGCTCTTTTTAAAATGCATTCAAATGTAAATCAGTATTTTCCTTTTCTGTCTCTTTAAGTTTGTTGAAGAAGGTAGAGGAAATACTTCTAAATTATGGTTAAAACTCCTTGGAACTTTTCCATTTCATTAGTCTCTTTTCCCTAGTGCCATAACCAAAAATCTCTCTCACAGGGATGCCATCAGAGTCCTCTGGCCTGTTCAGTCTACCTCTGCTCCTAGTTTGTTTTACATCTATTTTCTTCTTAGATACTTTTAACTTCATGCCTGATACTCAAGTAGTTATGTTATTGTCATTAATAAATCCTCTACCTCGTTTTTTAAAACGTCTTTGCTTCTTAGTTTTGGACAAAAGTGTTTAATTTTTTTTTCTTAAACCCATAAAGACTCCTTTACTATTTAGGAGAAGCACAATATATTCTTTCTGTATCTAAGGATTCAGTATGAAGTTTATGGTTATGAAATTACTAGAGTTAGTGGTATTGGAAACTTGACAATTTATTGGCAGAAATGAACTACTTAGAAAGGAATTTCTTCACCCAATTCCATGACTCAAAGCACTACAAAGCAAACTCAACAGTCGTTTTGTTTTTTTTTCTACAAGAGAGTATTAAAAAATTAAATAAACATGCAAAATTCAGTAATAACTTTGGAAAAGTAAACATTCCCCATGTTTGCTTTTTATTCCCTACCTTTTACATAACTTTGTATTTAACATTTTTCATTTTCATTATATTACTTTCCTATGAAGTATTGCCTAACTACCTTTGTAAGCATTATGCTCTGCTTCTGCTTTTTAGCAGCTGAGAGCTCACCTCCTGGTATTCAATTCCCATTGCTTTTTACAATCTTAATTCTTAAACTAATAAACATATATATATACTTTGCTTTACTTCAAGAAGAATAATAAACTGGACCTAACCACGCTTAAATCTAAGTACATAGTACTTTCTTTCTTCCTAACTCTAAGTCAGAATGTCCATTTTTGCATACATTTTTCATAGTTAGTACACATGTAACCTTGTTTTTGTTGCTGTTGTCATTCTTTTCTCTCTCTTTCTGACCATCTTCTTCAAAATAGATGGCTCTGCTTACAAGTTCACTGATTCCAACTCAGCCTGAAATCTTTGGAGGTACGTCTTACCTTTTGTAATTATCCTGATATTTTAATTCTTTTAACTTTAAATTATTATCTTTATAGTATTTACAAAAGATGTGAACAGTAACCACTACTCTAAGGTTTTCTAACCCTTTACTTCTGTGGTCAGGAAGGAGTTCATTAAGTTTGTACAAAGCAAACATTTCCCCAGAAATGCAGTAGAGGCTCATCCTCGATGGTTAATCTTGAGAAATTCCATCACATTAGACAGACATTTACTAAACCTACATAAGAACAGAGACTCTGAATTATGCTGCAGGGATACAAAGATAGGCAAACGCATACGCTCAACCTCCAGAACATTGTAGGTATGGAGGTGGATTTGTGGGACAAAGGAGTTGGTTTCACTGTGATTATTACCACAAAACTTATGTCCTTACCTGTACCATTAATCATGTCACAATAACTTGGCCAATAGGAGAGATGCCTTAGGAATAAAAAAGAAAAAAGAAAATGACATTCTTATTTCAAGGGCACCTTTCTCACATCACTTTGTCTATTATGATTCAATACTTCTGCTAAAATAATAAATATTGATTAGACTAAATGTGACAAGCTAAGTTTAAGAAATGTTCTAAATCATTTGATCCATGTTTTGTTTGAAGTTTCCATTTTGTTGAGATTAAGTGCATGAAACCATTAAGTGATCAGATTATAAAATAAAAACTGACAAATGTTAGTTAGAAACAACATGGAACAGAAACAGTTCTGCAGAAAAGCAAATTGAGAAACATTTGTCAGACACTTAGATCTTTTAGGGGAAAGTTGTTTTTTCCAATGGGATTATTTCACAGTATGTTACATTCAAACTGAATAAGAGGAAGATAGTAAATGGATAACTGATGTAAACTCAGTATGAGGGAGAAGAGGGGAGTGTGGAGGAGGAAAGAAAGAGAAGCAGATGTTGGATCAATAGAGACTGGAAATAGATAATTTATACTTTTCCTTCTCTTTTAACTCCTGCATGAACTGGCACTTAAGTAGGACAGAGTTTATTAATTTACACTCTGGCATCTACAAAAGATATATATATATTCAATATATATATATCTGGACGCAATAAAAACAATAGTGATAGTTTCTCTGCACACTCAGCCACTTTTTGGTGATGGAAAATGGGTTTTTCACACTCCTAACATACCATCCAGTAAGATGTCAAGGCAAGCTATTGTTTCTTTATTAAACAGAATAAGCTATTAATCATGCTCAGTCTTGCCATGATCAGTTAAACTAACCTTGTCATAATCTTAAACTCTCCTCAAAACCTCTCTGTAATATTGAAATAGAGGAAATGCTCATTTTCCTCAATACAGAGATGTGATTCCCCTGAAGTGAGCATTTAGAAGTGTTTGTTTTCCTCCATTAGACTTTTCTATAAAAAATATGTGACTGTGGACTCTGTGGAAGAAAAAGGACTACACGAGTGAGTGATTAACTGTTTTAAGCAATTTTTAGATAGGAACTCAGTGTGAGGCAAGGGTTACTTAATCAAAATATTTCATCTCTTGATTTTGATTACTTTATTCTTTGTCAGGAAATCACTGATCTAAAACTCATTTTAACTTTAAGGAGGAAAGACTTTCTCCCTTGATATTCATTGGGGTTCTTCCTATTTTAGACATATGATGAATTTGATATACTCCGGATAAACAGGCAGGAGCTAGGGAAAAATAGGAAATCATGGCTATGTGAACATATCTCATTTTACTACTATTTCACAGGAGGTGTGCTCTTCAAGTTTAATATGTCAATTTTAGAACTTGAAATATTAATTCCATTTTTGCATTGATAAAGGTTTAAAAAAGCTGAGTTATCAATATAGAAAATTATTTCAAGAAAAGTTTGAAAGGGGAGGTCATGAAAGCATTGGCATGGATACATTGAGCTTCCACATTATGACACATTTAGTCACGTTACTGGAATGAGCAATTTTTATATTCCATGCTCAGTAAAAAAAAAAAAAAACACCCAGTAATATATACTTTTCAACCTGCTAGACACCGAGTTGATATGTTGATTTTCTTCCTTTTCATTTGTGGTTATGTAATTGTATGGGTGCTTGATAGTGCTGGTTATGCAGCAGAGAAGGAAGTAGTCCCTTTAGATTTCTTTATGTAAGAGACCCTGTGCATAAAGGTCAACCCTCAAGTGGGGCTGATACTCAGCACCTATGCACTAGTGTGACCAGTCATCACAACTAAAGGTTTAACACCTGGCAGAACAGGAGTTTCTAGGGCTGAGATACAGGCAGGTTTGTTCCATAGGTTGGTGCCTGTGCATTACCAGTTGTTAAATAAGTTTCTTACCTGCCTTAAGAGTATCCTAGTGACACACACACACACACATACACATACACATACACAGGGCTGATACTCAGCACCTATGCACTAGTGTGACCAGTCATCACAACTAAAGGTTTAACACCTGGCAGAACAGGAGTTTCTAGGGCTGAGATACAGGCAGGTTTGTTCCATAGGTTGGTGCCTGTGCATTACCAGTTGTTAAATAAGTTTCTTACCTGCCTTAAGAGTATCCTAGTGACAAACACACACACACACACACATACACATACACATACACATACACACTATGCCTGGATACTTACTTTTTGCCTTTATATGTGTCAATTATGGCAACTTTGCTTATGTCATCTTTTCCACTGAAAACTTTATAAACTCCATCTGCAGTATTGTGGTACTGAAAAGATGCATACAAGAAAAAATTACTTCTAGAACAAGCCATATTTTCCAAGTTATAAAATATGTAATTAACTCACTTTTGCATTTCTCAAACACTGGTTGTTTATAATTATTTTATGTGATTTGAAATAAATATGCAATAAAGTTTTAAAATTATTGGTCTTTAACATTTTAAAAAGACAGAATATAAAAGGTGCCTAGAAATAAGTGCTAGATGCTGAGCAAAGGAAGAGAACAAATATAAGAAGCTGATGTGATCCAACTCTATCACTCTGCCGTAATTAAGCCAGAAAGGCCATTTTGATCACTACTCCTATTACATTGAGGTGAGGGGATAGTGAACAAAACCTGTGAGAACTGTGACAGATTTCTAGAAGTTTTCTCAACGTTATTATTTCTAATAAGTGTTTACTAAAGATTAGGTAGACAGAATTAAAAACAGAATTAGCCAAGGAAAGAATTGAGAGTATTTAGTTAAATACTAGTAACTGAATTTTTTATCCCTTAATGCTTTCTTAATTGATATAAAACCTTACAATCCTAAAAAACCATCTACAGTAAAATAACAATAGTGAACTGGAGAATATAACTAATGTCACATACAGTGCCAAGTGAAATCATGGTCAAAATTTCAATTCACTAGTCAGATTATCCTATTTATAACTTGAAACATTAAGGTATAACTAAGTACATCACCAAGTTAACATTTTTCTTAATCTCCAAACTGCCATTTCATAACTTTTGTAGATTATAGAAATTCTTTTCAACTAATTCTGTGAAAATATGACATTGCTGATGTATCAGTCTCATTGTGTGCAATTTTGGCTAGGTTTTAAATATTCAGTACAACAAATTTGTAGGATGTCTAGAGAAGGAAGAATGACATGATGAATATATTTAACATATATAAATAAAATGTGGCATTAAACTTGATTTTTTTTAGACAGGAAATCAAAACCAAAAACAGTGCTCAAAGCCTTACCAGCTTACAATCTAATTTTAGACAGTTGTATATTTATCAAAGAGTAGAAACTTGATTAAATGTCAGTTTCTTAATTTTAAATTAAATTGTTAAAAAAATTTTAATTGTTAAATTCAGATAAGTAAATTTTCCCAACCAGGAAAGCTAAATCCATGTGAGATGGAGACTTAAAAAACTTAGAATATGTATTCCCAGATCAGAAATAGGGTTAACACACTAAATGATAAAATTATGAATGAACAATGCCATTATATTTATCCAATTAAAGTTTAACAATATTGACATTCATATTTGGTACTCACAGGGTAAAACACACCAACTGTAGTAGGAATCGGGTATGGAATCAAGCTCAAGAATGGATCCTTATAGCCCCATAATAGTTCTTTCAAAGTTCTCTTTTGAAACATAGAAGAGTTTGATTTCTTGATAAAGATATTGACTATTATTTGAACAAATGCGCTTGGATAGAGATGGGGCACAGCCTATAAAAGAAAAATCACTGTTTAAGACACAAATAGCCATATCAGATTTTTAAGAAGAAATGGATAAACACTACAATTAAGTTTAATAAAACAACTTTCAACTGTCTCTTTAAAATTACTGCCAAATCTTTCCAGGACTAAAAGTGTAATGTTTCTTCATCTCTGAATGATTACTTTTCTCTGTCTCGGTGTGAGCCACAGGAAGAAGATTTCAAAGTTAAATCCTACTTTTTTAAAATGATACACTTTAAGTGGTCTTCTCAATTCAGTTGATTATTCTATGATCTTGTCATCTTTCCAAATGAGGGTAATTCAAAATAATGCCATAAGAACACATTTTCATAAAAATGACAAAACAAATAATATCTAATGATAGTTCTAATCATAAGATTAATTACAGAGGATTCTAGAGTATTTCAAAACCAGTAATTTCGCTGTTTGTTTACTCACTGCTACAGCCAGATTGAGAACAGTGAAAGTGTCATTCTCGGTTCCAACTGATAGTGAGGGTTCAAAGATGGCACCATTGGGCTGTAGGAAAGAGACCGTGTGGGTCTCAGAGTCCTGGGTTATATTTTCCTTGGCTAGATAACGAACTCTGAAAAAAAAAAATTAAATAAAATTCAAAATAATTGTTGCAAGTGAACATTAAGTCTCAAATGCCATTCATTCATGCAACAAATAATTTTTGAGTGCATAGACTGTGTCAGAAATTAGGCTAAACAAGTAGGTTAAAATGATATATAAGCAAATGCTGAGTTTCTAGCAAATCAGAGAAGGTGGGGAGGGGCGGGTGGGGAGATGTCTTAGAGGTGCAGAGCAGAGGAGAAGAAGTACGTGTTATCATAGGAGTTTACACAGAGTCTGTGGGAAAACACAGAACAGGTACAAACCCAGGCTTGGGATGGTTATGGGGGGATAATGGACAAGATACAATTCCACATAAGTGGTCTGAATGACAAGGAGAAGTTCATTTAGGTAAAATAGGGTAGAAAATAGCATGTAGAAGATTAAGGAGTAAGAACATGGTGTAATTTTAGATATGCAAACATTTTTTTTAACATCTGTATCAGAGTATAATTGCTTTACAATGGTGTCTTAGTTTCTGCTTTGTAAGTCAGAAAGAAAAACAAATACCGTATGCTAACACATATATCTGCAAACATTTTACTGTGGTTGGTTTACAGAGTTAGAGTAAGGATAGTGGTGGAAATAAAGCCACTAAGATAAACAAGATCTCAAACACAAAAGGGTTGTGTCCTGTACTCAGATATTTAGCTTTTTATCCTGAGGGTCAGGAGGAGACAGCAGAGAGGTTGAAGGAAGGGAACAGTAAAATCACGTTTTCTTATATTAGAAAGACTGTTCAAAGTGCACAGCCTTTCCAGCACTTTTTTTTTCATAATTTCCAGTATTTTAATGAGAAAGATAACTAATGGAATATAATTTCCACTTAAGAGATCAATTCCCCTCCGTCTCTGCCTCATATATTGTATACTTATTAGCTCTAAGCTCCTGGCTCTAAACTCTCTAGGCAAAGTACCAACTACTTTTTAGGAATGTGGTGAAGGGTTATATTATGGAAAAAAAAATCTTTTGCAAGTACAAGATATTTACTGAGATGAAATAAGGTAGACATTGCATTATCATATATTTGAATGTCTATTATTTGCTACAGTAGTTATCTATTATTATCTAACTAAGATAAAGACTGAAAAAAACATGGGACTGAAATGTATAAAGCATAACAAACCAAAAAGCCACACATTTCAATCAGGTACAGTACCTGTAGGGTAGGTATTATGAGTGTTTTTTTATTCCCAGTCACAGTGCCTGATACTTGGTAAGTTCTCAACAAAAAATTTTGAATGAATAAATTAATTAATACCTCACATTAATATCTCAGAAGGGAATTCAAAAAGGATAGAAATATATTTTACTTTTAATATAATTTCTTCAAAGCTTTATTATTTACTTTTCTCTGAGTACTGTAGACATACAAAGAATATAAAAATCTGAAACGGCAGCCAGGACAGTCTATTAATAGTCAATTACTATTTTATCTTAGATAATTGTATTTTAAACTTATATTACATATTATTAACATTTAAAATTACAATACTCTAATTTTCAGGAACATTTATGTGTATATAATAATTGAGATAACAGCAAAATAATTGACCCAATTCTAGTTTACTTAGTTGTACTTACAATACTATACCAGTAGATGGCACTCACTAAGAGAAAAAAATTCCTTTAAACTGAGGCCTGTGTTTAGAATGTACTTTTAAACAGAGAACATAATCACTGAATTTTTGGTTTAAAAATTAGAGTATAAGGAATTTCCTGGAGGTCCAGTGGTTAGGACCCCATGCTTCCATTGCCGGGGGCATGGATTCTATGCCTGGTTGCAGAACTAAGATCCTGCATGCCGTGCAGGGTGCAGCCAAAAGAAAAAAAAAAGAATATATACAGGTTTTAGAACTTTTTTTGTTTTTTTTTAAATTTTTATTGGGGCATAGTTGATTTACAATGTTGTGTTAGTTGCAGGTGTACAGCAAAGTGAATTAGTTATACATATACATATATCCAATCTTTTTTATATTCTTTTTCTGTATAAACTATTACAGAGTACTGGGTAGAGTTCCCTGTGCTATACAGTAGCTCCTTATTAGTTATCTGTTTTATATATAATAGCGTGTGTATGTCAATCCCAATTTCCCAATTTATCCCTTCCTCCCCCCACCCTTACCCCCTGGTAACCATAAGTTTGTTTTCTACGTCTGTGACTCTATTTCTGTTTTGTAGATAAGTTCATTTGTACACTTTTTACAGAGTCCACATATAAGTGATATCATATGATATTTGTCTTTCTGTGTCTGACTTACTTCACTCAGTATGACAGTCTCTAGGTCCATCCATGTTTCTGCAAATGGCATGATTTCATTCTTTTTTATGGGTGAGTAATATTCAATTGTATATCTGTACCATATCTTCTTTATCCATTCCTCTGTTGATGGACATTTAGGTTGCTTCCATGTCCAAGCTATTGTAAATAGTGCTGCAGTGAACACTGGGGTGCATGTATATTTTTGAATTATGGTTTTCTCCAGATATATGCCCAGGAGTGGGATTGCTAGATCAAATGGTAGCTCTATTTTTAGTTTTTTAAGGAACATCCATACTGTTCTCCATAGTGGCTGCACCAATTTACACTCCCACCAACAGTGCAGGAGGGTTCCCTCTTCTCTACACCCTCTCTAACATTTATTGTTTGTAGATGTTTTGATGGTGGCCAATCGGACAGGTGTGAGGCAATACCTCATTGTAGTTTTGATTTGCATTTCTCTAATTATTAGTGATGTTGAGTGTCTTTTCATGTACGTTTTAGCCATCTGTATGCCTTCTTTGGAGAAATGTCTATTTATATCTTCTGCCCATTTTTTGATTGGGTTGTTGGTTTTTTTTATTTTAACTGAGCTGCATGAGCTGTTTGTATATTTTGGAGATTAATCCCTGTTTGTTGCTTCATTTGCAAATATTTTTTCCCATTCTGAAGGCTGTCTTTTCATTTTGTTTATGGTTTCCTTTGTTGTGCAAAAAGTTTTAAAGTTTAATTAGGTCCCATTTGTTTACTTTTGTTTTTATTTTCACTATTCTAGGAGGTGGATCAAAAAAGATATTGCTGCGATTTATGTCAAAGAGTGTTCTGCCTACGTTTTCCTCTAAGAGTTTTATAGTGTCGGGCCTTACATTTAGGTCTTTAATCCATTTTGAGTTTATTTTTTTGTATGGTGTTAGGGAGTGTTCTAATTTCATTTGCTTACATGTAGCTGTCCAGTTTTCCCAACACCACTTATTGAAGAGACTCTCTTTTCTCCATTGTATATCCTTGCCTCCTTTGTCATAGATTAGGTGACCATAGGTGAGTGGGTTTATCTCTGGACTTTCTATCCTGTTCCATTGATCTATATTTCTATTTTGGTGCCAGTATCATAGAGTTTTGATTACTGTAACTTTGTAGTATATTCTGAAGTCAGGGAGCCTGATGCCTCCAGCTCCATTTTTCTTTCTCAAGATTGCTTTGGCTATTCAAGGTCTTTAGTGTTTCCATACAAATTGTAAAATTTGTATTCGTAAGGTCAAAGGGAGGAATCTGCCTCAGATTTTGCTTTCTATGTGCTCCTGCCAAAGCAAAGTAATTAAAAAAAAAAAAGACTTATGTTGGATCTGAAAATATTCAGAAGGAGTTACCAGGTCTTCATAGAGATGGTGTAGGTTGGAATAATAATAATTAAGATCTCTATCCAGGTAATTTTATTCTTTGACCCATGTCACACCTTGTCAAAGTTTCATCAAGCTCACCTTAGCAGCCATTCTGTTTAAGGAGGGACATCCTCCTCCACTTCCAATTTCAACTGAGTTCAGGGTGTAATTGATGGGGAGGCAGGTTCACCTCAACACATGGAAGACTCTCAAATTATTAACTTTTTCTGAAAGGTGACCAGTCGTTTTCCCATCATTTAAGGCATCCAAGCAGACACTAAGGACTCTGTTTTGTTGACATCATGAGAAAAGATGACTCACAGTTGATCATAAATTCCTTTAACATTGTTATATAAATAGGAGTTTATTGTTTACATACTTTAGCTGCAAATCTAACTTCTCTTTTCCAATCCTCCCCATATTGCTTCTCCAAGTAAATCAATTATATCTAATTCACCCCCTTTCATCCCTTAGAGAGATATGTTAAAACCTCTAAGAATAAAATTTATATTAACTGTCACCTATCAGAGCAGGACTAGCACAGGATTCAATATTATGTTTATGTTTTCTGATACTCCAATTAATATCTTTAAAAGAAAAAACATAACCCCTTCCAAACAAATAAAAAATTAAACAAAAAACTGGATTAGTTCTCAAATTCTAACAAATATTCTCTTTTCTCACACATACTGAGTTCTCTCAGAGTATATTTATTTATTGACTGATTAATTTAACATTTACTGTGTTGTATAAAGTACCTGTGTAATGCAAGCATATACTGTCCTAAAATTCCATATTTCCAAATAACATGTGGTGTAGCCCACAGTCTCTGCAGAAGCACTATGAGTAACCTGTGCCTTTACACTATACAATCCATTTATGGCTGCTGTGAAAAGTGTGATAATAGATGAAGAAAAAAAAATAAAGCTAAGTATGAAGACACTTTTCCAAACATACACAGCATAAAATGGAACGCCAATGGAAAAAGTCAAATGAGCACATTTGATGTAGTATCTCTAAAATGTAGACGCTTCAATAAAAAGCCAAAGGCACATAAAAATATATTTTAACTTTAAAATAACTTACAGTAATACTTTGCTTGTGTCTTACCAACATGGTGCTGACAGTCAAAATTTCAGGGTATAGATATAATATATAGGGATATATAAGAGCTACAAGCAAATCTCCAAAACCCATCAAGTTGTTCAAATGTGAAAACAGAGAAAAATTTTAACAATGAAGAATTTGCTATGGTGAACTCAAACAATATAATATAGAAAGGAGTCTAGAAAAAAGGCTTAGGTGTTAAACAAATTTTGACTTCCTCTTGCTCAGAAAATGCCAAAGTATTGTAAAGGTCCTTAATGTAACTGGCACAGCCCTTCATAGCTAGATAGTGCCAATCCTGGCCAAGCCAGATTTCTGACCCGTCTGGAAGCAAAAAATATGTGAGCTGTACATCAGCAATGCCCGCCAAAAATGGGTTCTGACTCTCTTCCTCTCTTTGTCAGGACAGTTTGTTGTTTTTTTTTTTTTAACTGTTTTTGCAAACAGGGCACAACAGGTAAAAAATATTTTGTTGGAACGTTATTCTAGAAAACCCATCATGTAATGGCAAATATAGTCAGTGAATCTTTCTCTTTTGACTGCGGTTAGTTTTGTTTTGATTTTTGAAACCTTTTATCCCAAAGGAAAAGAGCCAGAGGTGTACTGTTACTTATTTTTATGCGTGACCTTCAGCACTGCATCCAGAAATGAAGGCCCAAGATCGAGCTGCAGGAAGAGGAGGGAACCCAGTGAGATCAGAGAGGGACTCCTCTGATTTTTAGTCTTTTCCTTGACGAACTCACACCAGGCGGGATGGTCAAACATATTCTTGGCTGCCCAGTAGGGGTACAGTTTGGAGAGGCTGGAGGAGTGGCAGGACTGGGATGTGGACCCACCAGAGCCCCCATGAAACGTCCGCCTGATAGACCATACTGTTCTCCTCCATGACCCCCTCACAGCTAAGCCAGGGCAGCTTTCCCGGACCAAAGGACTCCTGTTTGGAATTGAATGTCACCGTTGACAATAAGGGCAACATGAGAGCTTGGGACCCTCCAATAGTCGGGAGGGAGATGGTGTTTTTGAGCACCAGGGTGAGTGTTTCTCTGAACATGGAGTCGGTGGTGCTGCTGACCCTGAAAAACTCCATACACCCAGGGAACTGGCCCATGCGTGCTTTCTCCTGGTTTCCAGGTAGAAGATCAGAGTTCCCCTGAAGAAAGGAAATGTCCTCAAAGACATCGTGCTGGCCATCCTTGACCATGTGAATGGTGTGGCAGAAGTCTCCAAGGCGAGGACTGATCATATCGGGAGACGAGATGCCCCTCGGTTTAAATTTCTTTCCTTTCTTATTATTGGCAGCCTTCAGGTAAATTAGGGTCTTGGCTGCCCTTCTGGAGTTGGAGAATGTCGATTTTGCAAAAACGGTCACTTTCTTTCAGGATGTTATTTTTCCCCAATATCCTTTTTGATAGGAACTGTCACATCATTTTTCTCAAGCAGCCTCAGAAGTGGCTCTGAAAGGAGACGGAGGTGTAGGAGACCTTCTTGGACTTAGAACCGACTGGGGCTTTCTGGAGAGCCGGCTACATCCTCCAATCCCTGGCCCAGCGTGGAGAAACCAGCGGTGCCAAGGATCCCAGCTGCTGCGGGATCCACACAGGTGGATGTGCGGGACCCACACCTCCCGAGGGCGTACTCAGCCCCTGTCCATCACGCGCAGATCCAGCCGGGTCAGCCAGCGCCTGCTCACAGCATTATCTGCGCAGAGGCTGTGTGAAGGCTCCCAGGGCCGGGGTCTCCGGGCTCGCCCCCCGCTGCTTGGCCCCCGCAGCTGCGCTCCCTGCCCTCTCAGGCCAGGATAGGAATATTTAAACAACCGTGCTTAGATTCTTATTTGGTCATGTGGGAATTCTAGATTTTCATAGGTACACATCGTAGCTACAACTTTTTTTGGACCGAGATGATACTCACATAGGCTTTTGATAATAACATAAGAACTATAGACCATGAAAAAATAAAAATATTTTCCAAGGTGAGGGTTTTTTTGTTTTGTTTTTGTAACAGTGAAAACCAAGCCGTCTTTGACAGAGTTGTGAATAGTCACAGATGTGCCTGGAGACAGGAGACGTGGGGATAATTACTAGGACAGAATAGGCACCCAGGCTCTTGGCAGCTTATATATCATGTGCTGCGGCAGCAGGCATCACCCTCCCAGCTACTGTTATTTCATTATATTTGCGTGTGAGTTGTCAATCTAGAAACATATTAATGCATGAAGAGGAAAGAAATTATATAATTATAGACCATCTGAAACAGATAAGAAAGTAAAACTATGAATTAGAAGAAATCATTACAAATATGAAATTTTGGGATAATACTTGATCATGGCATATAACTAGTTGTAATTATTCTTGAGGAAAAATCACACATTTTTATAACAAATCATACAGCAGGACTTAACTCTGTTCCCATATGGGCACCATAAGTGTATTTCTAATCCTTGGTTAAGTTTAGTGTCTTTAGCACCTCAGTCTCTCTTTTTCTTATTTTAATAGTTAGAAAAGACACACAGTCTATAACTTAGATAGGAGAAAATGAACACAAAAATCTAAGAGTTACCAGTCCCTAGGTATGTGTGAACTTGGTAAATTACTTCATATCCCCTGGAATGAGTTTTCAAAATCTACAAAATGAAAGGTTCTGGCTAATTATTTCCCCCTAGTGCTAATGTCTAAGATTCTATTCAAAAGTGTGTTAAACTATTAAGGAATGTAGATAAAGGTATAGCTTATTCAGTCTCAGTACTGGAGAAAATATAAGAATGAAACTACTGGATGAATAAAAACACCCTTAAGACCTGGAAAATAGTTTGAATAGAAACCCTTAGCAGTATTGTAATTACGTAAAATCAGCTTAATGTTGTTCTCAAATTTGAGTGTGTATTGCAGTCCCCCAGAGTACTTGTAAAACTCATTACTGGGGGCTAAACCAAGAGTCTCTGATTCATTTGGTCTAAGATGGGGGCTGAGAATTTGCATTTCTACTTAGTTCCCAGGAGATGCTGCTGTTGCTGGTTGAGGAGCCGCCCTCGGAGAACCACTCATATAACCTACACTTTCAATTTTAGGATTTCAAAGTGCTCTGGTTTTAAAACTTTGATAGATGGTTTTTTATTTAGCATGTATATTTTAGACTTGTTTTTAAAATTCTATTTATTTTTTTTTTAATATTTATTTTATATTGGCGCATAGCTAATTAACAATGTGTTCGTTACAGGTGTACAGCAAAGTGATTGAGATATATATATATATATATTTACATACGCATACACATATCTATTCTTTTTCAAATTCTTTTCCCATTTAGGTTATTACATAGTATTGAGCAGAGTTCCCTGTGCTGTACAGTAGGTCCTTGTTTATGTTAAATATAGCAGTGTGGATAGATTGGGAGTTTGGAATTGACATGTACACACTGCTAGAGTTGTTGAGAATATATGCCACAAGAGTAAAGCACCTGTAACTTCTTAAATGTAGAGCAGTTAATTGATGCTGGTAAATTCATAATAAAATCTGTATTTCTTATAATCATTAAATCCTTAGATTAGGGTTTTATATAGGCAGAAACAGAATATTTCAATGTGTGTTAATGGCAAGAAAATAATAAGTTCATTTGAATACAATGGCAGTTGTCAAGTGGAAGCTTTTTCAGAAATACATACGGTCAAGGAAAGAATGCCACTTTTTATGGGGACTTGCTCACCTGTACGTGTAAGGACCTCTTTGCTTAACTTTAATTTTGCTGCTGTTAACAGCCACCTCCTCTGGATTCTGCACATCAAAGATCCAAACCTGTCTGTAAACTTCTGCGCCTGTTTTAACCCAATTTTGAAAAGCAATTGTACCTTCTTCAAGGACAGCTTCCTATGAAAAAGAAAACAAGTTTGGGTTATTTACTTGTAGTCAATATGGGCACTTGTGGGAGTTGAAAACCTTTAGTTAGTCAGCGAAAGCAATAAGCTCAAGTACATTGCTCACGAGAACCTTTGCAGCCTGCCACACGCTTGCAACAGAAATGTTTTCAACACGTTATGATAGCAATCTCTTTTAGTTAACCTTTTACAACGAGAATCAGTGTGTAATATTGTAGACATGTCTGTCGATTGTAAGGCCAGCCATTGGCAAGCTTTAGAGTGACCCTATGGCAATATTGTGACAGCTCGTAACACAATTTATTAAGCAAATTTTATTAAACTTCTTCCAAAAAATTCTTATCAGGTCAAACATTAACCTTTCCTCTGCCTTCAGTGAGTTAGACTGAGGAGGCAAAACAGAAAACTGAGAGAAAAATGTAGTGGTATTGGAAGCTTTTTCATTTTCTTCAAATCTTGGACACTTCCAGGGAAGATGATCACTTAACATTTGTCAAACTAAGAAAAACACAAATTTGGCTTCTCCCCTTCAAAACCCTGCTCAGTGAGGCTTTCCTAATTCTCAGTACATTTGCAGAAATCTATTAGTACGTGTTTCCAAAAACTACAACAGTCTGATTCGTTACTATTAGCTTACTACATTTTAGATGAAAGGATGAAAAAAGGACATGTCCTATTATTTTTTTGTGAAATCCATTAAAAATCTTTGATGCTCCTTGTAGTAAAGATAGATACACAGAAAAAATACCAATGACAGAATCAGAAAGCTCTACATTAGAAATTGGCTCCTGTGCTTTAGGAGCTGGGACTGAGAAGAAAGTCACCACATCCCTTGGGTCAATTTCAGTATTTGTAAAATGAGGGAATTATAGATGGTCTAGTGGTTTCCTTCCAAGGCTTTCACTCTCTGAGCAGGAAGCCTCTGAAGCTCTAGTAGCTAACACAGACAAAGGTGACTTTGTAGCAGGCAGTGTTTCCAAGTAAGTACCTTGGGAGGGATGCCCAGGTGTACAGTTCCAACTTACCTTAGTGCTAGAGGAAGAGGGAGAAAAGTATGTCATACAAAATGAGCCTAACAAGACCCATGAATACAGGGACAGTCTGACCTGTTTGTTTCCTTCACCTGCATTCATAGAATGATGGCTCAGGAAAGGACGTTGAACATTAGTACATTTTCTAGGAGAGCGTGCTGAGGCTCTGAGAAACCAGGTGTCTGGCCCACGGGTAACTGAGGCAAATACCTAGAAGTAGAATCATGACGAGGATCCTAGTCTCTGACCCGTAAGATGGTCCTCTTTTACACCATGTTTTTACTATTTTTTGTTCCTGTCACCTCTGCACTTAGTTGATAGAAGTCAAATTAAGTTTCATATCTTCAGGAAACTTTACTTATTACTTAATGCAGAGTAAGGGAATTCCTTAGAGAAGAACAGGGCATCAGGTATAATGCCATTACAAAATCCTGTGCTGTTGCAATCCTTTTACACGGGGTACATTGGAGCTGCTAAAGTGATGTTAGCTCTTTCTTTTTTACAACGAATTATCCTTAAAAAATGCTTTATTGCTCCTAAAAATCTTATTTCCATAGTAAGCTGAAAATTAAGACAATATTGCACATAGATAAAGTATTATGGCTGTTCCTCTAAATGTAAAGGTGTTTATGAGGGTGTTGAAGCTGAAATCTATACTAAAGTTGAAATCTGTGTTAATTTATCCATTTCAAGAAAACACACGAACCTACACATTATTACTCTCACACTATTGACATAAGAATCTTAAGGACTAATATAATATCAATTGTTTACCATGTACCTCTCAAGGCACATATTTTATTTCAGTTCTTAACGAAAGGAACTCTATAAGTACTTAAAGAATTGAAAAGGGACTGTGACAGAATGTACTTGGCAGGACAGAAAACTTCCTCATTCTAATGGCTATGCATTTAATATCAAAAGGCATTGTAAGTGTATCATGTCTTTCTTCTAAAGGCCATGAATCACTTTGCCTTATTTGTTCATCTGGAGGTACTTTTTCAACTGGGAAAGTTGAAAAGCAAAGAGTTGAAATGAATGCATTGAATTTTCAGCTATTAGAGTTAGGTTCATCTAATTCCATCCATTTTTTAGAGGTAGAAGTGGGTCCTACAGAAAACAGATGTCCGATTCAATATTGTATGACAATTTAGTAGTAGATAATGGAGAATCAGGTCTTTTACTACAATCTTGTGTGGTTTGCATAACACCACAATTTGTTCACAAAGAAAATAATATTGCAACAGAATAGGAATGCATTTCTTCTGATCCTAACACTACTATATGTACTAGAAAATTGTATAGACTTCCTTGACTACTAAGATTATTTTATCATCAGTTCCTCTAATTTTAAAAGGAGCCAAAGTTTTTATGTCCTTTGTGAATTTAAGAGGCCTTGATTTTAAATTGACTTTGGACTATCTAGTCTATTTTGCAAATCTTTTGCTAAATTTGAAGTACAAAGGTGTTAATTATGTGTATAGAAAAAGTAATATAATTTAAGATACTTGCACTTTGCTGATTCAGCCCTAGTAATGACTGGATTCCAGCCTGATGACTCTCACATGGCTTGGTCTCCAGCTGAGTTGAAAGACATTTACCTTGAAACTTCTACATTTGCTACATTTTGTTTACCTTGAAACTTCTATTTTGCTACATTTGCTAATTTGAAAGCAGACATTTGGAAGAGTAATAGCTTTTATCTAGTCACATGGTCATTTGATTATTGCTGTTACCAGAAAACAGTACTTATCCACATGACTGGCAACTTTAGTGTAACTATTAAAATGTCCTTGATATCTTCCTATGCATGAAGTATGTAGAGCACATATGGCAAAAATATACTGTCCCATTTCTCAAGGCTCTTATAGTGTACGAGGAGACAGAATCATGTGTAGCATATTTTAATCTATGAGTTGATTTCCTTACCCTACTTCCAGCCTGACCAAGTCCATTGGCTTCTTTACTCAAAGGCTAGAGTGAAGTGGTTAACAATGAAACAAGATGCTATGAGTTTGATCCCCAGTTTGGTCATGTGCTAACCATTTAAACTTGGGCAGTTTATTTAATTTTTTGTACCTCTGTTTCCTTATCTGTAAAATGGGGTAATAATAATATTAAGTTGAACTATACGAAATTAATATTTTTCAAAGTCAAAATAAGTAGAACATGGTGTAATTAAATATTTATCTTCATGGGTTGTTATAAGGTTTATTAAATGTGAGCATTTAGAACAGTGTTAGCACATAGCAAGCATTCAATAAACGTTGGCTACTGTTATACAAATCCTATCCACCCCTTAGAAGGAGAACTCTCATCTCACTTGCTTCCCATCTTGCTTTAACTACTTTGCTCTTAGCATTACTGTCTAAACCAGTTATGTGGCAATAACATGTAAAATCCTATAACACTTCCTTTTCTGCTTTTTAATTATTTATATATTTATTTTCCATCCATTGAAATCAAAACTTCCTTAAAAAACAGAAACATACTGAAAATAGTTTTCATCTTCTCCACTCTTTACCAAAATCTGTTCAATTTGGGACCAATTACAAGCAGTTTCCACATCCAAAAATTTTTCTAATATGTATATGCATTATACACATGCATGTGTGTACAGGCTGAGAGAAAGAAATCTTTAACTTGCTTCTTGGTGTTCTGCAGTTAATATCATAGGGAAATTAAATTAAAATTTATTTTAAATTACCTATGTTATACAGTATTTACTAAGCATTCATCAAGTGATATGAACATTGTCAAGGTGACAAATTATCCTTTGTAAATAGTGGCAAAACTTTGTCCTTCTTCTGAAGTCCTTTGGTAGTTTCTACTTTCCACATACATGGCAGCTCATGCCATTGACTTTTAGTCTGTCTAGCAAGATTGCATAAACCTGCTGGCCCAGACAAATCTACTAGGAATAATAGTCTAAAATACTGGTAAAAAAAATAGTTTTCAGCTATAACACATAAAAACCATGAAGTCCTTAAAAAACATCCCTTGGAAATAAACAGTAAAGAAATATGAATACATATATATATATATATATATATGAAGTAAACCGGATGCACTATTTTAGGCCATTTCAAATGCTGGATTCTGGGGGCCATCTTTTAGAATTGAAAGGTATCATAGAGTACCAAATCTATACTTTAAAAATTAGATAACATCATGAGATGATTTTCTGATCTGTTAAGATTAAGCACTTTAATTCTTCTTTTTTTTTAAAATGGTGTTTGTATGCAGGTAATAACTTTCCCAATTTGGTATTAGTCCATTAAATGAAGCAAGTAATCTGCAATTATTTCAATGGTAAACAAAAACTGACCAGTACTAAAACTTGTATATATTTGTAAAATAACAGCATTAACTTAAGTGCTCTTGAGGTAGGGGTAAGACACTTGGCTCGCTGGGTTTACACATAATTCAGAGATGTGACTCCTACTGTTGGCCAGTTTCTCTGTCTTTTTGTCTCTACGTTCAGACTCTCTAGAAAGTGAACCTATTGCTTAGTTTTATCTGTAATCTCTATAGTAATGATCAAATCTCTCTGAGCACTGACCTTTGAAATACATACTGATGTTCATATCAAATCACTTCTAAAACCTGTCTTTTATTCTTCTAAGGAATACATCTCCTTCAATAACTCAACTGGTCATCTTACAGTTTGCAACTTTCACTCTTCTCCCTATTTAGTCCTTTTATTCCGTTGAATCCCATCACCCATCAGTTCTATTTACTCCACCACACTAGACCAGAGTGCCTTTTATTATGTGCAGACTGTGCATTATCTTATTTCATGTCTTAAACGACATGAAAAAAAAGCTGGAAAAAGAAAAACACGTGGATGCTATATAATGTACTTCTAAACAACCAATGGATCTCTGAAGAAATCAAAGAGGAAATCAAAAATTACCTAGAGACAAATGAAAATGAAAACATGATGATTGAAAACCTATGGGATGCAGCAGAAGTAGTTTTAACAGGGAAATTTATAGCTATACAAGTTTACCTCAGGAAATAAGAAAAATCTCAGTTAAACAACCTAACCTCACACCTAAAGGAACTAGAGAAAGAAGAACAAAAAGAAATCCATAGTAGAAGGAAAGAGATCATAAAGATAAGAGGAGAAATAAATGAAATGGATACAAAAAAGATAAACAGCAACAAAACTAAAAACTAGTTCTTGGAAAAGATAAATAAAGTTGATAAACCTTTAGCTAGACTCATCAGAAGAAAAAGAGAAATGGCCCAAATCAATAAAATCAGAAATGAAAAAGAAGTTACAACCAACACCACAGAAATGCAAAAAATCATAAGAGACTGCTGTGAACAACTGTGTGCCAATAAAATGGACAACCTAGACCAATAAATGGATAAATTCTTAGAAAGGTATATTCTTCCAAGACTGAACCAGGAAGAAATAGAAAATATGAACAGACCAATTACCAGTAATGAAATTGAATCAGTAATTTTAAAACTCCCAACAAGAGAAGTCCAGGACCAGATGGCTTTACAGGTGAATTCTACTAAACATTTAGAGAATAATTGACACCTATCCTTCTCAAACTATTCCAAAAAATTTCAGAGGAAGGAGTATTTCCAAACTCATTCTATGAGGCTGGCATCACCCTGATACCAGAAGCAGACAAAAATATTACGACAAAAAGAAAATTAAAGGCCAATATCTCTTATGAACATAGATTCAAAAATCCTCAAGAATATATTAGCAAACCTAATCCAACAATACATTAAAAGGTTCATACATTATGATCAAGTGGGATTTATTCCAGGGTTGGAAGTATTTTTCAACATCTGCAAATCAATCAGTGTGATACACCACATTAAGAAATTGAAGAATAAAAGCCATATGATCATCTCAATAGATGCAGAAAAAGTTTTTGTTAAAATTATACATCCATTTATGAGAAAAACTCTCTAGAAAATGGGCACACAGAAAACATACTTCAACATAATAAAGGCCATACATGACAAACCACAGCTAACATCATACTCAATGGTGAAAAGTTGAAAGTAGTTTCTCTAAAGATCAGGAATAAGATTAGAACGCACACTCATGTCACTTTTATTCAACATAGTTTTGGAAGTCCTAGCCACACCAATCAGAGAAGAAAAAGAAATAAAAGGAATCCAAACTGGAAAGGAAGAAGTAAAACTGTCACTGTTTGCAGATGACATGATATTATATGTAGAAAATCTTCAGTACACCACAGGAAAAGTACAAGAGTCCATCAGTGAATTCAGTAAAGTTGCAGGATACAAAACTAATATAAAAGAATCTGTTGCATTTCTATACACTAACAAGAAACTATTGGAAAGGGAAGTTAAGGAAACAATCCCATTTACCATGATATCAAAAAGAATAAAATACCAAAATAAACCTACCTAAGGAAGTAAAAGACCTATACTTGCAGAAATGTAAGACGCTGATGAAAGAAATTGAAGATGACACAAGCAGCTGGAAAGATATACCGCGTTCTTCAGTTGGAAGAATTAATATTATTAAATTACCATACTACCCAAAGTAATCTACAGATTCAATGCAATCCCTATCAAAATACCAATGACATTTTTCACAGAACAAGAACAAATAATTTTAAAATTTGCGTGGAAACACAAAAGACAGCAAATAGCCAAAACAATTTTGAGAAAGAAGAACAGTGCCAGAGGAATCAAGCTCCCTGAGTTTAGACTATAAAACAAAGCAACAGTAATATACTGGCACAAAAATAGATACATAGGTCAGTGGAGCAGAATAAAGATCCCAGAAATAACTACACCCTATGGTCATTTAATCATCAACAAAGGAGGCAAGAATATACAATGGAGAAAAGACTGTCTCTTCAGCAAGTCGTGCTGGGAAAGCCGGACAGCCTCATGTAAATCAGTGAAATTAGAACACTCCCTCACACCATATGCAAAAATAAACTCAAAATGGATTAAAGTCTTAAATGTAAAGCTGTATGTCATAAAACTCCTAGAGGAAAACATAGGCAGCACACTCTTTGACATAAATTGTAGCAATATTTTTTGGATCTGTCTCCAAAGGCAAAGGAAATAAAAGCAAAAATAAATAAATCGGACCTAGTTAAACCTAAAACCTTTTCCACAGTAAAGGAAACCATACACAAAAAAGACAACCTACTGAATGGGAGAAACTATTTGTAAATAACATGACTGCCAATAAGGGGTTAATATCAACAATATATAAACATCTCATACAACTCAACACACATACACACACAAAAAGGCAACTTTTAAAATGGGCAGAAGAACTGAACAGACATATTTTCAAAGAGGAAATGCAGATGGCCAACAGCCACATGAGAATATGCTCAACATTGCTAATCATCAGGAAAATGCAGATCAAAACCACAATGAGGTATCACCTCACACCTGTCAGAATGGCTATTATCAAAAAGAACACAAATAACAAATGTTGGTGAGGATGTAGAGAAAAGGGAACCCTCGTACACTGTTGGTGAGAATGTAAATTGGTGCAGCCACTGTGGAGAACAGTATGGAGGTTCCTCAAAAAGCTAAAAATAGAACTACCATATGACCCAGCAGTTTCACTCCTGGGTATATGTCCCGAAAAACAAAAACACTAATTTGAAAAGATACATGCACCCCAATGATCATAGCTGCATTATTTACAATCGCCAAGGTATGGAAGCAACCTAAGTGTCCATCAACAGATGAATGGATAAAGAAGTGTTGGTATATATACACAATGGAATATGACTCAGCCATAAAAAAAGAATGAAATTTTGCCATTTGAAGCAACATGGATGGACGTGGAGGGCATTATGCTAAGTGAAATTAATCAAAATACTGTATGATATGACTTACAGTGGAATCTAAAAAATACAACAAACTAGTGAATAAAACAACAAAAAAAGCAGACTCGCAGATATAGAGAACAAACTAGTGGTTACCAGTGAGGAGAGAGGAGGAAGAAGGGGCAATATAGGGGTAGGGGAAAAATGGTTATTATGGGATTATATGAAATCATGTGTGTGAAACTTTTGAAATTTGTAAAGTACTACAGAATTTAAAGAATATTTCTTTCAATAAAAAATTGTATATATGTATACCAAAAAAAAGCATATCAACGTACTCTTTGGACATAATTAAAGGCAATTATTTCTATTAATCTGCATACCTAATATAGTTTTTTACCAAAATTTGGGTATTTAGACTTAAGATGACAGTGCATTCATATAGAATATACATCATGCTTTGACCATTTCTCTATCATGTAGTTTCAATTGTTCATTATCACATTTGTGTCAAAGACACAAAGTTGCCAGTTACAATGAAATATAAAACAGGCACCCTGAGCCGAAAAGGGATGGAAGGTAGAAAAAATCAGGATGACAAGAAATATTCTTGATCATACTTGTACCTTTTTAACTATCTTCTCAATAAGCATGTCTCCAACCGGCATTAGAATACCTCCAAACACAGCCATGAGTCCACCAATGACAGCACCGGCGATGACCCCGCAGTTTCGATCGCAGCCCATTTTTCTTGTTCAGGGGGACAACTAAGGTTCAGCACCTGCTTCTTTCAAACTCCCAGGTCTGATGAACGTGGTTTCCAAGAGGTCTCGTTCTATCATTGGAAGGAGATCATAAAGCAGAAACTTAAATACCAGTAGAAAAAGATCAAAGTAAACATGCAACTGAAACAGATCATTTTGCCAGTTATAAATAAACAGATGCTTTTTTTTATATACAAAACTTTCTAGGTCTTGTCCTTTCTTGATTTGAACTACCTACCAGTGGTAGAAGTAATAAATATTGTCACATAGAGCATTTCTTTAAAATTCTCCTCTTTTAAATTTTCTTTCTATGGATGATTAACACACGGAAATATTAACTAAGGAGAATATGCCTACTGTACTCTCACCCCTTGCCTACTTTCCATCAGCCTGAGACACTTACGGGCATCTTTATCCTCTATCTGCCTTCTCCACTCAAACACAACCATCTGTCTGCACCCTACCTGGAGTTCTCCTGCAAACTGAATGTGGGTGGACTGATGTCTTTTCCATCCAAACGCTAAGCAAGTACAGTGACAGATGTTTTCTTTACTATTCCTTTTTCACAAATAGAAAGATAGGGATTTTATAGGAAATGATCTGATGAGTCTGTGAAGAAATCAATTTTTCTAATCATTTATAAGCTATCTGTTAAAACAGAAAAGCATGAGTAAGTTGGGAAAATAATACAAGAATAGTCTCTAATATCATCAAAATTATAAGCACCATTAAAAGAAAATTCCACTGTCAGGAATACTGAGTTCATGCCTGAATTCTTTCTTATGCACAGTGTTGAAACATTGAAATATTTTAAAGAAGAGTATTTTCAATTTAATTTTTAATAACTGACTTAGATAGTTGGGAGGTAAAAAAGATTTGAGGAAAATATGTAAGGTAGAGGATACCTAGTTTCTGTCACAGCATTGGTTTCTTACCAGTCTCAAATGAATTTTTTAACATATTCAAGTGCAGTATTGTTCATTTTGTCATGGACAGCTGACTCATGCAAATTCTGTTAAAATATGTAGATTGTGTCAGTATGTATTTCACCTAGTCAGTCTTATCTTTGGTATCTTCATATAATATATGCTCCTTTCATAAAGATTGAAAGAAAACTCTTAGTGGAATTGGTAGATCCTTTTGTAACAAAGCTAGTAAGAATTTGCTATTCTAGTATCGAAAACCTGTTCATTTGAGATATTTTGTTTGCTACAGCATTTTTTTAAATGGGGTTGACCTGACATTGATAAATGGAATGTGCTTTGTACTTTTAAAAGATTATTCCCTGCTTCAAAATGCCCATGGCAAAGGAAAACAAAAATGCCAAAAGAATGGAGGCTACAGACAGAAAAGACAAACAATATTTTTGTCATCCTCATGACTATAATAATAAAAATTATATTTTGTTATGGTCTCAGTTTTTCACTCCCTAGCTTTGTAGTGGTAGAAATACCTCTCTGATGATTTTATTAGTATTTCTCTCCACTTGAGGAACCATTTAATTCTTTTAAAGTCTTGATATTAATTAATTATTTAAGAAAATAAGGAAAGTTATGTTTTCTGCCAAATGTATAACAATATTGTAACCATTTTTCATGGCAATTTTTTTTTATGCAGCAAGTTCTTATTAGTCATCAATTTTATACACATCAGTGTATACATGTCAATCCCAATCGCCCAATTCAGCACACCACCATCCGCACCCCCCCCCGGGGTTTTCCCCCCTTGGTGTCCATATGTTTGTTCTCTACGTCTGTGTCTCAACTTCTGCCCTGCAAACCAGTTCATCTGTACCATTTTTCTAGGTACCACATACATGCGTTAATATACGATATTTGTTTTTCTCTTTTTAACTTACTTCACTCTGTATGACAGTCTCTAGATCCATCCACATCTCTACAAATGACCCAATTCCATTCCTTTTTATGG
>NC_041218.1:85383452-85384109 GCF_002837175.3 Physeter macrocephalus
CCACCAACAGTGCAAGAGGGTTCCCTTTCTCCACACCCTCTCCAGCATTTGTTGTTTGTAGATTTTCTGATGATGCCCATTCTAACTGGTGTGAGGTGATTCCTCATGGTAGTTTTGATTTGCATTTCTCTAATTATTAGTAATTTATGGTTTCCTTTGCTGTGCAAAAACTTTGAAGTTTCATTAGGTCCCATTTGTCTATTTTTAGTTTTATTTCCAGTACTCTAGGAGGTGGATCAAAAAGATCTTGCTGTGATTTATGTCAAAGAGTGTTCTTCCTATGTTTTTCTCTAAGAGATTTATAGTGTCCAGTCTTACATTTAGGTCATGAATCCATTTATTTTATTTTTTATTTTTTATTTTTTTTGCGGTATGCGGGCCTCTCACTGCTGTGGCCTCTCCCGTTGCGGAGCACAGGCTCCTTACATGTAGCTGTCCAGTTTTCCCAGCACCACTTATTGAAGAGACTGTCTTTTCTCCATTGTATATCTTTGCCTCCTTTGTCATAGATTAGTTGACCATAGGTGTGTGGGTTTATCTCTGGGCTTTCTATCTTTTTCCATTGATCGATGTTTCTGTTTTTCTGCCAGTACCATATTGTCATGATTACTGTAGCTTTGTAATATAGTCTGAAGTCAGGGAGTCTGATTCCTCCAG
>NC_041218.1:85384354-85384955 GCF_002837175.3 Physeter macrocephalus
TGTTGGATTCTGTTTATTAGTATTTTGTTGAGGATTTTTGCATCTATATTCATCCATGACTTTGGTCTGTAATTTTCTTTTTTTGTGGTATCTTTGTCTGGTTCTGGTATCAAGGTGATGGTGGCCTCATAGAATGAGTTTGGGAGTATTCCTTCCTCTGCAAGTTTTTGGAAGAGTTTGAGAAGGATGGGTGTTAGCTCTTCTCTAAATGTTTGATAGAATTCACCTGTGAAGCCATCTGGTCCTGGACTTTTGTTTGTTGGAAGATTTTTAATCACAGTTTCAATTTCATTAATTGTGATTGGTCTGTTCATATTTTCTATTTCTTCCTGGTTCAGTCTTGGAAGGTTATCCCTTTCTAAGAATTTGACCATTTCTTCCAGGTTGTCCATTTTATTGGCATAGAGGTGCTTGTAGTAGTCTCTTAGGATGCTTTGTATTTCTGTGGTGTCCATTGTAACTTCTCCTTTTTCATTTCTAATTTTATTGATTTGAGTCCTCTCCCTCTTTCTCGATGAGTCTGGCTAATGGTTTATCAATTTTTTTTATCTTTCAAAGAACCAGGTTTTAGTTTTATTGATCTTTGCTATTGTTTTCTTTG
>NC_041218.1:85384969-85416926 GCF_002837175.3 Physeter macrocephalus
CCCCTCTTAGAACTGCTTTTGCTGCATCCCATAGGTTTTGCATCGTCGTGTTTTCATTGTCATTTGTCTCTAGGTATTTTTTTATTTCCTCTTGGATTTCTTCAGTGATCTCTTGGTTATTTAGTAACGTATTGTTTAGCTTCCATGTGTTTGTGTTTTTAACGTGTTTTTCCGTGTAATTGATTTATAATCTCATAGTGTTGTGGTCAGAAAAGATGCTTGATATGATTTCCTTTTTCTTAAATTTACTGGGGCTTGATTTGTGGCCCAAGATGTAATCTATCCTGGAGAATGTTCCATGCACACTTGAGAAGAAAGTGTAATCTGCTGTTTTTGGATGTAATGTCCTATACATATCAATTAAATCTCTCTGGTCTATTGTGTCATTTAAATCTTCTGTTTCCTTATTAATTTTCATTTTGGATGATCTGCCCATTGGTGTAAGTGAGGTGTTAAAGTCCCCCACTATAATTGTGTTACTGTCGATTTCCTCTTTTAGAGCTGTTAGCAGGTGCCTTATGTATTGAGGTGGTCCTATGTTGGGTATGTATATATTTATAATTGTTATATCTACTCCTTGAATTGATCCCTTCATCCTTATGTAGTGTCCTTCCTTGTTTCTTGTAGCATTCTTTATTTTAAAGTCTATTTTATCTGATATGAGTATAGCTACTCCAGCTTTCTTTTAATTTCCATTTGCGTGGAATATCTTTTTCCATCCCCTCACTTTCACTCTGTATGTGTCCCTAGGTCTGAAGTGGGCCTCTTGTAGCCAGCATATATATGGGTCTTGTTTTTGTATCCACTCAGCAAGCCTGTGTCTTTTGGTTGGAACATTTAATCCGTTCACGTTTAAGGTAATTATCGATATGTATGTTCCTATGACCATTTTCTTAATTGTTTTGGGTTTGTTTTTGTAGGTCCATTTCTTCTCTTGTGTTTCCCACTTAGAGAAATTTCTTTAACATTTGTTATACAGCTGGTTTGGTGGTGCTGAATTCTCTTAGCTTTTGCTTGTCTGTAAAGCTTTTTGTTTCTCCATCGAATCTGAATGAGATCCTTGCAGGGTAGAGTACTCTTGGTTGTAGGTTCTTCCCCGTCATCACTTTAAATATATCATGCCACTCCCTCCTGGCTTGTAGAGTTTCTGCTGACAAATCAGCTGTTAACCTTCTGGGAGTTCCCTTGTATGTTATTTGTCATTTTTCCCTTGCTGCTTTCAATAATTTTTTTTTGTCTTTAACCTCCTAATTTACCCCTCCCCCTGTCCCTTTCCCCTTTGGTAACCATAAGCTTGTTTATTACTTGTAGATATTTTGACAAAAGTCATTCTGACTGGTGTGAGGTGATACCTTATTGTGGTTTTGATTTGCATTTCTCTAATAATTAGCGATGCTGAGCATCTTTTCATGTGCCTGTAGGCCTTCTGTATTTTTTTTTTTTTTTTGTGGTATGCGGGTCTCCCTCTATTGTGGCCTCTCCCGTTGCGGAGCCCAGGCTCCGGACGCGCAGGCTCAGCGGCCATAGCTCATGGGCCCAGCCACTGTGCGGCATGTGGGATCTTCCTGGACCAGGGCACAAACCCATGTCCCCTGCATCGGCGGGTGGACTCTCAACCACTGCGCCACCAGGGAAGCCCATTAGGGAAGTTTTTTACTGTAATCTCTTCAAATATTTTCTCTGGTCCTTTCTCTCTCTTTTCTCCTTCTGGGACCCTTATAATGCAAATGTTGTAGCGTTTAATGTTGTCCCAGAGGTTTCTTAGGCTGTCTTCATTTCTTTTCATTCTTTTTTCTTTATTCTGTTCTGCAGCAGTGAATTCCACCATTCTGTCTTCCAGGTCACTTATTCGTTCTTCTGCCTCAGTTATTCTGCTATTGATTTCTTCTAGTGTAGTTTTCATTTCAGTTATTGTCTTCTACATCTCTGTTTGTTTGTTCTTTAATTCTTCTAGGTCTTTGTTAAACATTTCTTGCATCTTCTCGATCTTTGCCTCCATTCTTTTTCCAAGGTCCTGGATCATCTTCACTGTTATTATTGAGTTCTTTTTCTGGAAGATTGCCTACCTGCACTTCTTTTCATTGTTTTTCTGGGGTTTTATCTTGTTACTTCATCTGGTACGTAGTCCTCTGCCTTTTCATCTTGTCTATCTCTCTGTGAATGTGGTTTTTGTTTCACAGGCTGCAGGATTGTAGTTCTTCTTGCTTCTGCTGTCTGCCCTCTGGTGGATGAGGCTATCTAAGAGGCTTGTGTAATTTTCCTGATGGGAGAGACTGGTGGTGGGTAGAGCTGACTGTTGCTCTGGTGGACAGAGCTCAGTTAAACTTTAATATGCTTGTCCGCTGATGGGTGGGGCTGGGTTCCCTCCCTGTTGGTTGTTTGTCCTGAGGGAACCCAACACTGGAACCTACCTGGGCTCTTTGTTGGGTCTAATGACAGACTCTGGGAAGGCTCACGCCAAGGAGTACTTCCCAGAACTTCTGCTGCCAGTGTCCTTGTCCCCACGGTGAGCCACAGTCACCCCCTGCCTCTGCAGGAGACCCTCCAACACTAACAGGTAGGTCTGGTTCAGTCTCCCCTGGGGTCACTGCTCCTTCCCCTGGGTCCTGATGTGCACACTACTTTGTGTGTGCCCTCCACGAGTCGAGTCTCTGTTTCCCCCAGTCCTGTCAAAGTCCTGCAATCAATTCCCACTATGCTTCAGATCTGATTCTGTAGGAATTCCTCCTCCCGTTGCCAGACCCCCAGGTTGGGAATCCTGATGTGGGGCTCAGAACTTTCACTCCAGTGGGTGGACTTCTGTGGTATAAGTGTTCTCCAGTCTGTGAGCCACCCACCTAGGAGTTGAGGGATTTGATTTTACTGTGATTGCACCCCTCCTACCATCTCATTGTGGCTTCTCCTTTGTCTTTTGATGTTGGGTATGTTATTTGGTGAGTTCCAGTGTCTTCCTGTCAATGATTGTCCAGCAGTTAGTTGTGATTCTGGTGTTCTCGCAAGAGGGAGTGAGAGCCCGTCCTTCTACTCTGCCATCTTGGTTCCTCCTTTCATGGCAATTTATTTATTTTTTATCCTTTAGGATTTCCCTTTACCTATGCCTAATACCTAGGATACTTCCACTGTAAATCAGGATGAACAAACTGATTCACACTGAGCTTTTTGTGACTAAGAAACTTATATAGTCATTAGTGTCACATGATTTTTCCAATGTAAACAAAATGTTTATATTGGAGAAATCACAAGCCTAAACAAGTGATTTACTTTTCCTATGGAATTTTACATGTTCCTGAGCAAGTAGGGTGGGATTTTTATTAATTGCTTGGGGATGGAGGGTGAAAGATAACAGAGTACCTCCTATGACTTTCACCAGCGTTGTCATAATGCAATGGAACAAGTTATTTAAACCTGATAGTAATGACTAAATAGTCTCGAGTAGAATTTCCTTTGCAAAGGATAATTGCACAGCCCCTTAAAATTTTTGTGAAACATCTTTTAAATGATCATTGTAATTGCTAAGTAGAGACTATCATCCAGGTGTTCTGTAGTATATACAAGTGATCTTATTCAGGCGAGCTGATTAAGTAATATTTTACCAACTGCCCATTTCATAGACCAGGGGTCTGCAACTGCCAGGCCATAGACCAGTACCGGTCCATGCCCTTTTAGGAACTGGGCTTCACAGCAGGAGGTGAGCAGCAGGTAAGCAAGCGAAACTTCATCTGTATTTATAGCCACTCCCTATCACTGGCATTACTGCCTGAGCTCCACCTCCTGTCAGATCAGTGGCGGCATTAGATTCTCATAGGAGCACGAACCCTACTGTTCACGAACTGCACATGCGAGGGACCTAGATTGTGTGCTCCTTATGAGAATCTAATGCCTGATGATCTGAGGTGTAGCTAAGGTGGTGATGCTAGTGCTGGGGAGTGGCTGCAAATACAGATTATCATTGGCAGAGAGGTTTGAATGCAGAGAGACCATAATAAATCAATTGCTTGCAGACTCATATCAAAACCCTATCAGTGAGTGGCAAGTGAAAACAAGCTCAGAGCTCCCACTGATTCTGCATTATAGTTAGTTGTATAATTATTTCATTATATATTACAATGTAATAATATTAGAAATAAAGTGCACAATAAATGTAATGCCCTTGAATCATCCCGAAACCACCCCCCCTCCCCGACCCATGGAAAAATTGTCTTCCACGAAACTGGTCCCTGGTACCAAAAGGTTGGGGACCGCTGTCATAGACCATTCCCCTGTTCTCATCTGCAGGTTATCAGAATACAGGGATCCAACCTGGTGTAATTGAGTCTGGTAGACTGGAGATTAAAGAAAGTCTTGCCACTCTCTTGCCAGGTGACCATGGGCAAGTCCCTTAATCACTCTCTTCCTCAATTTCCTCATGTGTAAAATAAGATGCTAAGATGAGGTCTGCATTTTTAAATTTAAGCAGTTTTTATTTTAAGCGGCTGAAGCAGTTTTTCACTCAGTTTCTTACATGGAAGACCAGGCAGATTGACTATGATTACAGCAGTGATGGGAACCCTGACCCCAATTCCTAACTTGATCTCCCACCTCCCAGCTAACACTATCCTGTCCCATCTTTAGGAAGCTGAAGGAGAATCTCTGTAGAAACCTATGGTTCCAACTCATTAAAAAGTTGGGACAGAAAATCCCCAGGGTCAAATTCCAGTTTTGTTTACATAACAGAAAAAATATATCTCAAAGATAAAGTCATCTCTTTCGGAAAGATATTTTATTTTCTGTATGAGCACCACTAAAAATTATTCAATATCAATGTCCTTTGCAATTCTGACAGGTGGAATAAAAATTGTTTTATTCATTTTGTTTATGGTTTCCTTTGCTGTGCAAAAGCTTTTGAGTTTAACTAGGTATGATTTGTTTATTTTTGTTTTTATTTCCATTACTGTGGGAGATGGATCGAAAAAGATATTGCTGCAATTTATGTCAGAGAGTGTTCTGCCTATGTTTTCCTCTAGGAGTTTTATAGTGTTCAGTCTCACATTTAGGTCTTTAATCCATTTTGAACTTATTTTTTTTATATGGTGTTAAAGAATGATCTAATTTTATATTTTTTACATGTAGCTGTCCAGTTTTCCAGCACCATTTATTGAAGAGACTGTCTTTTCTCCATTGTACAGTCTTGCCTCCTTTGTTGTAAATTAATTGACCATAGGTGTGTGGGTTTATCTCTGGACTTTGAATCCTGTTCCATTGATCTATATTTCTATTTTTGTGCCTGTACCATACTGTTTTGATAACTATATCTTTGTAGTATAGTCTGAAGTCAGGGAACCTGATTCCTCCAGCTCCTTTTTTCTTTCTCAAGATTGCCATGGCTATTCAGGGTCTTTTGTTTCTCCATACAAATTTTAAGATTTTTTTTGTTCTCGTTCTGTGAAAAATGGCATTGATAATTTGATAGGGATTGCACTGTATCTGTAGATTGCCATGGGTAGTATAGTCATTTTGACAATATTGATTCATCCAATCCAGGAACATGGTATATCTTTCCATCTGTTTTTTGTCATCTTTGATTTCTTTCATCAGCACCTTATAGTTTTCTGAGTACAGGTCTTTTGTCTCCTTAGGTAGGTTTATTCATAGCTATTTTATTCTTTTTGATGCGATGGTAGGTGGGATTATTTCTTGAATTTCTCTTTCTGATCTTTCATTGTTAATGTATAGAAATGTAACCGATTTCTGTGTATTAATTTTGTAACCTGCAACTTTACCAAATTCATTGATGAGCTTAGTAGTTTTCTGGTAGCATCTTTAGGATTTTCTATGTGTAGTACCATGTCACCTGCAAACAATGACAGTTTAACTTCTTTTCCAATTTGGATTCCTTTTATTTCTTTTTCTTTTCTGATTGCCGTAGCTAGGACTTCCAAAACTATGTTGAATAAAAGTGGCAAGAGTGGACATCCTTGTCTTGTTCCTGATCTTAGAGGAAATGCTTTCAGCTTTTCACCATTAAGTATGACGTTCACTGTGGGCTTGTCATATATGGCCTTTATTATGTTGAGGTAGGTTCCCTCTATGCCCCCTTTCTGGAGAGTTTTTTATCATATATGGGTGCTGAATTTTGTTGAAAGCTTTTTCTGCATCTATTGAGATGATCATATGGTTTTTATTCTTAAATTTGTTGATGTGGTGTATCACACTGATTGATTTGCATATATTGAAAAATCCTTGCATCCCTGGAGTAAATCCCACTTGATCATGGGGTATAATTCATTTAATGTATTGTTGGATTCGTTTTGCTAGTATTTTTTTTGAGGATTTTTCATCTATGTTCATCAGTGATATTGGCCTGTAATTTTCTTTTTTTGTGGTACCTTTGTATGGTTTTGGTATCAGGGTGATGGTGGCCTCATAGAATGAGTTTGGGGGTTTTCCTTACTCTGCAATTTTTTGGAATAGTTTCAGAAGGATAGATGTTAGCTCTTCTCTAAGTGTTTGATAGAATTTGCCTGTGAAGCCATCAGGTCCTGGACTTTTGTTTGTTGGGAGTTTTCAAGTTACAGTTTCAATTTCAGTGCTTGGTCTGTTCATATTTTCTATTTCTTCCTAGTTCAGTCTTTGGAAACTGTACCAAATTGTTCTAAAATTTACAGAACTACTGTTTCTAAAATGGATATATGTGTGTATATCTGCCACTTTTCAGATTCTGTGCCATCACTAAGTTGAGAATATCTGACCTTTCGCAGAATCATTCTCCTTTATTCAAGCAGCCCCATGGACTACAGGGAAGGGTCCCAAAGGGCAAAGAGTCCCAAGAAAGTACATTAGAAAACCCAGGGGGCAACATATTCTTCAGTGCTTCACTCTCTAAACCTTAAAACTCATTATTATGACTTGCAAGGACCCTGAGTCCAAAGGTGTCAAGTTATGGGCAGACCTGGGTACTGCCTAGGCTCTGTCTGCTTTGAACTTAAAACTGAAGTGAGATAGTGTACACAGCCCACTGCTGTTGAATCAAGCTCATCAGAAAACAGAAGTGTCAATAATTTATTGTGTTGAATTGCATGGTTAGACAGTTCCTAGTCTAACACTGTCTGGATGATGCATAAGCAAAGATACAAGAGTTACTCTAACATTCCTGCATACATGTACTGATATTTTCAACAGAAAAAGATTGACTTTATCTACTTTTTCAAATTTTGAACTGCCTGACTCACTTTCGTTACCTTGATGTAAATTTCCACCTTTTGCTGTAACAACAGGCAAGATATTTCACATGAGTGTAGTCCTGCTTTATCAGCAGCTTTGCTTTCTATAATTTTACTTACCCATGGTCAAACAAGGTCAGCTGAGGGTAACTGAACATGTAGAAAGCAAAATCATGTATAAGGGGGCACTACTTAGGGTTTGGTGTTATCCTGCTATCCATGGTTTCAGGCACACGCTGAGGGTCTTAGAAGGTATCCCCCCACACCTGTGGATAAGGGAGGACTGTGAGTCCATTAATATGCTTCAGTGTCTTGTCAGCATGATTAAGTATTGCTATTATAATCGTGCTTTAACCTTATGCTTCATACTACAAAATTCCAAATACATTTGACCCTTCAACAACACAGAGGGGTTACAGGCATGGACACTGTGCACAGTGGAAGAACCATATTTAACTAACTATATAGTAAGCCCTCCTTATCTGTGATTCTGCATCCGTGGATCCAACCACCTACACATTGTGGATCGGGTAGTCCTGTAATACTTATTGAAAAAATTCTGTGTAAAAATGGACTCACAAAGTTCAAACCTGTTTTGTTCAAGGGTCAACTGTAGTTTTATTCACCTGAAGCAAAAGAGAGACAAACACATTATGTAAGACATGCACTGAGTACATAAGAGAAAAGTTCAGGTTACTCAGCATGTTTTACTTAACAACTTTTCCACTTATGTTTATCTTTGGAAACCAGTGTTGTGTTGTTTGTCCCCACTCTTCTCTCAAATGCAGGTATTTAGAGCATATAAAATTTTTGCCTTGCATGCTTGGTTTTCTTAATAGTGTAGCTTCTTACATATTAAAAATCTATTTTACCTACTAATTAGATTAAATTTTATTCTTTATTGTTATTTCTTCATAATAAGAAATAGATAAGACATTGATAACTGTAGTAATTTACTGCTTACTTAAAGTACTTAAATTTAGAAAACAAAGAATAATCATAGGTACAGGAAAGAAAACTAATTATTAGGACTTAGGACAAGAAGAGAAAATAAGAAAGCATGTTTTAAGATACCGCTAATTGCATACCTTTCTTGAGTCTATAGGGAGATTAGCTGTGTCAGCTCATAGATTATTCTCATTTGTAGAACTCATGAGTATATCTATATGTGGGCTATTTTTGAAAGAGGAAATAGAATTTTTCTGTTTCTTTTTTTGCTGTCATATATACAGAGTGTTTCTAGGATGAACTTATGAGCGTTATGCCTTTCCACTATGTTGGAAACCTGTTGGTAGGAACTGAGACTGAGCTATAAGGTGCATGTCCAGTAAATAGGTCAGAAAATCAGAGAACGTTCCCAGAGAATCTGTAATTATTCAGATGTGTGAATAGAGCTGTGTTCCCTGGGAAAACCCCCAAAGGAAAAACTTGGCCAGAGGTAAAATTTCCTGGGATGTGAACTACAAAACTTTAAAACAGTTTCAGATTACCAGAGTATATACTTGTACCACAAATGAATGCCAGGACCTGTATGACATTTTTGTACTCATGAGTGAGTCTCTCAAATTTCCTATTCTATCCATAAGACTTCCTTCCACTTTTCCTTGGAATAGGAAGCCAGATCACACACCTCTGTTTTCCACTAGACACACACTGTGATTCTTTTGATACACAGTCTTCCTCACCTAATAAATACAGTATCTACCCACAAAACCCAGTTTTAGAGTTTTGGTTATGATTAATGCAACAACAGGTAGAATATGAATGATGAAAGTTAACTTTTAAAATTAAGTTCCTTTTCACATTCTTACTTTACACGATGTCTAGGTGTGTTTACAAAGCCATGATTCCCCAGACCTGAGTAATATGAAGATTCACATTCAAAATAGTTAAATCAATCATTTAAATCTGGTTTTGTTTCATTATGTGGAAACAGAAGGTCATTAGACTAGTACTTATTTTACGTGCAATCCCAATACATAAAGATAGTTAAAAGAACAGCTATCTGGTCAAAGTTAGCAAGAACTGTGGCCCTTGCCCTTTCCAGTCACATCTCATTTGGGTTCTGAGTCATCCCCACAGAACCCAAGGGCGCTGTAGAAAATATTTAAATAATTAGATTAGGAAATCTCCAACACCTTTTCTTACTGAAGTTACCATAATCCTTCTAATTTACTTCTGCATTTCCATCCTATCAGAATATGTGGAGCTAAAAATATATAATAGAAAAACATTTATAGACATCTATAATATAAAATAATACACTTCACTAAATTATGCCTCTCAAATATTACAACTTACAACTTGTTTTGATCACAGTCTTAAAAAATTAAAACAATAAATACTATATTTACTGTTATATTGTTATATTATGCTAAGGATTCTTCTAGAAATAAGCCTATCTTTTAGAGTACTTTTTGCAATACTTGATTTACAGGGATTACAAGTTTGAAATGATTCTCTTAGAGTCATGTTGGTTCAAATAGGATTATCTAGAGCCATTCTTGATGAATCCAAGACAGAAATGTTATTCTCTGTTTTTTTTCTATCTCAAGTTTTACTGCAAATAATAAGATACTATACAATTTTCAAGAGTTATGATTCTGGGTTTTGAAGTTAAATAATTTAGGTCAATTCTGGGTCTTAATATTATAATTTCTCTGTGGCTCAATTTTCTCTAACTGGAGATAGGATACATCATATAAGATTGCAAATGTCAGATCAAATTAAATGAGATAATGAATAAAGATTCCTATCACAGCACATGTTATTTTTATTTCAAATGTTATTATGAACAATCATAACAGTAAAATATTATCGCATATTGGCCAAGTATTATTTTTTAAAAATCTAATAAATATATATAGTTTACACAAGTAGGAATGATTATTTGCAAAACACTTAGATTACCATAAAATCTGATGAGATGATTTGTTCTTTATGTATACAGAACTAAGACTATCATGCAAATAAAAAGGCAACTTCTGGCTTAGAGCAATGCTCCTTGAAATTTTCAGCTATGACTTGGGCCTAAAGCACCCACTTGAACTAAAACACCTTGTGATTAAATCAGATTAATAGTTACAGAATCAGTTCCTTCAGGACCAAAAAATCCACAAGATTCAAATATGTTTGAGTAAACTTCGCCAAATATTTTCATAAAAAATATGGGTAGCAACTATAACTTTCAAGGTAAATTCCAAAATTTTCGGTACACTCTGTCCAAATACCTCTCCAATTGTAATTTTGAGATTCTTCCCAGGTTAACCTGCTATCTGATGATTATGTATTGGATTTATTTTACCAGTCTCTTAATGATTCTGATAAATGAAAAAAAAATTCTATGTATTTTTTCTCTCATAAAATCCAGTAGACCACTGGACTATCTACATAACAATTTTTGTAAATTTTTTGGATTATTTTTTGAACCAATATTAAAAACAATGTTTCTTTTACTAATTTAAAACTACATAGTAAAGAAAGGACTGAAAAGTACGTGCAAAAGATTTTAGAAAACATCTTTCAATATGTAACTTGATAATTCCAGAAACTGAGATATAGAGAATTTATGCCATTTACATTTATGTATGAATTCACTTACTAATTAAATTAAAACTTTAAATTTCTTCAGAATTATTTTTGTTATCTAAACTTGGTATCATCATTCTGGAAAATAATTCACTGATATTTATAATAAGCTTCCTAAATAGCCAAATCATTAATTCTGAGTTGTTTTTATTCTGCTACCAAATTTTATATAATTTATACAAAATTATTAAATCTAGAATCCTTATTTGGAATTAATATAATTTACCATTGCCAGTAGCAATTACAGTATCTTTGTTCACTTAAAAAGAACATTTCCAAAGAACACGTTGCATTTAGCCATGTAGACAAAGGTTCACCAAAAGTTGTGAAATTCAGATAGAAGGTTAAACTAATAACTCTCTAAACTAATTAGTTAATAATTGCATATTAGGAAGAATGTTGGCATAAGAGTGTCAAATCATTTGTAAGAACTAATTCCACTATACTAGTTTTTATTAATGTTGACTTTTATTCATAATTTAAATTAGAAATTATGTATAAATAGCCTAAGTAGACATTGAAAGTTCTGCAGTAATCAAATTGGATAGTACCTCATTTTAAATATTGATAAATATGTACAGATAAACATAAGATTTTAAACATCAAGAAGCAAAATGCTGTAGACTAGTGGACAAGGTTTTAATATTTTTTTAAACATAAAAGGTAAGAAGATTACTAACATGGAAAACAACGCAAACCTAATTTTTTAAAAAAGCCTGATAACTTCAAGAAAATAATTCCTGCTTGCTGTTGTTGTTCTATAACTTCTTAAGAGTGTTTATATAGTAGTGTCATCTCCTATTAATTTGGGAAATAGAAATCTTTTTATTTAAAAAAATCATTATGATTCACCTTTAAAAAGACTAAGAAAGATTTTTCAGTCAAATGCTCCAACATCTGAACAGTCAATTCTTAATAGGACCAAATGTATTCTGCAGAAAAACCCTGCACTGAAATCCTCATTACATAAAGTGTGAGAGTTTAAATATGCGTTAAGAAAAAAAAAATGACGACGTCAGATCCCAGTGAGTGGTTTGGTACAAGAGGAATTAAAAAAAAAACAAAAACCCACACATATCCCACCACTGATATGACTCCTATGGGTCTATTTTTATGTTCTGGTAAGGACCCATTACCTATATCTGAGATCCTCTGCAGCACTTTTGGTTTTTTTTTTTTTTTTGGCCATTTTCTATCCAAGTATATCAGATGCCAGAGAGACAAAAGGAACTAACTTGCTGAGTAACCTCTAATATACTCTGTTTTACTACACAATATTTATTCCAGATGATAAACTGGGTCTGGGGAATTAAAGTGAATAATTAAAGAGAATTATCAGTCTCACTTTCCTGCATGATTTAGCTTGAAAAACTCATTTCATGACATTTAAATAAAACGTACCTTTCTATACAGCATTAATCTAAAGGGTGTTGAGGCTAATAATTGTGAAAATGACTGGAGACTGTCAGTCAACAAGGGTGACAAACAGACTTTAAAAAGGAAATAGCTTATTTTTCTAACTGGGATTTCTTCACCATCATTTTCTGTTAGTTGTACAGAAGTTTCATGAGCACAGCAAAATCCTTCTATGAAAACCAAAAAAAATTAAATTTCTCTTAGATCTCTTCAGATAAAAAGACAACTGTTAGTTAACATTTAAATAATTCTACTATTTATGATGACCCTTTAATATAAAAAAGCATAATCTAAGTTAGTTTAAAAGAAAGTCATTATTTTAAAATCTAACCAAATCTTGCACTTTGGGAGGATAAAAAAGACCCTCAATATTAAAAATACATTTTTACAAAGAAATTCTCAGAAACATGCAGGCAAAAATCAAAATCTTCAGAAGGTTAAACTGTCATGTATCAGACAGACTGGCTGAATAAATGCCTCTAAGTCAAACTTGAAAGACAACAACCTAACAATAACAGGCAGAAATACATTTAGTTCATTAGATCATGTTTAAACCAGTCCTCATTGGATTGCTTGTGCTGTCCCTTCTGGGCCTGTGTTGGATCCTCTCATTTGCTAGCTGTGCAATACAACTGGAAAGGAATCCAAAGCACTCTTTTTCCTCAAGCATTGCTTTCTTTCTCCAGGGTTTTTTGACTGACACATGTATTTAAAAATTAATAAGTTATAAAATTCTTTAGGTATATTGGGGTTTTTTCAAATGTCAGATCACTTAATTATGATAAAGTAGAAATGGGCTTGAGTAATCTCATTATGATTTATGCTTTTCATTTAAAAAGAATAACTTACAGGGATTTCAGGTAATTTAAGGAGATGGTTCCCTTATAACTTTTTCTCTGTAGTATTAGTAAAAAGGTAGTATAAAGGCTAATTTAATAATATTTTAATTAAGAATATGTATTTTCTTGTAGTTAAGCTGCTTTGATACATTTCCTTCTCAGTCTTAATTCTCACAAATACACACACGTACGCACACCTTCCTGTGTGACAATTCAGAAATAGCCTACCAACACAGGAGTTCAGATGCCATTTTAAACAGCATATCTTAATATATTGAAAGGATAGTTAAATGATAATGAAAATATGGACACTGTTAGAGAAAGATATTTCAGAAGAAAACACATGTAAAATAGATGCCTAAGTTGACACTGGACTTACTTGGATCACTATTTAATCAGTAGCTTAATGCCATCCAAATCCTCTGTCTCTGGAGAGGAAAATGTCACACCCTCCCATGAGCAAACCAGAGAATCAAATTTACATTCTCAGAGGCAGCTGTTAAGTGCTCAGTCCCATAGACAACAGTTCCTGAGTAGCTTAGCACACAAGACTCTGAAAACGTAGAGCTATGTAAAATCTGCAACCGTATTTTTATATTTCAAGGAAAATATTCTGCTTGAGCAATAAAGCAGAAAAATACTGTACCCATTTCTAACATATGTTGGGGTTTCCATTTTAAAAAGATTATGCATGTGCAATATTTTGAAGGGATATTTTTTATGAGGGTATACCTTGCCTTATGTAAATCCACTAGAGCTCTAGACAAAATGAAAGCTAAAATTGTCCGCATGCTAAAGTCACCTTAGGCACAGTGCTTTGGGAACTCTTTTTCTCTGAAAGACCACTAAGGGTTTGGAATCAGATGTTACCAGGCGCTAGCTATATTGGCTGGGGATTAGGAGTTAACTACCAACTTATTCTTAGTTTCTTAATCAAAAAATGGAGAAAACGAAATCAGAGCATCACACTAAGAATTAACTAAGGTGAGTTGTGTGCAACACTTGACAGGGACCTGATTCTGAGGCAACAAAATGCTTCCCTTCCCATCGGGCCCCTGCCCCTTTTCTCCCTTCTCTGCTGTTTCCTGGAGGTTACATATCTTCATCACACATACATCTGACCAATTGTTTTGTCCTGTCTCTGCATCTACTGGAATGTTGGCTTCATGGGAGGGGAGACAGTTTTATCAGTTTAGTGCACTGCTGAATCCCCAGAGCACAGAGCAGGCTCATAGCTGGTAATCAGTTGAATGATTGGACACACCCATGATTATCACAACCACAATACTATTTTGAAAGGAGTGAGAACGACCAGAAATTAGAGGTTATTATATTGCTAGTTTGTAACACAAATTGGCAGTGCTTTGAGGGGAAGGGCATCTGCTATGGAAGTGAATGGACCTAAGTGGAATTTGGAAGTCTTCCCTTCCTACAGTGTGTGACTTGTTGCTAAGTACCTTACCTCTCTTAGTCATAGTGGAAATAGCTCCCTCTTAGCATTGTCGTAAAGACCAAGGGTGGTAATATGAAGGACTTAGCACAGACCCTGACATATAGTATTTGTTGAATAAATAATTGTTAGGTGATCATTGGCGAATTTTTATTTTAGGAAATTCATTAAAATAATATGGGCAAGTAAAAAATATTGAAAATTATAGAGGGGTATAAAATGAGAAGTCTCGTTCAACCACCAGTTCTTTTCCTCAGAAGTGACCGATGTCAGGTGTGTCCTCATACCCTCCATTAATTTTGAGATTTTAAACTTATACACATATGTATAGGGACTAGTACATACACTGAATCATACTTTCTGCAACTTGCCTCTTTTAATATCAGGTGCCTTGGAGATATTCTCATGTCATGGATAGGGCTAACTCTCCCTTTTTCCGTTAGTAAAATATAGTCCATAATAAATGTAGTATTCTCTTTTAAATGACCATGTTTAATGGAACTTTTGATGTTTCTAGTTCTCTGATCTCACAAAAACGATGCTAAAAATTCATGTCTGTATAGTTTTGTTTATGTGCTTGGGCACTAGTAAACAGCAAAAGTGAAATTTCTGTGTCAAAAATACGTACTTATTTTTTTGGTAGGAAGAGTTTTACCTAATTTCTGTTCCTACATGTACACAGCGATGTGTGAAAATGCCTATTTCCATACATCACACACACTGGTTTATACTGAAATTTAAGTTTTTAACAAGTGCTTATTTATTGGTAAATATTTAATTGAGTGAAGTTTTAACGTATTAAGTATATTGGCATGTATATTTTAAAATATTTCTGAGAATATACATGCTCATCTTTTTTTTTTCTTGTGGGTTTATTTGTCCTGTCCTTATTAACTAATAATGAAATAGCCACTCTTCTTACAATTGACACTTAAAAATGTTTTTGACTATATTAAACTTTATTTTCATTGTATTTTTAAATTACTGAAAATTTCAATTTTTATGCCATTAACTTTCACTTTTAAATATTGTGTCATGCTTTGAAAGGTTTTCTCCAAGAATATAAAAAATAACAGACAAACTTTCTTCTAGCATTTGTATGGTTTCAAAAAATCCTTTAGAACAGTATTTCTAAATAAGCTGATTCGTGGACTTTATCACTTGTGAAGTAAAAGAGGAAGAGTAAAGTACATTGAGTAATTGTAAATATTACAACATATTTGAGAAGCAGACAATGTATGCAGAATAAGAGTTCTAGAAGAGGAATCACACAGCCCAAGTCCTGACCACAGCTCTTTTAATAATAGGTTTTGTGAACTGGGCATCACAGTCATCATATTCCTGATTTCCTCTTTTGTCAAAGAGAATAACTACAGAGCCTACCTACAGCCTCAAGCTGAAGATCAAATTGTATGGTAGATTTAAATTTAAAATGATTTAAATTTAAAATGTAAAGGTGTATGCAGATTCTATATAGTAGATAAAAATGTTTGATTCATTATTTTTTGCAGTCTAGCAAATGAAAAGAATTTTAGTGTCATATGCTTTGCAATTCTAGATTGTATGGGCAATCAAAACCTATAAATTATGATGATGATAAGGGAACAGAGTTAACATGTACTGGGGGCTTACTGTCTGCCAGTTGTTGAAATAAGTGTTTCACATAGGTTATCTCATTGACCCACCACACCACCTTACTATGTTCTTTAGACAACTAGTTGAGGTCACACACTTAACGTGCCAAAACAAGGATTAAAACCCCGATAGACTGACTGAAGAGCCTATGCTGTTTCCCGAAAGAAAAAAAATATACATAAATGAGTTCTTGATCAATACCTAACTTTACATATTCTTTTTAAGACATTTGTATAAACTGAATAACAATTTTAAATAACCCTATGTTAGAAAATTATATCTAAATTCCACAAACAAGGAATGACAATGAACATATTCTGTATGTGGCAAATAATAGAATTATTTTGAGATTAAATAAAACAAAACTCATTCTAAAGACCTGTAACGCATACACTGTAAAGTACCTCAAAAGATTAGTTACCAGTGCAAAACGATAAGATAAAATTCAACTTATCACTTTAATCCTTGGGATAACTAATCATGGAGATTTACACACACATATTTGTGCACATGCGTAACACACATGCTTGTGTTTGTGTATATATATACATAAACAAACATCTATTTTTGCAATCGCTGCCTTGTTCATTTACAGAAGTGTGAAACCAATGGCAGGTTCTATCTGCTTTATATGGTGAGGAGGGGTTTCACATGCAGGAATAAAAATAAATATATACATACATAGTTTAAAAAGAGAATATTAAATGCACAAAACATAACAGTACACAGCAATGCCAGTGAAAGTTTGAGAGATTCAAACTGAGGTTTTTATATCACTTTTAAAAGAAAATTTCAAGGACATCATTAAAGATAAAATGCAGAATATCAAGGTCATTACAGTTTAGACTTAAGCCATGTTGTCTAATTAACGAAAGCACAGGATGAAAGTAAACCTACTGCATCAAAGATATAAAATAAACTTACACATATGTTTCATAGAAGCCGTGGTAGGAACTGTGTGTAAAAGACAGGTTAAATTGAGAGCACCTCTGTATATGTGGATAGTTCTCATGTGAGCAGGGCTAGATCAATATGTAAATGTCAAAGGCCTCCTAAAAATCTTGGCAGACCTAATTTTTACTTGACTTGTTTGCAAAGCTGACTCAACTCTCTAAGGAAAGGGGAAAAAAATCATTTTTATGTTCTTATCTATATGCACCATATATATGTATATACACATATATATATACACACACACTCACATATGCACGTGTGCACGCACATGTATGTTTGTGTGTATGTGTGCCTCTTGTACTTCCCTTTGTTTATCTGCTTCAAAATTTTATATGTTACAGGAAATTTTTGTCATGACTGAGAAGTTAAGGTTCAGGAACTTTAGGGACCCACACAAATAATCTATTTGCATTTGGAGCTTGACGGCTCCCTGCTGAAGTTGAGGGTTGTCCTCATTTATTTCCATCCAAGCACTTTCTTAGGAGTAAAGAGGCTTCTTTTTTGAGCTAACATATATCTTCTTTATCTTCCCTATATTGTACCCATTTATCTGGAGCTCTTGAACTATATAAAATATGCATAATCCCTCTATCACTTAGCAGCCCTATTGAAAAGAAGTACTAAACATTTGTTTATGTTGGCTTTCCCACACTGGAATTCTGTAAGTTACTACCCCAAATATTTAATGGAAAAAACTATGTTCCATTCTTACTTTTAGAAAATTGGATTAAAGGAATATTGGTGTCTTGGAACATATATCATGCTTATATGTTTAGTGACTCTCCAAGAGGGCTATTTAGTTTGTCATATTTCCCAAATATTTCCCCAGAGGACCAAATTTTCCCATATAGTATGTATTATTATATTCCAGAATTAGTGTTCTAAGGGATACCATTTAGTTAACATTACTACAGGATATCTTAATTCTCAAATACAAGGATCTTCAAGGTTTCCATATTATCAAACAGGTAGTATATAGGCTGTTGGTGGCTTCGAAGAGAACCCTAAAAACTTCCAGCTTCGGGAGGATCTTTTATTATTCAAAACTGGTTTTGTTTTCATGATAATATAATTTAACAAAATCTGCACGGCTTAACACAACAACAGTTGATTTCTTTCTCATAACACATGCCTCACACTTGAGAGCTGGTGGGGCTGTGCTCCACATGGTCACCCAGGAAGTCAAGCTGATGGGAGCCCACCGTCTCATCTGCACGTGGTCAGGTGTAGCAGCAGCTGATAAGAACCTGAATGCTCTGCAATGCTTCTGAGGAAGTATTCTGTGGCACTTCCATCCATGGACAATCAGCCAGAATTTATTGCATAACTGCTCCTAATTGTAGGGGTCTTTGAGATGCAGGGGAGTGGACAAAATATTTGGGGCTACCACTGTATCTGCCACAGCGAATAACACTCCTTAACTTCTTTTTATGAGCAAAATTACCATGATGTTAACCGATTGATGTCTCCTGAATGTCATGATAGGGTCATCTAAATATTGTACAATGGCGAATAGAGTTTGCCACAGAGTGGCGATGTATTGAATGGGGCTACCACTGTATCTGCCACAACGAATAACACTCCTTAACTTCTTTTTATGAGCAAAATTGCCATGATGTTAACCGATTGATGTCTCCTGAATGTCATGATAGGGTCATCTAAATATTGTACAATGGCGAATAGAGTTTGCCACAGAGTGACGATGTATTGAATGTAAAGGAAGAATAATCATTAGTAAGATATCCCACATGTAAGAGTAAGAGAAGAATCTCAGAAAGTTACAGCAGGGAATTAAAGGTATGTTTAGCATTCACTTAAAAATGGTAGCTGTGTGGTTCAGGAATGTGTTATATGGTACAAAAAGTTAATAAAACAATGCAGTTACTACCATGATCGGATGATAAAGGTTAGCATGCCAGTGAAAGCCCCACAGAAGAGAGAAGGCAACTATTTCAAATACTGAGCACTTTATGTGTACCTCTTTCTGCTCTAGGTGCTTTATATTCCTGCACAGATGAAGGGTTTTATAGTGATTTTTCTTAAACGACCAGGAAATAAATTGTGTGAAGCAAGCAGCATAGCAACGTCGAACAGTACTTTTGAAAAATGCACTTTGTATTCATAAGTAATTATTCTTAAGTAAAAGGAATCCATGGTCATAAAACTTTGGGAAACACTGTACAGTAAATTTTATCTCCTGGAATCTGAAAAATAATATATGTGTATAACTGAATCACTTTGCTATACACATGAAACTAACACAACATTATAAGTCAACCATAAGTCAATTAAAAAGAACTTAAAAAATTTTTTTTTTCCTCTTGGAGATTTACAGCACATTAATCACTCTGAAAAGCCTCCCCAGAAGAAGTTAGTTTAATGTTGTTAAACCCAAGTTTACCAAACTTTCTTATCATAGAGCTAGAAGGAGTAAAGAAAAATTAACCTATCACACACTGCTGGGCCTGGTGTAGAACTCAAAGAAGTAGTAGCCATGGGGCCTCTTATTTTCCTACGTGTCTTGCTGGGTATGCCAAGAAGGAAAGGTGCTAACTGCTTGTTACATGAGCCTTTACTTGGGCTTATGTTTGCAGTGGTGATCCTGGAGGAATGATGTAGTGTCTCACTCCTGCCCCCAAACCATAAGAGGCCTTGCTCACTGCTTGTTCTCAAAGTGGTGGATCCCTGAAACTCAGTCTTCCTGAGCTTCAGTACAATCTCACGATGTGCACAGCATCCCTTTGACCTTGTTGCATCTCCCCTGTGAGACTTGAGGTCCAGGGGAACTGACGTGTGCTTTTTACTGAACTATAATAAAGTCTTTTGCCAACATCCATGAACAATTTAGGCTAACTTATTAGCTTGTAAGTAGGGTAACTTCAAATCCAGGATATAACAGTACAAAGTGGTAATAATAAACTTTCAGCTCTTTCCATAAATTGATTAATTTGAATAATCTTTCCAGGGCTACTAATTTTGACAGAGGAGAAGTATGAGTTACGAGATAATCAACTCACAGATGCTATGATCTACCAAAGTTACAAGGTCTTAATTAACATTTGAGTGCTTACTCTTTTATTCACTGTGGAAAGAACTTTATATGCATTAACTTATTTAATCCTCAAAGCCACTGTATGCTGGAGGTATCAGTACCTTCTTTTTACAGATGAGGAAACTAAGACACAGAGAGCTTAATTATTTCATAAGGTCACACAGTAAGTGGTGGGCCTGGAATTCAAACCCCAGGCACCAGAACCAAATTTCTATCCATCACATTTAGAGAGAGGAGATACAGGAATTTTAAATTTATTCACAAAAGCAACAAGAACAATTGTCACAAAAAATAATAAAAACACAATTAAAGAAGGATTTTTAAAAATTTTAAAAACCTGAGTTTGCAAATGTCTACCCATAAAAAAAGCAAATCAAGATTTTATTGTCCAACAAGTGTAAAGAATACCTGAGAAGAGAGCAACTGAGTTTTGAGCTACAAGGGAGGGCCTCACAATTCAAGATACAGTTAATACTCCTTATTTAATCATTCAGATCGTATCAAGCAGAGCAGGCCCATTTAGATGGTAACACGGGCCTCTAATCCGCAAAGTCCAGAGTTCATTGTTGGTGTGGCAAAGCAGTTCAGTCAGTTGAAGAATATCTATTTTGTGTAGCTCCAATTTTGCATAACATATACTTTACATAGCTGTGATAGGTTAGTATAATTGTAGTGTTATAGGAAACTCTCAGGTTAACCAAGCCACTCAAAATGATTACTCATGATGCCAAGATTAAGCACCTTCAGCTACAGGGATCAACAAACTGTGGCACGTGGGCCAACTGTAGTCCACCCTCTGTTTTGTAAATTGATGTTCCTTGGAACACAGTCACACCCATTTGTTGGGTATCATCTATGACTGCTTTGTGCTGCAGTGACAGAACTGAGTAGGGCAACTGCTACAGAGGCCCTATGACCTGCAAAGCCTGCAATATTTCCTGTCTGGTCCTTTACAGAAAAAATTTGCTGATTTCTGTTTTAGTACCTTAAGCACATTTTCATCAATGGTAAATATCTTTGTTTTGTTTTTAATTTTTATTGGAGTATAGTTGATTTACCATGTTGTGTTAGTTTCAGGTGTACAGCAAAGTGAATCAGTTATACACATATTACATATATCCACTCTTTTTTAGATTCTTTTCCCAAATAGGCCAGTACAGAGAATTGAGTAGAGTTCCCTGTGCTATACAGTAGGTCCTTATTAGTTATCTATTTTATATATAGTAGTGTTTATATATTAACCCCAATCTCCCAATTTATCCCTCCCCACCCCTCTTAACTCCTGGTAACCATAAATTTGTTTTCTTCATCTGTAACTCTATTTCTGTTTTGTAGATAAGTTCATTTGTACCCTTTTTTTAGATTCCACATATTAACAATATCATATGATATTTAAATACCTTATTCAGCATGTATATAAAAGTGAGTGAAACATGGAGCTTTAATGTTTCGAAGTGAACCCTACTATCAATATACTCTAAACTTTGAGTGTTTTTGTTTGTATTTCTACAATGTGACAGTGAATTAAACTAGTTGACCATGAATGTTTATTCCATTTAACGATGTCAATGGTTAAAGCCAGACATCAATTTGCCCATTTCATAGTTACCTTTAGGGCCTTTTTCCTTCCCCTAGGGATCCATGAATTTTCTCACTTAACTTTTCTCATAATAGACCTTACTAACTGTTCATGGCCTTTGGTCTACACAGATTTGGGCTATCTATTTAACTTTCTCAACCAGTTTAAATCTTTCTCCACCAAATGATTTCAGGTAACTGCTATCAAATAGATGTTGAAAGAAAATTACTTGCCATCTGTGCCTTACACTGCATACACTATTTGTAACTTTTTGTTTATTTAGCAAGCCTGTTGAATATTTCTTCACATTTTGAATGCTAAATTATTCCAAATAAACAGACATTTGTTTTTGATGCCAACATAAGAACTATAGAGTTGTGTAGAAAATTACCTTGAGGCAATAGTGTCCTCCAAGTACACGTCCCGGCACTCTCCTAGAGGTCTTAGAACAAAAACTCTCAGAGAACTTTAGATGGTCGAATACTATAATTTTAAAATCAATTTAAAATACATAGTGAGAAGTTAGGAGAGAGAGGTGGGGTAGGTTTACAAATGTAGGACAGGTTGCAAGCAGGGTGAAAGCCTCACTGTACCTGAATTCTGAGGTACATGATTCAGGAGCAAGGGAGTCCAAAATACAGAAGGTGCTTGGTGTCAAATGCTACCCTTGCTATATTGGAGAGACACAAGACAACTATAGCCACAGCTCTAGACAACTAGTGACCTGATGGACAGCATAGTTTTTGTTTCTGTTTTTTACTTGCTACTGACAAGGGACAAATGGGATATCTTTATGCCTCCTATAAATGTAATGTCTTACACATTGACTGACTCATGTCTATTTGGTGTTTCCACTCTTCTGTTTTCAGCAAATGCTCTACTTTGTATCTAATGAGTCACACTAGCTTTTACACTTAGTTTCATCTGTCCTTGTTGTTTGTTCTCTGATTAGCAGAGCTGAGTACACTTTTTAAAAAACTGTATAATTGACACACAGTCATCTCTCCATATCCATGGGTTCCCCATCCACAGATTCAACCAAACTTGGAGTTTAGTCTGTGGTTGGTTGGATCTGTGGATGTGGATGGTAGACATGGAGGACCGATGGCCCTATGCCACTTTATATAAGGGACTTGAGCATCCCTGGATTTTGGTGTCTGAGGATGTCCTGGACCAATCTCCTGCAGATACCTAGGGATGACTGTATAACATTACCTTAGTTTCAGGTGTACAACATAATGATTCGATGTTTTTATACACTGTGAACTGATCACCACAATATGTCTAGTGAACAACTATCACTGTAAATAGTTACAATTTATTTCTTGTTATAAAGACTCTTGAGATGTACTGTCTCAGCAGCTTTCAAATGTGCAATAGAGTATTACTAACTAGAGTCATCATGCTGTACAATACATCCCCAAGACTTACTTAACTTACTTATTTTATAACTGGAGGTTTGTACTTTTTGATTCCCCTACTGACTTCACCTACCTCCACCCCTTGCTGCTGGCAACACCAATCTATTTTCTTTATTTCTGACCTTGTTTTTTCTTTTTTCTTTTGGATTCCTTATATAAATGAGATCATACTGTGTTTGTATTTCTCTGTTTGACTTATTTCACTTAGCATAATGCCCTCAAGATTCGTTCATGTTGTCACAAATGGAAAGATTTCACTTTTCATGGTTGAATAATATTCCATTGTATGTCTGCTTGTCTATCTATCTCAGTTTCTCTATCCAGCCATTGCTTAATCAACACTTAGGTTGTTTCCAGATCTTGGCTATTGTCAGTAATGCTGCAACAATATGGAGAATGTATATATCTTTCAAAATTAGTGTTTTTGTTTTCTTCAAAAAATGCCCAGAAGTGGAATTGCTGGATCTTATGGCATTTTTATTTTTAATTTTTTGAGGAACCTCCAGCTGTTTTTCCACAGTGGATGTTCCAATTTACATTTCCAACAACAGTGCACAATGGTTTCCTTTTCTCCATATCCTAGCCAAAACTTGTTATTTCTTGTCTTTTTGATAACAGCCATTCTAACAGGTGTGTGGTAAGATCTCAATGTGGTTTTGATTTGCATTTTCCTGATGATTAGTGATGTTGAGCATCTTTGAATGTACCTATTAGGCCATTTGTATCTCTTCTTTTGAAAAAATGTCTATTCAGATCTTCTGCCACTTTTGTAACCAGATTTTTTTTTTCTTTTCTTTTCTTTTTTTTTTTTTCTATTCAGTGTTAGGAATTTTTTTATTATTTATTATTTTTTGTGTGTGTGTGGTACATGGGCCTCTCCACTGTTGTGGCCTCTCCCGTTGCGGAGCACAGGCTCCAGACGCACAGGCTCAGCGGCCATGGCTCACGGGCCCAGCTGCTCTGAGGCATGTGGGATCTTCCCGGTATATCTTTCAAAATTAGTGTTTTTGTTTTCTTCAAAAAATGCCCAGAAGTGGAATTGCTGGATCTTATGGCATTTTTATTTTTAATTTTTTGAGGAACCTCCAGCTGTTTTTCCACAGTGGATGTTCCAATTTACATTTCCAACAACAGTGCACAATGGTTTCCTTTTCTCCATATCCTAGCCAAAACTTGTTATTTCTTGTCTTTTTGATAACAGCCATTCTAACAGGTGTGTGGTAAGATCTCAATGTGGTTTTGATTTGCATTTTCCTGATGATTAGTGATGTTGAGCATCTTTGAATGTACCTATTAGGCCATTTGTATCTCTTCTTTTGAAAAAATGTCTATTCAGATCTTCTGCCACTTTTGTAACCAGATTTTTTTTTTCTTTTCTTTTCTTTTTTTTTTTTTCTATTCAGTGTTAGGAATTTTTTTATTATTTATTATTTTTTGTGTGTGTGTGGTACATGGGCCTCTCCACTGTTGTGGCCTCTCCCGTTGCGGAGCACAGGCTCCAGACGCACAGGCTCAGCGGCCATGGCTCACGGGCCCAGCTGCTTTGAGGCATGTGGGATCTTCCCAGACCGGGGCACGAACCCGTGTCCCCTGAATCGGCAGGCAGACTCTCAACCACTGCGCCACCAGGGAAGCCCATGAGTTTTTTATTCTTCACATATTTCACATATTAACCCGTTATCACACATATGATTTGCAAATATTTTCTCTTACTCCGTAATTTGCCTTTTTATTTTATTTGATCCCTTTGCTGTGCAGAAACTTTTGAGTTTGATATAGTTCTATTTGTTTGTTTTTACTTTTGTTGTAAAATTTGAAAAATTATCACCAAGATTGATGTCAAAGAGTTTACTGCATATCTTTTCTTCTAAGAGTTTTATGGTTTCAGGCCTAACATTCAAGTCTTTAATGCATGTTGAGTTAATTTTTGTGTATGGTGTAAGATAGTGGTCTAGTTTCATTCATTTGCATATGGCTGTCCAGTTTTTGCAGCAACATTTGTTGAAGAGACTGCTCTTTCCCAATTGTATATTCTGAGCTACTTTCTTGTAAATTAATTGATCATTTATGCATAGGTTTATGGCTGCATTCTCTTATTCTATTCCATTAATATGTGTCTGTTTTTATGCTAATGACATCCTGTTTTGCTTTTCATTACTTTGTTATATAGTTTGAAATCAGGGTGCATGATGCCGCCAGCTTTGCTCTTATTTCTCAAAATTGCTTTCTGTATTCAGGGTCTTTTATGGTTCAATAGAAATTTTAAGACGATTTGCTCTATTTCTGTGAAAAATACCATTGGAAGAATCTATAATTTGCTTGGAGTAGTATGGACATTTTTACAATATTAATTCTTCCAACTCTTGAGCATGGAAGTTCTTTTTTTGTGACTTCTTCAATTTATTTCATCGGTGTCTCATATTTTTCAGTGTACAGGTCTTTCACATCCTTGGTTAAATTATTCCTAGGTATTTGGTTCATCTTGATGGAATTGGAAATAGGATTGTTTTCTTAATTTCTCTTTCTGAGAGTTCATTATTAGCCTGTAGAAACACAATATTTTTGTATTTTGATTTTGTATCATGCAACTTTACTGAATTTATTTATTAGTTCCAACAGCATTTTTAATAAAAGTCTTTAGGGTTTTTATATACAATATCATGTCATCTACAAACAGTGACAGTTTTACTTCTTTGTTTCCAGCTTAGATATCTTTCATTTCTTTTTCTTGTCTGACTGCTATGGCCAGTGCTTCCAATACTATGTTGAATAAAAGTGAAGAGAGTAGACACCCTTGATCTTGGAGGAAATGCATTCAGCTTTTCACCATTGAGTATGATGATAGCTGTGGGTTTGTCATAAATGGCCTTTATTATATTGAGATATATTTCCTCTGTCTTTGTTGAGAGTTTTTATCACAAATGGATGTTGAATTTTAAAATACTTTTTCTGTGTCTATTGAGATGATCACATGATTTTTTTAATCTCTCATCTTGTTAATTTGCTGTCTAACATGGATTGATTTGCACATGTTGAACCATCCTTGTGTCCTTGGAATAAATTCCACTTGATCATGGTGTATGATCCTTTTAAAGTGTTGTTGAATTTGGTTTGCTAATATTTTGTTGAGATTTTTGCGTCTATGTTCACCAGGGATATTGGCCTGTAATTTTTTTTCCTGTGACTTCCTTGTCTAGTGTTGGTATCATGGTTTTACAGGCCTCATAAAATGAGTTTGGAGTGTTTCCTCCTCTTCTGTTTTTTGAAAGAGTTCGAGAAGCATTTGTTTCAATTCTCTTTGAATGTTTAGTGGAAAACAACAATGAAGTTGTCAGGTCCTGAACTTTTGTTTGGTGAGAGGTTTTAGATTACTGATTCAATCTCTTTACAAGTAATTGATTTATTCAGTTTTTCTGTTTCTTCATGATTCAGTCTTGGTAGGTTGTATGTTTCCAGGAATTTATCCTTTTCTTCTATGTTGTCAAATTTGTTGAAGTGTACTTGTCAATAGTAGTCTCTTATGAACCTTGAACCTTTGTACTTCTGTGGTATCAGTTCTATTGTTTTCTCTTTCTCTTACGATTTTATTTATTTGAGTCCTCTTTTTTCTTGGTGCATGTAGCTAGAAGTTTGTCAATTTTATTTCTCTTTTCAAAGAAGCAGAGCTTAGTTTTGCTGATCTTTTCTACTGTCTTCTAGCCTCCATTTATTTCTGCTCTGTTTTTATTTCCTTCCTCCTGCTAATTTTGGACCTCATTTTTTTTTTCTTTTTCTAGTTCCTTGAAGTGTGAAGGTAGGTTGTTTGAGATTTTTCTTGTTTCTTGAGGTGGAATTTATCATTTTGAACTCCCTCTTAAAACTGATTTTGCTGCATCCAATAACTTCTGGTATTTTGTATTTCCATTCTCATTTGTCTCCAAATGTCTTCTGATTTCTCTTTTGTTTTACTTTCTGATGCATTCGTTGTTCAGCAGCACAGTAGCATGTTGTGGAATTGGCACATATTTGTGAATTTTCCAGTTTTCTTCTTGAAATTGATTTCTAGGTTCAGAGCATTGTGGTTGTAAAAGTTGCTTGATATGATTTTAGTCTTTGTAAAGCTATTAAAACTTGTTTTGTGGTTTAACATATAATCTATTCTGGAGATCCATGTGCACTTCAAAAGAATGAATTCTGTTGCTTTGGGATGGAATGGTGTATATATATCTGTTAAATCCATCTGGCCTAATTTATCATTTAAGGCCAAAGTTTCCCTATTGATTTTCTGTCTGGATGATATATCCATTGATATAACTGGGGCATTAATGTCTTCTCCTAGTATTGTATTCCTATATCTCCCTTTAGGTCTGTTAATATTTGCTTTATATATTTTGTGCTCCTATGTTGGGTACATAAATATGTACAAATGTTACATCCTTTCATTAGATTGACTCTGTTATCATTTTGCAATGCTCTCCTCTTTCTCTTATTACAGTATTTGTTTAAAGTCTTTTGGTCTGATATAAGTATAGCTACCCCAGCTTTCTTTTGGTTTCCATTTCCATGAAATATCATTTTCTATCCCTTAACTTTCAGTGTGTATGCGTTCTTACATCTGAAGTGAGTCTTTTGTTGGCAGCAGATAGACGCATCTTTAAAAAAAAAAAGTCCATTCAGCCAATCTTTGTCTTTTGATTGGAGAATTTAATCCATTTACATTTAAAGTAGTTATTGACACATATGTTCTTATTACCATTTTGTAAATTGTTATTTGTCTGTTTTATAGTTTCTCTCTGTTCCTTTCTTCTCTTGTTCTCTTCCTTTTTGGTTTTATAACATTTTTTGTGGTGTGCTTAGATTCCTTTCTCTCTATCTTTTGTGCATCTGTTACAGGTTTCTGCTTTGTGGTTCTCATGAATCTTATATATAACAACATTATAACATGCACATAAAGGCTTACATATAACAACACATTTATAACAGTCTATTTTAGTTCATAACTACTTAAGTTTGAATACATTTTAAAGTTCTACATTTTTACTCTCCCACATATTTTATGTTTTTGATGTCAAATTTACATGTTTTTATGTTGTAAATCCCTTAAGTAATTATTGTAGTTAGTTGTTTTTGCTACTTTTGACTTTTAACCTTCATACTGCTTTTAGTATATTTAGTTTTACTAGTGAGATTTATATTTTCATATGTTTTCTTGTTACTAATTAGAACCCTTTTTTCATTTTATAAAAAAAACCCTTTAACATTTCTTGTAAGGCTGGTTTAGTGGTAATTTATTCTTTTAGCGTTTTTAGCATCTATTTTCTTTTTTTCTGATTTTTTACTTATTTTTTTATTGAAGTATAGCTGATTTACAATGTTTCAGGTGTACAGCCAAGTGATTTAATTATACACACACATATATTATTTTTCAGATGCTTTGTCATTATAGGTTATTACAAGATATTGAATATAGTTCCCTGTGCTATAAACTAGGACCTTGTTGTTTATTTTATATATAGTAGTGTGTATCTGTTAATCCCAAGTTCCCAGTTACTCCTCCACCCTTTCCCCTTTGGTAATCATAAGTTTGTTTTCTATGTCTGTGAGTCTATTTCTCTTTTGTAAATAAGTTCATTTGTATCTTTTTTTAGATTTCCCCATATAAGTAACATCGTATGACATTTGTCTTTGTCTGACTTACTTCTCTTAGTATGATAATCTCTAGGTCCATCCATGTTCCTGCAAATAGAATTATTTCATTCTTTTTGTATGGCTGAGTAATATTCCTAAATAAATAAATAAATAAATAAATAAGTAAGTAAGTAAGTAAATAAATTTATTTCTGTAACATCTTACAGAAAAGTCCAAATGAATTTTTTGGCCAACACAATACATATTATACACACACACCACATCTTCTTTATCCATTCATCTGGCAATGGACATTTAGGTTGCTCCCATGCCTTGGCTATTGTAAATAGTACTGCTATGAACATTGGGGTGCATATGTCTTTTCTAATTAGAGTTTTCATCTTTTCTTGATATATGTCCAAGAGTGGGAATGGTAACTCTATTTTTAGTTTTAAAAGCAAACTCCAGACAGCTTTTCCATAGTGGCTGCACCAATTTACATTCCTACCAACAGTGCAGGATGGTTCCCTTTTCTCCACACCCTCTCCAACATTTCTTATTTGTAGACTTTTTGATGATGGCCATTCTACCTGGTGTGATGTGGTGCCTCATTGTAGTTTTGATTTGCATTTCTCCAATAATTAATGATGTTGAACATCTTTTCATGTGGCTATTGGTCATCTGTATGTCTTCTTTGGAGGAATGCCTATTTAGACCTCCTGTCCATTTTTAATTGGGTTATTTGTCTTTTTGATGTTAAGCTGTATAAGTTGTTTGTATATTTTGGAAATTAAGAGCTTGTCAGTTGCATCATTTGCATATTTTCTCCCAGTTCCTAGGTTTTTTCTTTTTATTTATGGTTTCTTTTGCTGTGCAAAAGCTTTTAAGTTTAATTAGGTCGCATTTGTTTATTTTTGCTTTTGTTTCCACTAATCTAGGAGACAGATCCAAAAACATATTGCTGCAATTTATGTCAAAGCGTGTTGTGCCTACGTTTTCCTCTAGGTGCTTTATATTTTCCAGTCTTACATTTAGGTCTTTAATCCATTTTGAGTTTATTTTTGTATATGGTGTTAGAGAATGATCTAATTTAATTCTTTTACATGTAGCTGTTCAGTTTTCCTAGCACCACTTATTGAAGAGACTGTCTTTTCTCCATTGCATATTCTTGCCTTAGTTGTTATAGATTATTTGACCATTTGGGGGTGGGTTTATTTCTGGGCTTCCTATCCTGTTCCATTGAGCTATGTGCCTGTTTTTGTGCCAGCACGATACTCTTTTGATTACTGTAGCTTCATATCACAGTGTAAAGTCAGGGCATGTGATTCCCCAGCTCCATTCTTCTTAAGATTGTTTTGACTATTTGGGGTCTTTGGTTTTTCCATACACATTTCAAATTTTTTTGTTCCAGTTCTGTGAAAAAGGCCACTGGTAATTTGATAGGGATTGCATTGAACCTGTAGATTGCCTTGGGTAGTATGATCATTTTAACAATACTGATTTTTCCAGTCAAAGAACATGATATATCTTTGCATCTGTTTGTGTGGTATTCAGTTTCTTTCATCAGTGTTTATATTTTCTGAGTGCAGCTCTTTTGCCTCATTACGAAGTTTTATTCATAGGTAAGTCATTCTTTTTCATGTGATGGTAAATGGGATTGTTGATTTAATTTCTCTTTCTGATATTTCATTGTTAGTGTACAGAAATGCAACAGATTTCTATATATTAATTTTTTATCCTGCAACTTTACTGAATTCATTGATGAGCTCTAGTCGTTTTCTGCTTGCATCTTTAGGATTTTCAATTTTGAATGATAACTTTTCAGGGTAGAATATTCTTGGTTGAATGTTTTTTGTTTTCATTTTTGTTTTTGTTTTTTGCTTTTTTTCCAGCATTTTGAATATATCGTGCCTCTCCCTTCAGGTCTGCAAAATTTCTGCTGCAAATTCTGCTGATAGTCATATGGGGTTTCTTTGTATAGACTAAATTATTTCTCTCTTGCTGCTTTTAAGATTCTGTCCTTCTCTTTTACTTTTGATTTTTTAATTATAATATCTCTTGCTGTGGGAATCGTTGGGTTCATCTTATTTTGCACTCTCTGTACTCCTGGAGCTGGATGTCTGTGTGCTTCCCCAAGTTAGGGAAGTTTTCAGCCATTATTCCTTTGAATAAGTTCTCTGTTCCTTCCTTTCTCTCTTCTCCTTCTAGGACCACTGTAATGAGTATGTTAGTCCACTTGATGTTGTCTCATAATTCCGTTAAATTTTCTTCACTTTTTCTCATTCTTTTTTCTTTTTGATGTTCTGATTGGGTGAGTTCCACTGCTCTGTCTTTGAGTTCATTGACTGCTTATTTTGCTTCATCTGCTCTGATGTTAAACCCCTCTTAGTGTATTTTTCAGTTCAATTATTGTATTCTTCAGCTCTGTGACTTTTTTTCTACAACGTATTTTATTTATTTTTTGGGAGGGGGCCTTCATTTTATTTTATTTATTTATTTTTAACATCCTTATTGGGGTATAACTGCTTTGCAATGGTGTGTTATTTTCTGCTTTATAGCAAAGTTAATCAGCTATACATATATCCCCATATCTCCTCCCTCTTGCGTCTCCCTCCCACCCTCCCTATCCCACTCCTGTAGGTGGTCACAAAGCACCAAGCTGATCTCCCTGTGCTATGTGGCTGCTTCACACTAGCTATCTATTTTACATTTGGTAGTATATATAAGTCCATGCCAATCTCTCACTTTGTCCCAGCTTACCCTTCCCAATCCCAGTGTCCTCAAGTGCATTCTCTACATCTGTGTCTTTATTCCTGTCCTGCCCCTAGGTTCTTCATAAACAATTTTTTTTTTTAGATTCCATACATATATATGTGTGTTAGCGTATGGTATTTGTTTTTCTCTTTCTGACTTACTTCACTCTGTATGACAGACTCTGGGTCCATCCACCTCACTACAAATAACTCAATTTCATTTCTTTTTATGGCTGAGTAATATTCCATTGTATATACGTGCCACATCTTCTTTATCGACTCATCTGATGATGGACACTTAGGTTGCTTCCATGTCCTGGCTGTTGTAAATAGCGTTGCAATGAACATTATGGTACATGACTCTTTTGATTTACGGTTTTCTCAGGGTATATGCCCAGTAGTGGGATTGCTGGGTCATATGGTAGTTCTCTTTTTAGTTTTTTAAGGAACCTCCATACTGTTCT
>NC_041218.1:85416936-85427658 GCF_002837175.3 Physeter macrocephalus
ATACTGTTCTCCATAGTGGCTGTATCACTTTACATTCCCACCAACAGTGCAAGAGGGTTCCCTTTTCTCCACACCCTCTACAGCATTTACTGTTTGTAGACTTTTTGATGATGGCCATTCTGACTGGTGTGAGGTGATACCTCATTGTAGTTTTGATTTGCATTTCTCTAATGATTAGTGATGTTAAGCATCCTTTCATGCATTTGTTGGCAATCTGTATATCTTCTTTGGAGAAATGTCTATTTAGGTCTTCTGCACATTTTTGGATTGGGTTGTTTGTTTATTTAATATTGAGCTGCATGGGGTGCTTGTAAATTTTGGAGATTAATCCTTTGTCACTTGCTTCATTTGAAAATATTTTCTCCCATTCTGAGGGTTGTCTTTTTGTTTTGTTTATGGTTTCTTTTGCTGTGCAAAAGCTTTTAAGTTTCATTAGGTCTCATTTGTTTATTTTTGTTTTTATTTCCATTTCTCTAGGAGGTGGGTGAAAAAGGATCTTGCTGTGATTTATGTCATAGAGTGTTCTGCCTGTGTTTTCCTCTAAAAGGTCTATAGTGTCTGGGGTACATTTAGGTCTTTTATCCATTTTGAGTTTATTTTTGTGTATGGTGTTATGGAGTTTTCTAATTTCATTCTTTTACCTGTAGCTGTCCAGTTTTCCCAGCACCACTTATTGAAGAGGCTGTCTTTTCTCCACTGTATATCCTTCCCTCCTTTATCAAAGATAAGGTGACCATATGTGTGTGGGTTTATCTCTGGGCTTTCTATCCTGTTCCATTGATCTATATTTCTGTTTTTGTGCCAGTACCATACTGTCTTGATTACTGTAGCTTTGTAGTATAGTCTGAAGTCCAGGAGCCTGATTCCTCCAGCTCCATTTTTCTTTCTCAATATTGCTTTGGTTATTCAGGGTCATTTGTGTTTCCATACAAACTGTGAAATTTTTTGTTGTAGTTCTGTGAAAAATGCCATTGGTAGTTTGATAGGCATTACTTTGGGTAGTGTAGAAATTTTCACAATATTGATTCTTCCAATCCAAGAACATGGTATGTCTCTCCATCTGTTTGTATCATCTTTAATTTCTTTCATCAGTGTCTTATAGTTTTCTGCATACAGGTCTTTTCTCTCCTTAGGTAGGTTTATTCCTAGGTATTGCATTCTTTTTGTTGCAATGGTAAATGGGAGTGTTCTTAATTTCTCTTTCAGATTTTTCATCATTAGTGTGTAAGAATGCAGGAGATTTCTGTGCATTAATTTTGTATCCTGCTACTTTACCAAATTCATTGATTAGCTCTAGTAGTTTTCTGGCAGCATCTTTAAGATTCTCTGTGTATAGTATCATGTCATCTGCAAACAGTGACAGTTTTACTTCTTTTCCTATTTGGGTTCCTTTTATTTCTTTTTCTTCTCTGATTGATGTGGCCAAAACTATGTTGAATAATAGTGGTGAGAGTGTGCACCTTGTCTTCTTCCTGATCTTAGTGGAAATGGTTTCAGTTTTTCACCATTGAGAACAGTGCTGGCTGTTGGTTTGTCATATATGGCCTTTATTATGTTGAGGTAAGTTACCTCTATGCCTACTTTCTGGAGGGTTTTTATCATAAATGGATGTTGAATTTTGTCAGAAGCTTTTTCTGCATCTGTTGACATGATCATATGGTTTTTCTCCTTCAGTTAGTTAATATGGTGTATCACATTGATTGATTTCCATATATGGAAGAATCCTTGCATTCCTTGGATAAACCCCACTTGACCTTGGGGTCTGATCCTTTTAATATGCTGTTGGATTCTGTTTGCTAGTATTTTGTTGAGGATTTTTGCATCTATGTTAATCAGTCATATTGACCTGTAGTTTTCTTTCTGACCTCTTTGTCTAGTTTCGGTATCAGGGTGATGGTGGCCTCGTGGAATGAGTTTGGGAGTGTTCCTCCCTCTGCTGTATTGTAGAAGAGTTTGAGAAGGATAGCTGTTAGCTCTTCTCTAAATGTTTCATGCTGGGCTTTTTTTATTGGAAGATTTTTAATTACAGTCTTAATTTCAGTGCTTGTGATTGGTCTGTTTGTATTTTCTATTACTTCCTGGTTCAGTCTTGGAAGGTTGTGCTTTTCTAAGAATTTGTCCACTTCTTCCAGGTTGCCCATTTTATTGGCATTTAGTTGCTTGTAATAATCTCTTATGATCATTGTATTTCTGCAGCGTCAGTTGTCACTTCTTTTTTGTTTCCAATTCTATTGATTTGAGTCTTCTCCTTTTTTTTCCTGATGAGTCTGGATAACGGTTTATCTCTTTTGTTTATCTTCTCAAAGAACCAGCTTTTAGTTTTATTAATCTTTGCTATTGTTTCCTTCATTTCTTTTTCATTTATTTCTGATCTGATCTTTATGATTTCTTCCCTTCTGCTAACTCTTTGGGGGTTTTTTGTTCTACTTCCTCTAATTGCTTTAGGTGTAAATTTAGGTTGTTTATTTGAGATTTTTCTTGTTTCTTGAGGTAGGATTGTATTGCTATAAACTTCCCTCTTAGAACTGCTTCTCCAGCATCCTACAGGTTTTTGATCGTTGTGTACTCATTGTCATTTGTTTCTAAGTATTTTTTTATTTCTTCTTTGATTTTTTCAGTGATCTCTTGGTTAATTAGTAGTGTATTGTTTAGCCTCCATGTGTTTGTATTTTGTGTTTTTTTTTTTTTTTTTTTTTTTTTTGCGGTATGCGGGCCTCTCACTGTTGTGGCCTCTCCCGTTGTGGAGCACAGGCTCCGGACATGTGTTTGTATTTTTTACAGTATTTTTCCTGTAATTGATAGCTATAACAAGCATTGTGTCAGAAAAGATACTTGATATGATTTCAATTTTCTTAACTTTACCAAGGCTTGATTTGTGACCCAAGATATGATCTATCCTGGATTATGCTCCATGAGCACTTTAGAAGAAATTGTATTCTGTTGTTTTTTGGATGGAATGTCCTATAAATATCAATTAAGTCTATGTTGTTTAATGGATCATTTGAAGCTTGTGTTTCCTCATTTATTTTCATTTTGGGCGATTTCTCCATTGGTGAAAGTGGGGTGTTAAAGTCCCCTACTATGATTGTTTTACTTTTGATTTCCCCTTTTATGGCTGTTAGCATTTGCCTTATGTATTGCAGTTCTCCTGTGTTGGGTGCATAAATATTTACAATTGTTATATCTTTTCTTGGATTCATCCCTTGATCATTATGTAGTGTCCTTCTTTGTCTCTTGTAATAGTCTTAAATTTAAAGTCTATTTTGTCTGATGTGAGAATTGCTACTGCAGCTTTCTTTTGATTTCCATTTGCATGGAATATCTTTTATAATCTTGGTTGTAGGTTTTTCCTTTTCATCACTTTAAATATGTCCTGCCACTCCCTTCTGGCTTGCAGAGTTTCTTCTGAATGATCAGCTGTTAACCTTATGGAGATTCCCTTGTATGTTATTTGTTGTTTTTCCCTTGCTGCTTTTAATATGTTTTCTTTGTATTTAATTTTTGATAGTTTGATTAATATGTATCTTGGCATGTTTCTCCATGGATTTATCCTTTATGGGACTTTCTGCGCTTCCTGGACTTGATTAACTATTTCCTTTCCCATATTAGGGAAGTTTTCAACTATAATCTCTTCAAATATTTTCTCAATCCCTTTTTTTTTCTTCTTCCTCTGGCACCCCTATAATTCGAATGTTGGTGCATTTAATGTTGTCCCACAAGTCTCTGAGACTGTCCTCATTCTTTTTTCTTTATTCTTCTCTGCAGTAGGTATTTCCACTATTTTATCTTCCAGGTCACTTATGCTTTCTTTTGGCTCAGTTATTCTGCTACTGATTCCTTCTAGAGAATTTTTATTTTCATTTATTGTGTTGTTCATTGTTTGTTTGCTCTTTAATTCTTCTAGGTCCTTGTTAAACGTTTCTTGTGTTTTCTCTATTCTAGTTCCAAGATTTTTAATCATCTTTACTATCATTTCTCTGAATTCTTTTTCATGTAGACTGCCTATTTCCTCTTCATTTGTTTGTTCCCATATTAGGGAAGTTTTCAACTATAATCTCTTCAAATATTTTCTCAATCCCTTTTTTTTTCTTCTTCCTCTGGCACCCCTATAATTCGAATGTTGGTGCATTTAATGTTGTCCCACAAGTCTCTGAGACTGTCCTCATTCTTTTTTCTTTATTCTTCTCTGCAGTAGGTATTTCCACTATTTTATCTTCCAGGTCACTTATGCTTTCTTTTGGCTCAGTTATTCTGCTACTGATTCCTTCTAGAGAATTTTTATTTTCATTTATTGTGTTGTTCATTGTTTGTTTGCTCTTTAATTCTTCTAGGTCCTTGTTAAACGTTTCTTGTGTTTTCTCTATTCTAGTTCCAAGATTTTTAATCATCTTTACTATCATTTCTCTGAATTCTTTTTCATGTAGACTGCCTATTTCCTCTTCATTTGTTTGGTCTGGTGGTTTTTACCTTGCTCCTTCATCTGCTGTGTGTTTCTGTCTCTTCTCATTTTGCTTAACTTACTGTGTTTGGGGTCTCCTTTTTGCAGGCTGCAAGTTCCGAGTTCCCGTTGTTTTTGGTGTCTGGCCCCAGTGGGTGAGGTTGGTTCAGTGGGTTGTGTAGGCTTTCTTGTGGAGGGGACTGGTGCTCGTGTTCTGGTGGGTGAGGATGGATCTTTTCTTTCTGGTGGGCAGGACCACATCTGGTGGTGTGTTTTGAGGTGTCTGTGACCTTATTATGATTTTAGGCAGCCTCTCTACTAATGGGGTGGGTTGTGTTCCTTTCTTGCTAGTTGTTTGGCATAGGGTGGCCAGCACTGTAGCTTGCTGGTTGTTGAGTGGAGCTGAGTCTTAGCATTGAGATGGAGATCTCTGGGAAAGTTTTCACCATTTGATATTACATGGAGCCCGGAAGTCTCTGGTGGTCCAATGTCCTCTATTCGGCTCTCCCACCTCAGAGGCACAGGCCTACCACCCAGCTGGATCATGAAGACCCTGTCAGCCACACAGCTCAGAAGAAAAGTCAGAAATAAATAAAGAAAGATAGAAAAGAAAAGAAAAAAGTTATTAAAATTTAAAAAACATTAAAAATAAAAAAAAAATTTAAGTAATTAAAAAAAGAAAAGAAAGAAGATAGCAACCAAACCAAAAGACAAATCCACCAATGATAAAAAGTGCTATAAAGAATACAAAAAAACAAACAAAAAAATGCACAGACAGAACCCTAGGACAAATGGTAAAAGCAAAGCTATACAGACAAAATCACACAAAGTAGCATACAGATACACACTCACAAAAGAGAAAAAAAGGAAAATAAATTATATATGTATATATATAAAAGTAAAAGGAAAAAAGGAAGAGAGCAACCAAATCAATAAACAAATCTACCAATGAAAATAAACTTTAAATACTAAACTAAGATAAACATAAGACCAAAAAAAATTAGATGCCAAAAGCAAACTCCAAGTCTACAGTTGCTCCCTAAGTCCACCACCTGAATTTAAGGATGGTTCATTGTCTATTCAGGTATTCCACAGATGCAGCGTACATCAAGTTGATTGTGGAGATTTAATCCGCTGCTCCTGAGGCTGCTGGGAGAGATTTCCCTTTCACTTCTTTGTTTGCACAGCTCCTGGGGTTCGGCTTTGTATTTGGCCCTGCCTCTGCGTGTAGGTCGCCTGAGGGCATCTGTTCTTCGCTCAGACAGGCTGGGGTTAAAGTAGTACCTGATTAGGGGGCTCTGGCTCATCAGGTTTGGGGGGCAGGGAGGGGTACGGAGTGCACGGTGAGCCTGCAGTGGCAGAGGTTGGCGTGAGGTTGCAACAGCCTGAGGCGTGCTGTGTGTTCTCTTGGGGAAGTTGTCCCTGCTTCACAGGACCCTGGTAGTGGCGGGCTACACAGGCTCCCGGGAGGCGAGGTGTGGATAGTGACCTGTGCTTGCACACAGGCTTCTTGGTGATTGCAGCAGCCGCCTTAGCATTTCATGCCCGTCTCTGGGGTCCGCTCTGATAGTTGCAGCTTGCGCTCTCTTCGCACACCCTGAAACAATGGTCTCTTGTCTCTTAGGCAGGTCCAGACATTTTCCTGGACACCCTCCCTGCTAGCTGTGGTGCACTAGCCCCCTCCAGGCTGTATTCATGCAGCCAACCCCAGTCCTCTCCCTGGGGTCTGACCTCCAAAGCCCGAGCCTCAGCTCCCAGCCCCCACTCACCCCGGCGGGTAAGCAGAAAAGCCTCTCGGGGTGGTGAGTGCTGGTCGGCACCGATCCTCTGTGCGGGAATCTCTCCGCTTTACCCTCTGCACCCCTGTTGCTGCGCTCTCCTCCGTGACTCCAAAGTTTCCCTCCCACCACACTCCCGTCTCGTCAGTGAAGGGGCTTCCTAGTGTGTGGAAACCTTTCCTCCTTCACAGCTCCCTCCCAGAGGTGCAGGTTCCATCCCTATTCTTTTGTGTCTGTTTTTTCTTTTTTCTTTTGACCTACCCAGGTAAGTGGGGGAGTTTCTTGCCTTTTGGGAGGTCTGAGGTCTTCTGCCAGCATTCAGTAGGTGTTCTGTAGGAGTTGTTTCACATGTAGATGTATTTCTGATGTATTTGTGGGGAAGAAGGTGACCTCCATGTCTTACTCCTCCACCATCTTGAAAGTCTCCTCCAAAGTACTTTCAAACGTACTTTCTTAGATATTTTTTTCTCCTTGTTGAATTTCTCATTGTGTTGTCTTGAATTCGGTGAGCTTCTTTATGACAATGACTTTGAACTCTTTATCAGGTAAATTACTTATCTCCATTTCATGAATGTTTTTTCCTCACATTCTACTTTTTCTTTTCTGGGGAATATATTCCTTTACTTCTTTATTTTGCCTTTCTCTCTGTGTTTGTTTCTATGCATGAGATGTAATAGCCATCTCTCCCAGTCTTAAAGGATTGGTCTTGAGTAGGAGGTGAACCATATTGTTCATCTGTGCCCTAGCTCTTGATTTTCTCTCACACCTTTGTGATTGTCCAAGCAGCCTATTTTATTTTTAATAGCTCAGAGTAATTGCACGTGTGCAAGACCTGTCATTCTCCCAAATAGGAGGAGCTCATTGAGCACTTTTATTCAGGCTGATTGGAAGCAGTACCTTAGGCTGCAACTTTTAAATTATGCACATTTATACTGTCTGGTGGGATCACAGATTTATGCTGTTTTGGGCTCCAAAACCAAGTGTTTTAGAGGTTTGCCCTGGGTGGTAGTTGAAAAAATCAGGGCACCAAACAAGTTAAAATAGTTCTTTTCTGGGAGATACCAGTGAGATATAGTGAGGCAGAGGAAGAGCACAGAGATGGCATTCACCAGCTTATGTTCGCTGAGAGCATCTCCACAGGACTCTAGATATATGCCAATCCTGAAGCCTGCCCCTCCGGTCAAAGCTCCAAGTCAAGCAAAAACACCTCCTTCACGGAAAGAATGGGAGTGTTTCAGTCTGTTGTTTGTGCAGTGTCCTCAGCATGGTAGTGTGCCAAGAACTGTCAGTCTGATTGTTAGAGTCCCATGAGACTCAGAACACAAGGCCCTCTGGCCTCTAGAGCCAGGTGATCAAGGGGTATCCCCTGGGAAGCACCCTCCAAACCCAGGGCACCAGATGTAAAAAGTGGATCACCAAATGTGTGTAAAACTCCCCTCTGTGATATACTTGCTCTCCTTCACACTGCAGAGCATGAGTGTGAAATTGGCATCTGTTGGCTGGAGTGAGGCATAAGGGGAGCATAAGCACAGTGTCCAAGCTGGGACAGGGGAGGTAGCGCCTGCCTGCTAGAACAAAGCAGAAGAAGAGTGTGAAGATGGTGTCAGCAGCCTCTGTCCCCAGAAAGTATCCCAGCACGCCCCTATGTGTGTGTCAAATGAGTTGCCTGTCCCTCAGTCTGAGGTTTTAAGGTTAGCAAATGAGCCTCTTTGATTGATATACAGTCTGGGTGCCTCTGGTTCTGCTGCTTCTGTACCTAGCCCTGGGGGAGGTGAGACTGAGCGTGTGAGCCCTTCGACTGAGTCATTTCTCAGTTTGTTATACCTTTGTGGGTCTCGTGGATGCAAGATCTATTGGCTTTCAGACCGAGATGTTTTGGGGACTCATGTCTCAGGTGCACATATTAAAAGTTAGGGTGCCCAATGTGGGGTTCAGACTCTTTGCTCCTCAGGGAGAAGCTCTGGGTTAAGTTTCCTCCTGAATGTTTCTTGCCAATGGCAAGATTGGGTCTCAGCCTCTCCCACCTGCTTTGATGTGGGTTTTTTTCTCATTTGCTCTATGTGTAGCAATTGCTCAGCTAGTTTTTAGTTTATTCAGAGAAAATTGTTCCTTATGTTGCTGTAGATTTGAAGTGTGTGTGGGAGAAGGTGAGTTCAGGATCTTCCTATGTTGCCATCTTCAACTGGAACCAGAGCTTATGTTATTCAGTAATAACATAAATAATGCAGCAAATAACACATGTCAGCAAGAAATTATTTGTGAAAGAAGTTTCTGAATCCTAGTGACTCAACTGCCCATTCAGGTGGTTACTCCACTGATACAGCTCCTTATACTTCTGTAAACATGCTACATGTGTGCTCGTGGCAGGCTGGGCTGGGAAGGGAATGGGGGATGGGCAAAAGGAAAGTTGATAACTTAATAGTCGGTGCAGACAGTTCTCACAATCTTATAGGACCTTTAATTTTAAATGATTATTCAGATATCTAGTGGGAAATATGTAACATTAACATGTGATGATATTTCAAACAAGTTCCAGAAAAGAGAAGATTTTTAGAATTCTGTTCCCCAGTCTATATCAAAAGCTGAAGATATTTAACACTTTCTCACGAACCATATTTCCATTTTAGGATGGCTCCTTGGACGTCTCCCGTAACTAAATTCTCTTCTTTAGTACTTAGGACGTGGAGTTTATAAAACTACCTGCTACTAATTACCTATCCTTTCATGTAGGCCCGTCTTTTCATAATGACCATAGTCCTCAACTGTGTAGACTGAGGGTAGGATTAGAGCAGAATAGTAGCCGTCAACTTGGTTCTTTGAGCCTAGATAGTTCCAAGCTCAGTTCTCTCCTCCACACTGGCCTTATTTATTCTTCTATAACTTCATAGATACTCATTCTCTGGAAATAAACCCTCATCTTTGTATGCTCCCCGCTTGCCCCTGCTCCTTACCCCTTTCTAGACATCCTCCAAACTAGCAATCCAGACCATTATTTTCCCCAGAGTAAAGCTACATAGCTGTTAATATATTCCTTATGACTTATATAATATGTAAAACTCCTGGATGCTGAAGAGTCCCTTTATTCCAGTGGATAATTTCCATCTCAGATAAATTCTGGGGACTATCTCCAGTCTTAATATTCCTTACCTGCCCTGAGCTATCTCCTACTTCACATGCAGTAAATATGTGATCAAAGAACACATTCCAGAAAATTCAGAGAGAAAAGTTACTTTCACTTCACCCTCTACCTGCCAAATAGATTAGCTCTATTACCATCTGAAAACAGCATTTACAAGCTCAACAGGGCAAATGAGAAAACTTAGTGGAATGTTTATAGCAAATTGTCAAGTGAGATGACGTTCCTCTCATCTCAGTGTGCTTATATAGCTTTTCTCTCTTAAGTTGTTCTGTTAGTAAATCTAATACCAGCAACCAGTCAAATAAAACTTTTTTACACAGGAAGTCTGATTTCAGTATGACTTAAATCTGGACTTCTCGAATTTTCTTGTGTATACAAATCGCTTTGGTATCCTATTAAACTACCGATTCTGATTCAGTAGGTCTAGGATAGAACCTGAGGTTCTGCATTTTTAACAAGTTCACAGGTGATGCTGAGGCACCTGATTCAGATTTCACATAATAAAGGAAACAAGACTATAAAACATTTATATTTGTCCTAACTACATCAGAGCTCCCCTTCATGAGTGTGTAGAATGGAGCATTTCTGAAATGTGTGAGCATAAGCTTACTTGCACCTGAGAACAGTTGGGAAAAGAAAATAGGAGTTAATATGTCAATAACTCATGCAAAGGCAAAAACAGCTAATATACAATTATAGTATTACTATCAAACGACATTAATGTCAAATGCAGTCAAAACTTATAAATGAAAAGCAAATCATTATTCTAATAAAGGAAGTTTTTATTTTCACCAATGTTTAAACATGCAGTTACCTTTGAGCCAGGAAAGAAAAAAAGTAGAGTGTGCCTGTATGTATTTGATACCCATATTAAACACTAACTCACTTTTAGTTCATTAGCTCAGCCTGCTACAAATAACTCAGGAAAACAATCATAGGTAATTCTGTTAGTGTATGCAGAAAAGGGTAAGGGACAGTGATTCTTTTTTTCTTTCTTAACATCTTTATTGGATTATAATTACTTTACAATGGTGTGTTCGTTTTTGCTTCATAACAAAGTGAATCAGCTATACATATACATATATCCCCGTATCCCCTCACTCTTGCTTCTCTCTCCCACCCTCCCTATGCCACCCCTCTAGGTGGTCACAAAACACTGAGCTGAACTCCCTGTGCTATGCGGCTGCTTCCCACTAGCTATCTGTTTTACGTTTGGTAGTGTATATATGTCCATGTCACTCTCACTTCATCCCAGCTTACACTTCCCCCTCCCCATGTCCCCAAGACAATTCTCTACGTCTGTGTCTTTATTCCTGTCCTGTCCCTAGGTTCTTCAGAACCATTTTTTTTTTTTTTTTTTTTTTAGA
>NC_041218.1:85427741-85428210 GCF_002837175.3 Physeter macrocephalus
TTTTGATTTGCATTTCTCTAATGATTAGTGATGTTGAGCATCCTTTCATGTGTTTGTTGGCAATCTGTATATCTTCTTTGGAGAAATGTCTATTTAGGTCTTCTGCACATTTTTGGATTGGGTTGTTCATTTATTTGATATTGAGTTGCATGAGCTGCTTGTAAATTTTGGAGATTAATCCTTTGTCACTTGCTTCATTTGCAAATATTTTCTCCCATACTGAGGGTTGTCCTTTTGTCTTGTTTATGGTTTCTTTTGCTGTGCAAAAGCTTTTAAGTTTCATTAGGTCCCATTTGTTTATTTTTGGCTTTATTTCCATTTCTCTAGGAGGTGGGTGCAAAAGGATCTTGCTGTGATTGCTGTGATTTATGTCATAGAGTGTTCTGCCTAGGTTTTCCTCTAAGAGCTTTATAGTGCCTGGCCTTACATTTAGGTTTTTAATCCATTTTGAGTTTATTTTTGTGTATGG
>NC_041218.1:85428348-85558147 GCF_002837175.3 Physeter macrocephalus
TCTAATTTCATTCTTTTACATGTGGCTGTCCAGTTTTCCCAGCACCACTTATTGAAGAGGTTGTCTTTTCTCCAGTGTATATTCTTGCCTCCTTTATCAAAAATAAGGTGACCATATGCACACGGGTTTATCTCTGGGCTTTCTGTCCTGTTCCATTGATCTATATTTCTGTTTTTGTGCCAGTACCATATTGTGTTGATTACTGTAGGTTTGTAGTATAGTCTCAAGTCCAGTGATTCTTTAAGTGGAGTTGTGGATGGGCCAGAAGAGGCAGACAAAGAGAGAGCAGCCACAGTGTCTCTAATACATAGAACTTCAACCAGAAACACTGAAGTAACAGGTGGAACACACCTGCAACAAACTCCAGCTCCAAAGATAATTATTGTGTAGCTCAGACATTGATAATGGGTTAAGATTGACATATTATTGCACATGTAAAAATCTAATGAATAGCTATGTTTTTTTTTTCCTGAAATGATACCCCCTTTACCTCTCTTTTTCTGAGAACTGAAAGCTATATAGATTGTTCTCTTTCTTCGTGTACTTGTCAGCAACAATAAGCCTCAATCCATTTTAAGATGCTGTAGACTCTCTAATTTATGTTAACCTCTTTGCAGAAGCTATACATTTTCAAACTTAAGTTTTGAACACCAATAGTTTTGTGGTGATTAAACAATTTTGAATGAAAATATGCCTCTCTAAAATATGCGGTAGTTTTTCTACGAAACAAAGCAAATTCATCCCTGTGTACAGTTACAGTTTCTCTGGAGCAATGAGCAGGTCAACGTTTAATACATTCCCCAAAAGTGCTCCACTCCCACCTCAGCATGTGCACATGGGCACGCACACACATATCCAAACCCACTTTTCACATAAAAACGTCTATCTTCCATTTTTTTAAAGAAAGTATTATACTTTCTACTGGGCATTTTTAATGTGTTTCACTTATCTCTGTGTATGGACTTCTTTTTCCTCTGCAATAATTTATAGAATTCAGAGAAAATATGGTGAGGAATGATAAAGGTTAGAATGTACATGTATTTAGTTGAACAGTACTAAAGACACATAAGTCAAAACCTTTTTACTGATACCCAAATACTATGGAGGTGCATTCCTGTATGAAGAGTTAAAAACTGAGTCACTGATTGGTTATGCAATTCTACCATGAGGTGGATATGTAATTTCTCAACCAATTCTTTTGAACAGTTTCTACTTTACATCATTCAGCCCTACTTAGTTTAAGATTTAAAGAAGTATCCTTTATACTCCTCCTAGATCAACATGTCCACAAGTATCCTAAGGCAGCAAAAGTAGACTCAAGTATAAGAAGAGGATGTTTAGGATCTCATCTGTCTATATCTTAGGGGGATACTTTTTTCTGTTGCCAATAAATGAGAGGACATTATTACATCAGTATGTTTTGAGTAGCTTCAGATTTTCAAAAGATCCTTCTGAACTGGTGCTATCTTGCTTTGGGGTTTTCAGTATTTACCCTGGCAGCTAACATGAGGAGATTAATTATTCTTGATTTTAGTATCTCAACAAACCAGTTACTAATAATTTATCCTAGAAACCTCTGTGTGTAAAACACAAACAGAATGTGGTCCACCTTCCCTTTCTATGGGGGGCCTTTCTAGGGGGCCTAGTGCTCTCTGCCATGTGAGCCCCTGCTAACGAAAGGGGTTACCTAACAATATGTCTTCTAATAAAAAGGAATGATCCTTCATAGTCTAGACTTTAAGTACTGCAACTCTAAAGCATGACCAAGTATCTTTTTATTTCCTTTGCCCCAACTAGCTCAAAACATTACCTAAGGAAAAAGTGGTCAAGGTCGAATTTAGAAATGTTTCAGTAAGAAATGTAGATGCATAAGGAAATAAAAATTCAGATAGAATACATCAGTCAGAAAACTAGAGTAAACGTTTTGTGACACAACAGGAACTAGGCAAAGCACAGGAATTTAAGGAAGGACATCTTTTAATGTTTGAAACCAGTCTTTCTGTGGTGACTGTGAAAGCAAGAGATACTACAACAAATAACTATGAATGCACATTCTACTCTTTGTAATCTCCCACACAGTAATTTCTGTATTATCATTTACAGCTCTTAATACTAGCACAGTATCCTGAGGTTGCCAAGTATAAGTTGTATGCAACTGAGTGAAAAGATCAAAATCTACTCAAATTTCCAAAAGAACTGCAGAACATGGAAAATGACAGTCCCAAACATGTCCATTTGTATAATCATTGACAAAAATATAAGCCCATATTGTTATAAACAGCATGGTTATAGTGCCTACTGATGCTGTACAAAGGATTCCATAGAGAAAGAAACTTAAGTAATGTATAATAAATGGTTCATAGGCCAGTCATTTAGTTTCCATTTTTAAACGTCTTTCAAAATGGTTGATGCTCATGAAAAGCAATGTCCTGACAGTCCTGGGGTCTGTGTATTGCAGGGACACTGATGAGGGTAGTGATGTTTTCCCTTTGATGAGGAAGACAAGAGTTCAGGGTCCAGGATTTGTTTAGAACATCCACCCCTCTTCTGAATTTAACAAAAGGGAACCAATCAGTGAATCAGTACCAAATAAAAATAATTGGCTCATACTGAAGCCACATCTGTAGAAACTGAAATCCATTCCATTGTGAACATGTTGAATTTTAAGTGACTGCTTTTTGTTCAAAGTGTGGATTTTAATGACATCTTAATAATCCTTTAGAAATGTGCTGCTGATCAGTGCAGAGAACAAAAGTGCCGCCAGTTCTTCAACTGTGTGTTTTGCAAAAATAAAGCATATTCAATCTTCATTTTGTAGGTCGATATTAAGAAAGGTCCTCATGTAGCTGGTGCATAAATGTCGACTCATTTGCTTCCTGGAAAGCAGAAGAAAGGTAAGTACTCATCAGAAAGTCGTGGAAAAATAAAACAGGTAATATGCAAATTCTAAATACTGACGATGTCATGTTTTCTAGTAATTAGCCCAATTTCTCAAGCTGCAGAGAAACATTCTCTGATGAACTTCATGGATAAGGCAATTATTTTCCCATTCCAGGATACATGGAAGGCTGCTTCCCAGCTCTCAAGAGCTGCGCATGGCCAGATAAGGAGGGGTAGCTCATTCAGTCTGCTCTGGATGAGCATTTCCACTCTTTGCTGTCCCTTCAGACCATCCTCCATTTAGCGGTGTGTATACTACTACTTTCAAAAGGACTATTGGCTTATTCTCTTTGTGATCCATTGAGCAAAATCACACCTTAGCTCCATCATCTTTGCTTTACTCCCTCGTGTACATCCACCTCCTTATTTTACAATGGTTTATAAATCTTCCCAGAGGCATAATAATTATAATATTTGAAACTGAAGCTTGTTTAAGGAAATCTATATCTGTGATTCTTCTAAATCTAGTCGATCAGGTAATCTACAGAAAACAGTGTTCTTCTCTATTTGTAATGAAAAGAAAACAGACATATCGTTGTGTAAAGAGCAGTAACTTTTCCTTGTAACAGTCAAATGTTTAAGCCAAGTCAATATACTTGTTGATATAAAGACACTCTAGAAAGTTTGCAATCTTTCACCTTAATTAAGCCACATAGAGACCCAAGATATTGGACATTCAGGGCTCATTAAGCACTGATGAAGTAGATCATATAATTTTAATAGAGAATAGTATCAGAAAATTTTTACAACTACTATATACTTCATTTTGAAAAGCATATTCTCCCACTACAACAAGGTTTTGTTGTAAATTGGCTTTTAGGTGAATGATCTCTTCTATCTGTTATATAAATGGTCATATGAAGTACTTTGTTTAATCATAACAACTCATTTGTTATTGGACTGATGACAGGTCTTAATGGTGATGCCGTATTTCCTTTGTTTATTATAATGTGAATGTATTTATTATAATGTGAATGTATTAAGTCAGCATTTTGAATACATTCTGTCCAAAATGATTGTAGGCAGAATTGTTCAGTCTTCTTTTCAGGGAATAAATATAGGCCGAAAGCATCAGAACAAAAGATGGAGTTGCCTTCCTAGGCCCAAGCTCTCAATCTCACACACAAAAAATATTGGTCCAAAAATGCCACTTCATTTTTTTTAATCTTCAATTTGACTGATCCACATTTTGAAAATGGATAATTTTGCAGTTAAAATTTACAATTTTCTGGAACGTCTCCAAAAGATAGAAGGATGATGATGGATCCATGGTTATTGGAAACTCATAAAATTTTATTAGGGATTAGTTGTGATAATTCATGTAAAATATTTAGCATGATTTTGGCACATTAAGAAGGTCAATAATTATCAGTGGCAGCTCCAGAATTTCTATATAAGACAGCTTACGGTCAACAACCTGACTGAAAGTAGAGTAAGAAGACTTGTTTTGAAATTGTGATTTTTCATAGCAAGTATATTGCTTTTATTTAGATTCCATATTTTTTTTGATGTTCCCGGGAAGGAAGGCTGGATGGAAGCTATGGATAAGTGGAAAATCAACCCCCCCCTCAGGCCGTACCAATGCCACGTATGATCATTAAAGAAAGGCTTCCATTTAGGAAAGATGGGGTCAGAGATTCATTCCTCTATGTACAAGGGGGCACAGGCACTAATGTCTAAAACACAGAGGCCTGAACCGTCTCTTCAGTTTTGCTAAAACGCCTATCTATCTGTCCACATTTACATGATTTTTCCTGTAAACTCTGAGTAATTTGGTTTACTATGTTGACCATTTTTTGTCTCTATTTTCTTGTACCGTTGTATTCAGTTCTAGCTCCCGAATTGTAAGCTCCCGAATTGGAATCATTCATCAGGGCTTCCACATCATGCTTTTGGACGGCATGTCTATATGCAGCGACTCTGTTTTAATATGCTTTCTTCATTTTAAAACAGCATATTTTAATCTTATCATTTATTGGGTTTTTAATTCTCATTAATTTTTAGCTTATCTAATCTAAATTTTCCTTTTTATTTTCTCTTCCTTTGTAAATTTCAGTCTCCCCAAATAGCTACCATTTTCAGTTTCACATACCCTTTCCTAAGCAGAGATATAGTAAATTAATTATTTGTGATTTTTAAAAATAACTAGCTAGAAATAATTGAGAAATAAAATTTAGTATATGTATAGCTTTTGTGCAACATTCTAATTTTTCAAAGGTGACAGTTTCATAATTTAGCGCATTCCTCCCAGAATAAAGATGAAATGTAGTGATCTGCTTAATATTAATAGGCCTTATTACTCATTCAGGCTTTGTTTATAATTAATTTACATTAAGCATCTCAAAACTTCAAGGATGTGTTAAAAATGCTAGGTGACTAGACATAGCCAGAAATATTTGCAGTCTAGTTTATAACCTCTTTTTTGATAAAATGAAAACAATAATATATAAACTAATGTTATTAAAGCCGTATATAATTTTAATTATATACTTACTTAATTTACTCTCTTTGATCTGCATGCACAGTATGAAATCATAAAAACAATAAACATCACCACACCAACACTGAGTAAGGTAATTTCTACGAGGCCAAGGAGGTTTATTTTTCCAGTCACTTGATTTCTAAACATTTCTGCCTTCTCATCACCAATGGTACCAGTCTGTAATCAAGTTAATAGATAGCGTTATTTGGTTAGATTTGGGGAAAAAAATACTCAACTCGCCATTTAAGTGTATCACTCTTTTTCTGAAACACCGCATCGATGTTAGTCATCTTTATCTGTAAGACAAGCCAGTGGAATTCCCTTTGCATGTCAAAGAAGGCGATAAATGCCAAGGTAGAATATTTAGAGAGAGAAATATAATCTTCCTCCCTTGAAACATGTCAGCTAGCATTCTTCAATATACTGATTTCATTGATAAATACAATGGTCTTACTGGAATAGTCTCCAATTTTCCAAAGGCTTTTTTCTAGTGGCAGAGAAAAATGTCAAGGGTCAACAGTTTTCCTCCTCTAAAGGCTTATGAAGTTCATTTCCTAATCCTGTGGCTAATCAGTTCCCTGATTTGTACTAAAAATATCTTGTCAGGCACTAGATAGACTGCCTACATCTACTCTAACCTGGGTTTTATAAGTTTGGTTGGCTTTTATTGGCACTACAACATTGACATTGAGTTATTCGGAGTTGCACGTTTGCGTGACTCTTTCCTAACACATGCATTATGAAAATAAGAACACTGAAATCTAACATAATCGTGATACTTCTGTGTGATTTGGTACTCCGAAAATAACTATTATATAATTAATGATATATAAATCTCCCATATATGCAATGGAAACACAAGTTCAAATACTATTTATGTGTGTTCAGTTTTCAAACATCAAAAGCTTTTTCTATCTGCCAAGAAGTTTACTGTTTTTAGTGACTAAGAAATAAAAATACTAACCTCATTAAGCCAAAGAATAGGCACAAAATAGTTCTGCTTCAGACCCTTTAATGCTCTGTAATAAACATTGAAAATAATTATGAAAATATATACTAATATACTACCCATATATGACAGAAATGTTAGTAATTATTAGCGAAAATAAATGTTCAGGAATTAGCTGCTCTTGAAACTTGGTTAAGTACCTTGATGTTTGTTCCCTGTAGTGAATCATTTAAATTTTAATATGGCCGTTTCTCAGACATCTTTCACTCTTATATATCTTTCTAATACACATTTCTAATTAGACTGACTTTTTCTAAGCATATGTTTTGTCCTTTCAACAAATTATACCCAGGAAACTAAAATATGAATGCTAGTAGCTGCTCTTGAAACTTGGTTAAGTACCTTGATGTTTGTTCCCTGTAGTGAATCATTTAAATTTTAATATGGCTGTTTCTCAGACATCTTTCACTCTTATATATCTTTCTAATACACATTTCTAATTAGACTGACTTTTTCTAAGCATATGTTTTGTCCTTTCAACAAATTATACCCAGGAAACTAAAATATGAAAACTATTCTCTTGAAAATATTTGGACAGCTAGCAAAATGAGCAGTGCCAAAAATACTCACTCCAAAATATGTGTAAATACCATTTCAATACACACTAGATATAATTCTAAATTACAGATGAAAGTTATAAGCATTTAGTAATCATTTAATGACATAAAGCCAAAGAGAAGATGAAAGTTTTATTATTTCCACTTCCTGTCATAGATATACCCACATTCTTACACGGAGGTAGTAAAAATCATAATGAAACTTTTTCCAAGGGACTCACTCAATTTTTCTTGCTGGCTTGACCAGTATGTTGATCTGCAGCCGTTTTGCAAATCGTAACGTAAATCCAGTTATCTAAAACGAGAACAAACTAAAAAATTACCAACTTATTTTAAAAACATTCTTTTATAATAGCCAAAACTTATTTTTACTCTTATGTAGAACCTAAGGTGAAACTGTTGTACTTAAAACTCGTGAAATTTATTAAATAATTATTTGGACTTATTAAATATTACATACATAACTCTGCGTAATTACATTTTATGTGTATATGCCTGTGTGTATACAGATGTATACACACATGCATATATATGTGCACGCACGCACGCACAATTTTTTGCCCAAACTACTGTCCAGGTTTTACTGAGATTTTTGATTTTTATCTGAACTGGTTTTGGGGAATCAACAACAACAGTAGTGAAACCTACAACTCATGTAGTCAGTTTAAATCCTGAACTACATATTGCCAAATATATATTCAGTCAGAATCCATGTATCGTCCATATAATTATAATGCTACTTCTGTCACTATTTAAACTGAAACGTGACTACTAAAATCCTGTCATTTCATTTAACTGTCGACAAGGGAATATTAAAATGAAAGTTAAAACTGTTACACTATAGGAAATTTAGTAGATTTTTTTTTCACTAAGTATATCATAGCTCTTGCCTCAAATGCACATATACCCATAAAACTTTTTTAATCCCTCATAGTCTACAGTGTCCCTTCATGTAAGCAATACTTGCAGTTAAGTATAAAAGAGGCATCAAAGAGTACCTTATACCAAATTGTTTTAAACTGATTAGAATCATTTCCATCATTGTTATTCCGGATATTTGCTGAAAAACTAAAATTGAATTACCTTGACATTTCATAAGCAACAATAGGAAGAAATCAACGTAATTTTCTTTGAAATAAAAGTTATTTATCAAGATTGTGATACAATAAATATCAATAAATGTGACTGACAAAAGGAGAGAACTTAATTTTTCCTTCAGTTTTAAAAAACAAATGAGATAAATAATGTATTTGCTTACAGGTTCAACATCTAAGTATGTGCTGTGTTCTTCTTCGTTTGGATTTAAGCCTTCGATAGGTTGTGCAGTTTCAGGACTTGCATATAGAAAATGAGGAAGTGAAATATACACGGGTTTTCCTGAAAACAAGGTTTAAGAGACAATTGGGATAAATTGTTTTCCTCATTTCATATACCGCTTAGGAAAGACTACCTTGAAAATAAAGCTTTTTAAGTTAGAAAGAGAAATGCGTAAAGTTGGCTGTGACTACTAATTGGGCGATGAGGGTGAGGGAAAATTATTATATCATCTGATTGCTTTTTGATCAAAAATAAAATATAAACTTCTGCATCATCCTACTAACCATTCAGTTGATGTCTGTTGTTTATCCCTTATGCTTAGCTGCTGAACACAAAGAGAAATGCGTAAAGTTGGCTGTGACTACTAATTGGGCGATGAGGGTGAGGGAAAATTATTATATCATCTGATTGCTTTTTGATCAAAAATAAAATATAAACTTCTGCATCATCCTACTAACCATTCAGTTGATGTCTGTTGTTTATCCCTTATGTTTAGCTGCTGAACACAAAGTTACAACCATATACCTTCATGTTTCAGGCAGTAGTATGTCTATGGACTGAGAATTTATTTAATTTAAGAGGCTTTTCTTTCTTTAGTCTCACCCACTCCAATGTGAAAAAGGTGAGCAAAATAAGAGACTCCAAATTTCATGTTTGAATCAATTCTTGTCTCAGACACCCTGAAATATTTTTATTTACCATTTTCTAGGGTAGAAAATGTTAGAAAAACGTCAGATGGGTAAGTTGAGATGCTCAGAGTATTCTGAGAATTATTTTCATTTTACCCTAAATCTAAAAGGAGCACAGGGATTCTGCACAGCAAAGAAAACCATCAAAAAATGAAAAGCCTACCTATGGGATGGGAGAAAATATTTGCAAACCACATATCCCATTAGTGATTAACATCCAAAATATACAAGAAATTCACACAACTCAAAAAAAATAAATAACCCAATTAAAAAATGAGCAAAGGACCTGAAGAGACATTTTCCAAAGTAGCACTGGGGAATATCAGTAGGGTTTTACCTAATAATACCTAAGTTTTGCAACACTGAAACAACTGGGACCTTGACAGCGGTACAAAAATCAAAACAAAAATATCCTATCATCACCTTTACTTTCTGCCCTTTTTACTTTCTCACTTTAAATCTCTAGTGGAAAGGAAACCTAGGTGAAATTTACATTTTAAAGAAAACTGCAAATTATGGCATGGATTGTGCCATCGAGAACTTTTACTCACCGTCTTTGCATTTGCCAATATCTAGCACACCATATGAAGTACAATTTTTGGAGACAATTTTTTCTGTGCAGAAACAGTGGTTGTCTGGATTTTGAAGTGGAGATGCAAAAGCCAAGGATGGAAGGATAAATCTATACACGGGGATTCCTTTCAGATTAATTTCGGCTCCAAACACAGCATAGATTGACCTAAACACAGATAAAGATCTTCATTCTGGGAAACTGAACTTCATTTTGGACATTCTTTTTTTTTCTTACTCTTAAATTTATATTACTGCCTTAAATTAGAAAAACTGGATATGATCTTGTTGGAATTCTTGCTTAATTTTTAGGGAAAAAAATCTTGTGAAATTCTAAAATATACCGGAACTCAATACCTGAGTATGAGCTCTTCTTACCTTTGTTTTCAAAAGCTTCTGAGAATAATTTCTGCTTGTGAACTACTATGGAGTGTTTATACTGAGGACATTTCTCAGAGTTTCCTTTATAGATTAAATATTTATATGACTGACTCCCTCAAGTCCTCTATTTGTGCCCAATTTAAATTAAAAAAAATAAAATTTCAATCTTCTACAACTTAATCCTGGAGAGAAAGGCTGCTCTCTCGCTGGGGTGTGTGCATGCGGGTTTTGATATATGTCTCCTACACTCCCCCATTTACCAAGTGTCCACCATAACCCCGGCAACGTACTGGGACTGAATACATGTTTTCTAACCCCCAGTTAACTCTAGTTGAAGAAATGCGGCTCTTTGCAGTTTTACAGATAAGGAAAAATTCAGAGATATTAAATGCTTACCTACACCACAAGCGTTTAGAAACAGGGCTAGGATTCAAGGATATCGGTGTGTGTGCCAATGCTTTTGTAATAGCTGCTAGGCCCCATCAATTTGAAAAGATGCTATACTGTCCGTAGAGCACATTAACATAGCTCTGTGACTGTGGTATCATCCTCTTTCTTTGGACATCTTTACAAAGACAGACTGAACATGCCTTTCGAGACTTGACTGTTATTACACATACTACTAGTTTAGTAAAAGAATGAAAATATAGTTCTTGCTTAGAAATAACAAAGAAGAAAAGGATTTGCATTATGCAAAATACCCTCCTACATCTTTCAATTTTTTAAAGACTTATGAACACATTATGAATTCCATATTATATTTCTTCTTAATACATCAAGAAAAAACTTCCCTAAATGTACTTTATTTTTCTCAAATAACATGATTATTAAGTGTGAGCTTCTTGGTCTGTGTTTTATCTCGTAGGGAAAGAACTGTGACTTCGAGAAATACATCTATGTCTTTGTCTTACCTGCAAATGTCAGAGGAGAAGAACTGCAATACCTGGGTCTTCTCAATGAAAGGTGGAAATGATGCTGCGTCTGTTTGTTTAAGAACCAAGCAAGGGATTAGGTGTAATGTGTGTCCTAGACAAATCTAGAAATCTTGATTCCAGCAGGGTTAAGAGAAATATAATGCAAACTGTATATATAATATTAAAATTCTCCGGTAGCCACATTTTAAAAATGAAAAATGTATCTGGTATAGTTTATTTAACCCAATATGTCCAAAATACCATCGTTTTAACACACAATCAATATGAAAATTAACAAAAATCTCAAAATCCAGTGTGTACCGTATACTTACAGCACATTTCAGTTTGTACTAGCTGCATTTCAAGTGCCGAATTGTGGCATGTGCTAGCAGCTACCACATTGAACCAGTCTGTACACTATACACAATCACTGGTATTCAATTTCATACTAAATTTTCCCACTCCTTAAAAATAAATGAAAGTTAAAAAACAATGGCAAAATCGCACGTTGTTAAAACTGTGATTGTGTGTTTTGAAATCCTCCACCTATCAGTAGAGTAGCACTTTTCTTACCTTGAGGTTCCTTTAGAACTCATTTTGGTAAATGTTGTTCTTACTTTTAATAATGATTCATTCACCTACCCTAATGTCTGATTAATATTTAAGTCACTTATTGAAGTTCTCTCGGTAAACAGAATTTCATGCAAATGGTTGGAAAATGTACACATCAAACTAAAAAGGGCATTTGTTGAGTTTATTGAATCTCTACTATGGTTATGATCCACGGCACACACTGGATATAAGCAGAAATAATGAGATTATTCCTCCATTTGCTCCACAAATGACTATCACCAAAATGAGCCACCACTGAATGTGTCTGTTCAAAACAGTAAGTCCCATCCTTCAACTATGAATACCACGCTCTTCTTCTGGTAACTGCACTAACCTTGTGATCTTATTACATTTCATTTATATTTTTGTGATGAGTGAAATGTAACAGAAGATCTCAATGAACTTGATACTGACATTGAGAGAATAGGATATTGAATATTACCTTGAACTCCACAGATAGATAGGCCCCTGAATGGGCATTGTCTACAACTTCTGTCCCAACACCGTAGCCATTAAAGGTAAAGAATACCTTGTAAAAGAAGAAAAGGATTTGCATTATGCAGAATACCCTCCTACATCTTTCAATTTTTTAAAGACTTATGAACACATTATGAATTCCATATTATATTTCTTCTTAATACATCAAGAAAAAACTTCCCTAAATGTACTTTATTTTTCTCAAATAACATGATTATTAAGTGTGAGCTTCTTGGTCTGTGTTTTATCTCGTAGGGAAAGAACTGTGACTTCGAGAAATACATCTATGTCTTTGTCTTACCTGCAAATGTCAGAGGAGAAGAACTGCAATACCTGGGTCTTCTCAATGAAAGGTGGAAATGATGCTGCGTCTGTTAAGAACCAAGCAAGGGATTAGGTGTAATGTGTGTCCTAGACAAATCTAGAAATCTTGATTCCAGCAGGGTTAAGAGAAATATAATGCAAACTGTATATATAATATTAAAATTCTCCGGTAGCCACATTTTAAAAATGAAAAATGTATCTGGTATAGTTTATTTAACCCAATATGTCCAAAATACCATCGTTTTAACATACAATCAATATGAAAATTAACAAAAATCTCAAAATCCAGTGTGTACCGTATACTTACAGCACATTTCAGTTTGTACTAGCTGCATTTCAAGTGCCGAATTGTGGCATGTGCTAGCAGCTACCACATTGAACCAGTCTGTACACTATACACAATCACTGGTATTCAATTTCATACTAAATTTTCCCACTCCTTAAAAATAAATGAAAGTTAAAAAACAATGGCAAAATCGCACGTTGTTAAAACTGTGATTGTGTGTTTTGAAATCCTCCACCTATCAGTAGAGTAGCACTTTTCTTACCTTGAGGTTCCTTTAGAACTCATTTTGGTAAATGTTGTTCTTACTTTTAATAATGATTCATTCACCTACCCTAATGTCTGATTAATATTTAAGTCACTTATTGAAGTTCTCTCGGTAAACAGAATTTCATGCAAATGGTTGGAAAATGTACACATCAAACTAAAAAGGGCATTTGTTGAGTTTATTGAATCTCTACTATGGTTATGATCCACGGCACACACTGGATATAAGCAGAAATAATGAGATTATTCCTCCATTTGCTCCACAAATGACTATCACCAAAATGAGCCACCACTGAATGTGTCTGTTCAAAACAGTAAGTCCCATCCTTCAACTATGAATACCACGCTCTTCTTCTGGTAACTGCACTAACCTTGTGATCTTATTACATTTCATTTATATTTTTGTGATGAGTGAAATGTAACAGAAGATCTCAATGAACTTGATACTGACATTGAGAGAATAGGATATTGAATATTACCTTGAACTCCACAGATAGATAGGCCCCTGAATGGGCATTGTCTACAACTTCTGTCCCAACACCGTAGCCATTAAAGGTAAAGAATACCTTGTAAAGCTTTGAAAATGATCTGAAATATCATCGAAAATTGTGTCATAATGACACCGGCAATTACCATGGGCCATGACCATAAGATAGCTGATATTAGCAGGGCTCTTTTTTGTAATACATTCAAATGTAAATCAATATTTTCATTTTCTGTCTCTTTAAACTTATTGAAGAAGGTAGAAGAAGTACATCTAAATCATGATTAAAAACACCTTGGAACACTTCCCATTTCATTAGTCTCTTTCCTAGTGCCATAACTAAGAATCTCTCTCACAGGGATTCCATCAGAGTCCTCTGGCCTGTTCAGCCTACCTTTGCTCCTAGTTTGTTTTACTGCTTTGTTCTTCTTAGATACTTTTAACTTCATGCCTGATGCACATGTATTTATATTATAGTCATTAACGAATCCTCTAATTCCCGTCTTAAAACTTATCTACTTCTCTGTTTTGGACAAAGTTTTTTAATATATTTTTAAGCCCATAAACAGTAGTTTACTAGAAGAAGCACAGTATATTTTTCTCTGTATCTAAGGACTGAAGTTTATGCTTATGAAATTACTAGAGTTAGTGGTATTGGGACACTTGACTATTTGCAGAAATGAACTGCTGAGAAAGGACTTCCTTACCCATCCCCATGACTCAAAGCACTACAAAGCAAACTCAACGTTTGGTTTTGCTGTTTTCTTCTAGAAGAGTGTTAACAAAATTAAATAAACGTGCAAAACTCAGCAATACGTTTGTGAAAATGAATATTCTGTTTCCTTTTTATTCCCTGCCTTTTACATAACTTCTTTGTATTTAACATTTTTCATCTTCATTATATTACTTTCCTATAAAGTATTGTCTCACTAGCTTTGTAAACATTATACTCTGCTTCTGCTTCTTAGCAGCTGAAAGTTCACCTCTGATTTTAATTACCTCATGGGATTCGATTCCCATTGCTTTTTACAATCTTAATTCTTAAAATAATAGGCATATGTGTACTTTGCTTTTCTTTAAGGAGAATAGTAACCTGGATCTACCACACACTAAATCTAAATTCATAGTACCTTCTTTCTTCACAACTCTAATTCAGATTGTTCATTTCTGCATACATTTTTCATGGTTAGTAACCTTGTTTTGTTGCTGTTGTTGTTTTCGCTCTCATTTCTGATCATCTCATTCAAAAATCCATGGCTCTGTCTTAACAGCTTCACTGATTCTACCTCATATTGAAACCTCAATTTGGATGCATGTTTTACTTTTGTACTTATCTTGATTTTTTAAAATTCTTTCATTTTTAAACTATTATGTACACAGTACTTACAAAAGATGCAGACAGTGACTACTACTCTAAAACTTTCTAACCCCTGACTTCTGTGGCCAGGGAGGGAGTTCAATTAAGCAAAGCTTTTATGAAGCAAACATTTCCCCAGGGATGCAGTAAAGGCTCATCTTCAATGGTTAATCTTCAGAAATCCCATCACATTAGACAGACATTTACTAAGCCTACATAAGAATAGAGACTCTGAATTACGTTGCAGGGATACAAAGATAGGTAAACGCATACCCTCAACCTCTGGAACACTGTAGGTACCCTGGTGGATTTGTGGGAGAAAGGAGTTGGTTTCACTGTGATTATTACCACAAAACAAATGCCCTTACCTGTACCATTAATCATGTCACAATAACTTGGCCAATAGGAGAGATTCCTTAGGAATAAAAAAAAGAAAAGAAAGAAAGAAAATGATCAGTCTCATTTCAAGAGCACCTTTTCACATTACATTGTCTATTATGAGTCAGTACTCCTGCAAAAATAATAAATATTGATTAGACTAGATGTGTCAAACGCTAAGTTTAAGAAATGTTCTAAGTCATTTGGTCTTTGTTTTGTTTGAAGTTTGCATCTTGTTGAGATAAATGAAGTGCCTGATGCCATTAAGTGGCCAGATTATACAATAAAAGCTGCCAAAAGTTGGTAGTTAGAAACAACTTGGAACAGAGTTCTGCAAAAAGAAAATTGAGAAGCACTTATCAGAAATTTAGCTCTCTACTTAGGGGAAAGTTTTTTTTGTTTTTTGTGTTCAGCTGAACAGGAGGAAGATATTAACCAGATAACTGGTATAAACTCAGGGTGAGGGAAGAGGGCAGTGTGGAGGAGGACAGAAAGAAGCAGATGTTTGATCAGTAGAGATTAGAAACATGTAGATAATCAATTTATACTTTTCCTCTCTTTTACCTCTTACGTGAGTGGGCATTAAAGTAGGATGGAGTTTATTAATTTGTACTCTGGTATCTACGTAAGATATAAGTATCGACATATATATCTGGAAACAATAAAAACAACAGTAGTGATAGTTTCTCTGCACACTCAGCCACTTTTTGGTGATGGAAAATGGGTTTTTCACACTCCCAACATACCATCCAATAAGATGTCAAGGCAAGCTATTGCTTCTTTGTTTTTTTTTTTTTAATTTAATTTTACTTATTTATTTTTATACAGCAGGTTCTTATTAGTTATCTATTTTATACATATTAGTGTATATATGTCAATCCCAGTCTCCCAATTCATCACACCACCATCACCTCCACTGCTCCTGCTTTTTTAAACAGAGTAAACTTCATCATGCTCAGTCTTGCCATGGTCAGTTAAATTAACCCTGTCATAATCTTAAACTCAAGTGAAATTCTTACTCCAATTTGGAGCATTTAGTAACTCTCCTCAAAAACTCTCTGTAATATTGAAATATAGTGATTTCCCCTAAAATGAGCATTTAAATGTGTTCATTTTCCTCCATTAGAATTTTCAACAAAGATACGTGACTATGAACTCTGTAGAAGAAAAAGGACTACAGGAGTGTTTAATTGTTTTAAGCAACTTTTAGATAGGAACGCAGTGTGAGGTAATGTTTACTTAATTAATAAAAATATTTCAACTCTTTTGATTTTGATTATTCTTTGTCAGGGAATCACTGACCTAAAAGTCATTTTAACTTTGAGGAGAAAAGGCTTTTCCCTTGATATGTATTGGGGTTCTTCCTATTTTAGACCTATGATGAATAAATTAGGTGTACTCCAGATAAACAGACACGAGCCAGGGGAAAGTAGGAAATCATGGCTATATGAACATATCTCATTCTACTACTACTTCACAGGAGGCGTGCTCCTTATTTTCAAGTTTAATATGTCAGCTTTAGCACTTGAAATACTACTTCCCTTATTGCATTGATAAAGTTTTTAAAAGCTAAGTTATCAATATAGAAAATTATTTCAAGAAAATTTTGAAGGAGAAAGTCATGAAAGTGTTGGCATGGATTCATTAAACTTCCACCTTTATAGGCACATTTAGTCATGTCCTTAGAATGAACAATTTTTATTTGACATGCTCTGTTAAAATAAAAAAAGCAGAAAGATATATTTTCCTACTTACTAGATGATGAGTTGATGTATTGATTTTCTTCCTTTTCATTTGTGGTTATGTAATTGTATGAGTGCACGATAACGCTGGTTGTGCAGTAGAGATGGAAGTAGTTTCTTTAGATTTCTTTATGTAAGAGAACCTGTGCATAAAGGTCAACCCTCAGTGGGGCTGACACTCAGCACCTATGCACTAGTGTGACCAGTCGTCACAACTAAAGGGTTAATGCCTGGCAGAACGGGAGTTTCTAGGGCGAGATACAGGCAGGTCTGTTTCATAGGTTGGTGCCTGTGCATTACCAGTTGTTAAATAAGTTTCTTGCCTGCCTTAGAGTATCCTAGTGACACACACACACACACACACACACACACTTTGTGTGAATACTTACTTTTTGCCTTTATATGTGTCGATTACGGCAACTTTGCTTATGTCGTCCTTTCCACTGAAAACTTTATAAACTCCATCTGCAGTATTGTTGTACTGAAAAGATATGTACTGGAAAAAATTACTTCTACAACAAGCCACATTTTCCAAGTTATAAAATATCTAATTAACTTACTTACACATTTCTTAGTGGTTGTTCATAATTATTTTATATGATTTTAAATATATATATATGCAATAAAGTTTTAAAATTTTTGGTCTTTAACATTTTAAAAAGACGTAATATAAAAGGTGCTTAGAAATAAGTGCTAGATCCTGAGACAGAAGGAAACAAATAGCAAAGCTGGCATCCAACTCTAGCACACTTTTCATAATTAAGCCAGAAAGGCCATCTTAATCACTACTCCTATTTTATTGAGGTGAGGGGATAATGAACAAAACCTATGAGAACAATGACAGATTTCTAGAAGTATTCTCAATGTTATGATCTTTAATAAGATAATAAGTGGTTACGAAAGATTAGGTCACAAAATTTAAAACAGAATTAGCCAAGGAAAGAATTAAGAATATTTGCGTTAAATAATAGTAACTGAATTTATTATCCCTTAAGGCTGTCTATATTCATATTTGATTGGTATATGAACTTGCAATCCTAAAAACCATCTAAAGTAAAATAACAACCATGAACTGGAGAATATAACTAATATGTCATATAGTGCCAAATGAAATCACAGTCATATTTTCAATGCAATAGTCACCTTGTCCTATTTATAATTCAAAACATTATGCTATAACTAAGTACATAACCAAGTTCACATTTTTCTTTATCTCCAAACTGCCATCTCATGACATTTGTAGATTCCTAGAGGTTCTTATCAACTAATTCTGTGAAAATATGACATTGCTGACTTATCAATCTGCTGTGCAATTTCTGGTGACTTTTAAATTTACATTGAAATAAATTTGTAACAGGTCTAGGAAGGAAGAATGATATGATGAATACAATTAACAAAAATAAAAATATGGTATTAAACTTGATTTTATCAGACAGGAAATCAAAACCAAAAACAGTGTTCAAAGTCTTACCAGCTTATAACCTTATTTTTGACAATTGTATATTTATCTAAGAGTGGAAACTTGATTAAATGTGCTAAATTCAGATAAGTAAATTCTCCCAACTAGGAAAACTAAATCCATGTAGGCAGAGACTTTTAAAAACTTAGAACCTGTATTCCCAGATCAGAAATAGGGTTAACACACTAAATGATAAAATTATGAATTGCCAGTGCCATTATATTTATCCAATTAAAGTCTAACAGTATCGACATTCATGTTTCGTACTCACAGGATAAAACACACCAACTGTAGTGGTAATAGGGTATGGAACCAAACTCAAGAATGGATCCTTATAGCCCCACAATAGTTCTTTCAAAGTTCTCTTTTGAAACATAGAAGATTTTGACTTTTTGATAAGTGAATTGAGTACTCCTTGAATAAATATGTTTGGGTAGAGGTGGGGTGCAGCCTGCAAAAAAAAAAAAAATCACCATTTAAGACACCAATTGCAGTATCAGATTTTAAACAAATACATGGAAAATACTAAAATTAAGCTTGATAAAACAGTTTTCAACTGTATCTTTAAAATGACTGTCAAACCTTGCCAAGACTAAAAGTGTATTTTTTCTTCATCTCTGAATGATTACATTTCTCTGCCTCAGTGTGAGCCACAGGAAGAAGACTTTCAAAGTTAAATCCTACTTTTTAAAAAATACACTTTAAAAAATAAATTGTTATTTATTTATTTATTTTTGGCTGTGTTGGGTCTTTTTTGCTGCACGTGGGCTTTCTCTAGTTGCGGAGAGCGGGGGATACTCTTCTTTGCTGTGCGCGGGCTTCTCATTGCGGTGGCTTCTCTTGTTGTGGAGAACGGGCTCTAGGCGCGTGGGCTTCAGTAGTTGTGGCGCACGGGCTTAGCTGCTCCGCGGCATGTGGGATCTTCCCCGACCGGGACTCGAACCCGTGTCCCCTGCATTAGCAGGTGGATTATTAACTACTGCGCCACCAGGGAAGTCCTAAATAATACACTTTAATAGTTTTCTAATTCAATTGATTATTCTATAATCTTGTTATCTTTCCAAATGAGTGTAATTCAAAGTAATGCCGTAAGAACACATTTTCATAAAAATGACAAAATAAATGATACCTAATAGTAGTTCTAATCATGAGGTTAATTACAGAAGATTCTAAAACCAGTAATTTCGCTGTTTGTCTACTCACTGCTACAGCCAGATTGAGAACAGTGAAAGTCTTATTCTCGGTTCCAACTGATAGTGAGGGTTCAAAGATGGCACCATTGGGCTGTAGGAAAGAGACCGTGTGGGTCTCAGAGTCCTGGGTTATATTTTCCTTGGCTAGGTAACGAACTCTGAAAAAAAAAAAAAGTAAATAAAATTCAAAATAGTTGTTGCAAGTGAACATTAAGTCTCAAATGCCATTCATTCATGCAACAAATAACTTTTGAGTGCATAGATTGTGTCAGAAATTAGGCTAAACAAGTAGGTTAAAATGATATATAAGCAAATGCTGAGTTTCTAGCAAATCAGAGAAGGCGGGGAGGGGCGGGTGGGGAGATGTCTTAGAGGCGCAGAGCAGAGGAGAAGGAGTACGTGTTATTATAGGAGTTTACACAGAGTCTGTGGGAAAACACAGAACAGGTACAAACCCAGGCTTGGGATGGTTATGGGGGGATAATGGACAAGATACAATTCCACATAAGCGTTCTGAATGACAAGGAGAAGTTTCATTAGGTAAAATAGGGGAGAAAATAGCATGTAGAAGATTAAGGAGTAAGAACATGGTGTAATTTTAGATAGGCAAACATTTCACTATGGTTGGTTTACAGAGTTAGAGTAAGGTGAGTGGTGGAAATAAAGCCACTAAGATAAATCAAGATCTCAAACACAAAAGGGTTGTGTCCTGTACTCAGATATTTAGCTTTTTATCCCGAGGGTCAGGAGGAGACAGCAGAGAGGTCGAAGGAAGGGAACAGTAAAATCACGTTTTCTTATATTAGAAAGACTCTTCAAAGTGCACAGCCTTTCCAGTACTGGCTTTTTCATAATTTCTGGTATTTTAATGAGAATTAAAGATAACTAATGGAATATAATTTCCACTTTAGAGATCATTCCCCTCCATCTCTGCCCCATATATTGTATACTTATTAGTTCTAAGCTCCTGGCTCTAAAATCTCTAGGCAAAGTACCAACTACTTTTTAGGAATGTGGTGAAGGGTTATATATGGAAAAAAATCTTTTGCAAGTATAAGATATTTACTGAGATGAAATAAGGTATACATTATTCATTGCTATATCATATATCTGAATGTCTATTATGTGAGGTTCTAATAGTTATCTGTTGTTATCTAACTAAGGTAAAGACTGAAAAAGCATGGGACTGAAATGGAAAAAATAAAACAAACCAAAAACACCTGACCTGATTTCAATCAGGTATAATAAAAATGTAAATTTCTCTAAGATGGGTATTATGTGTGTTTTGTATCACCAAGCAGTGTCTGGTACATGGTAAGTTCTTCGTAAATATTTTTGAATGAATAAATTTATTGTTCACAGTCTTTAAAAAGAGAATTCACAAAAAATGGAAATAGATTTTATTTCTAATGTAATTTCATCAAGCTTTATTATTTATTCTTCTTGGAGTACTGTAGACATGCAAAGAATATAAAAATCTGGAACATCTCCCTGGAGAGTCTATTACTAGTTAATTACTGTTTTCTATTAGATAACTGTATATTAAAATTAGATTACATATTAACACTTAAAATTAAAATACTTTAATTTTCACGATTTTATATATATATATATAAATAAAATAATTGAAATAGCAAAATAATTGACCCAAATTCTATAGTTTACTTTAATGTAATTTCATCAAGCTTTATTATTTATTCTTCTTGGAGTACTGTAGACATGCAAAGAATATAAAAATCTGGAACATCTCCCTGGAGAGTCTATTACTAGTTAATTACTGTTTTCTATTAGATAACTGTATATTAAAATTAGATTACATATTAACACTTAAAATTAAAATACTTTAATTTTCACGATTTTATATATATATATAAATAAAATAATTGAAATAGCAAAATAATTGTGACCCAAATTCTAGTTTACTTAGTTGTACTTACATTGTACCAGTAGATGGCACTGACTAACAGAAAAATCCTTTAAACTGAGGCCTGTGTTTAGAACCTACTTTTAAAAAGAGAACATAAATCACTAAAGTTTTTCTTTAAAAATTAGAATGTATACAGGTTTCAGAAAGTGTTGGTTAAAAAGGCCAAAGGGAGGAATTTGCCTCAGATTTTGCTATGTACTCCTGCCAAAACAAAGTAATTAAAAAAAAAAAAAGATTGGATCTGAGAATATTGTGAAGGAGGTGCCAGGTCTTCATAGAGATGGTGTAGGTTGGAACGTATATAATTCAGATCTCTATCCAGGCAATTTTATGCTTTGACCCATGTCACATCTTGTCAAAGTTTCATCAAACTCACTTTAGCAACCAAAAGCCAAATAAGCCTGTGGTTGTGTTTGAGGAGAGACATCCTCCTCCACTTAGAATTTCAACTGAGTTAAGGAGTAATTGATGGGGAGGCAGGATCACCTCAACACGAGGAAGACTCTCAAACTACTAACTTTTTCGGAAAGGTAAACGTCATTTTCCCATCGTTTAAGGCAGACACTAAGGACTGTTTTGTTGACATCATGAGACAAGATGACTCGTAGTTAATCACAAATTCCTTTAACATTGTTATATAAATAGGAGTTTATTGTTTATGTACTTTAGCTGCAAATCCAACTTCTCTTCTCCAATCCTCCTCTCACTGCTTCTCCAAGTAAATCAATTATATCTAACCCACCTCCTTTCATCCCTTCGAGAGCAAGGTTTAAGCCTCCAAGAAGAAAAATATGTATTAACTGTCAGCTGTCAGAGCAGGACTAGGACAGGATTCAATATTATGTTTATGTTTTTCCATACCCCAATTAATATATCTTTAAAAGTAAAAACATAACCCCTCCAAACAAACAAAAGATTAAAAACTGTGATGAGTTCCCAAATTCTAAGTATTCTCTTTTATCACATGTATTTGGTTCTCTCAGTGTATGATTTTTAATCAGTTATGCTTAGATTCTTACTGGGTCATATGTGAATTCTACATTTTCATAGGTACACATCACAGCTACAACATTTTTTGGACGAAGGTATTCATACAGGCTTTTCATAACAACATAAGAACTATAAGACCATGAAAAAATAAAAATATTTTCCAAGGTGAGGTGTTGTTTTGTTTTGTTTTCTGGTTTTCTTTTGGTAACAATGAAAACCGTGTCTTCTTTGACAGAGCTGTGAATAGTCGCAGACCTGTGCCTGGAGACAGGAGACGTGGGGATAATTATTAGGACAGAATAGGCACCAAGGCTCTTGGCAGCTTACATATCATGTGCTGCGGCAGCAGGCATCACCCTCCCAACTACTGTTATTTCATTATATTTGCGTGTGAGTTGTCAATCTAGAAACATATTAATGCATGGAGAGGAAAGAAATTATATAATCATAGGCTATCTGAAACAGATAAGAAAGTAAAACTATGAATTAGAAGAAATCATTACAAATATGAAATTTTGTAATAATACTTGATCATGGCGTATGAGTAGTATTATTCTTGAGGAAAAACCACTCATGTGTATAACAAATGATACAGCAGGATTAGCTATGTTCACATATGGGCACCATAAATATATTCCTAATACTTGGATAAGGTTAGTGTTTTTAGCACCTCAATCTCCCCTTTTCTTACTCTGAGAGTTAGAAAATACACATAGTCTATAATTTACATAGGAGAAAATGTACACAAATATCTAAGTTACCTATTCTTAGGTGTGTGTGAACATGGACAAATCATTTCACTTACCCTGGTATCAGTTTGTTTTTAAATTTACAAAATGAAAAGTTCTGGCTAATTATTTGCCCCTACTTCCAATAGGCTACGATTCTATTCAAAAGTATGTTCAGGCATGTAGATAAAGGTATAGCTCATTCAGTCTCAGTACTGAAGAAAACATAAGAATGAATCTACTGAATAAATACAAACACCCAAATGACCTGGAAATTAGTTTGAATAGAAGTCCTTAGCAGGTATTGTAGTTAGGTAGAAGCAGTTTAATGCTGTGGTTCTCAGAATTGAGTGTGTATTGCAATCCCCCAGAGTACTTGTAAAACTCATTACTGGGGTCTAAACCAAGAGTCTCTGATTCATTTGGTCTAAGATGGGGCCTGAGAATTTGCATTTCTACTTAGTTCCCAGGAGATACTGATGTTGCTGGTTGAGGAGCCACCCTCGGAGAACCACTCATATAACCTACACTTTCAATTTTAGGATTTCAAAGTGCTCTGGTTTTAAAATTGTGATAGATGGTTTTTTATTTAGCACGCATATTTTAGAGTGGTTGAAAATATATGCCACAAGTGTAAAACTCCTGTAACTTCCTAAATGCAGGGCAGTTAATTGGTGCTAGTAAATTCATAATAAAATATATATTTCTTATCATCATTAAATCCTTAGATTAGGGTATTATATAGGCAGAAACAAAAATTTCAGTGTATATTAATGGTAAGAAAATAATAAGTACATTTCAATACAAGGACACTTGTCAAGTGGAGGTTTTTCCAGAAACACATATGGTCAAGGAAAGAGTGCCACTTATCGCGGGGACTCGCTCACCTGTACGTGTAAGGACCTCTTTGCTTAACTTTAATTTTGCTGCTGTTAACAGCCACCTCCTCTGGATTCTGCACATCAAAGATCCAAAACTGTCTGTAAACTGCTGTGCCTGTTTTAACCCAATTTTTAAAAGCAATTGTACCTTCTTCAAGGACAGTTTCCTATGAAAAAGAAAACAAGTTTGGGTTATTTCTTTGTAGTAAATATGGGCACTTGAGGGAGTTTAAAACCATTAATGAGCTAGTGAAAGAACCAGGCTCAAGTATCTTGTTTGTGAGAACCTCTGCAACCTGCCACAGGTTGCGACAGAAATGTTTTCAACACATTTGATAGCAATCTCTTTTCGTCAACCTTTTACAAAGAGAATCAGTGTCTGATATTGCAGACATGTCTGCCGACTGTAAGGCCAACCATTAGCAAGCTTTAGAGTGACCTTATGGCAACATTGCAACAGTTTGTAACACAACTTATTAAGCTAATTTAAAGCTTTTCCAAAAATTTCTTATCAGGTTGAATATTAACTTCTCTTCTGCCCTCAGTGAGATGGATTGAAGAGGCAAAACAGAAAAACTGAGAGAAAATTCTAGTGGTATTGGAAGCTTTTTCATTTTCTTCAAAAGTTGGATACTTCAGGGGAAAATCACTTAATATCTGTTAAATTAAGAAAAACACAAATTTGACTTCTCCGCTTCAAAACCCTGCTCAATGAGGCTTTCCCAACTCTCAGTACATTTGCAGAAAACTACTAGTACATGTTTCCAAAAACTACAAGTTTAATTCGTTATTATTAGGTTAATACTTTATTTTTTAAAAAAAGGATGAAATAAGGAAGTTTTCATGTTATCCTTTTGTGAAATCCATTAAAAATCTCTGATGCTCCTTGTAATAAAGATAGACAAATAGGAAAAATACCAATGACAGAATCAGAGAACCCTACATTAGAAATCTCCCTTGTGCTTCAGGAGTTGGGACTGAGTAGAAAGTCACCAAACCCCTTGGGTCAATTTCAGTATCTGTAAAACGAGGGAATTATCATAGATGTTCTCCTGGATTCCTTCCAAGGCTTTCACTCTCTGGGCAGGAAGCCTCTGAAGCTCTAGTAGCTAACGCAGACAAAGGTGACTTCGTAGCAGGCAGTGTTTCCAAGTAAGTACCTTGGGAGGAATGCCCAGGTGTAAAGTTCCAACTTACCTTGCTGCCAGGGGAAGAGGAAGGAAAGTATTTCACACAAAATGAGCCTAATAAGACCTATGAATACAGGGACAATCTGACTTCTTTGTTTCTGTCACCTGGAAGCATCAATTCATAGAATGATGGATCAGGAAAGGACAGTGAACGTTAGCACATTTTCTAGGAGAGCGTGCTGAGGCTCTGAGAAACCAGGTGTCTGGCCCGAGGGTAACTGAGGCAAATACCTAGAAGGAGAATCATGACGATGAGCCTAGTCTCTGACCCTTAGGCTGGTCCTCTTTTACACCGTGTTTTTACTATTTTTTGTTCCTGTCACCTCTGCACTTAGTTGGTAGAAGTCAAGTTAAGTTTCATATCTTCAGGAAACTTTACTTATTACTTAGTGGAGAGAATAAGGGAATTCCTTAGAGAAGAACAGGGCATCAGCTAAAATGCCTTTACAAAATCCCGTGCTTTTGCAATCATTGCTGTTGCAATGCAATTGGAGCTGCTAAAGCGATGTTAGATCTTCTTACTTTTTACAAGCAATTGTCCTTGAAAATCTTTGTATTTGCTCCTAAAAAGTCTATTTCCATAGCAAGCTCAAAATTAAGACAAAATTGTGTACAGATAAAGTATTAATGCTATTCTTTTAGATGTAAAGGTGTTTACCCTAAATGATGGGGCTTTTGAAGCTGAAATCCATATGGAAGCTGAAAGCTATGTTAATTTACCCATTTCAAGAGACTGTTTGAGGGGAAAACACACACGAACATGCGCACATACACATTATTACTCTCACACTATAGAATGTTAAGGACTAATACATATAGTATCGATTGTTTATCATGTACCTCTCAAGACACATATTTTATTTCAGTTCTTAATGAAAGGGACTCAATAATGTACTGGCAGGACAGAAAACTCCCTAACTCTGATGCTTGTGCATTTCATATCAAAAGACATTGTAACTGTATCATGCCTTTCTTCGAACGCCACGAATTACTTTGTCTTATTTGTTGACCTAGAGATCTTTTTTAATGGGGAAATTGAAACACAAAGAGTTGACATGAATGCATTGAATTACTAGCTTTAGAATTAGGGTCATCTAACCCCATCCAGTTTTTAGAAGTAGAAGTGGGTCCTAGAGAAGCAGATGTCTGATTCAATGTTGTATGACAATTTAGTAGTAGATAATGGAGAATCTGGCATTTCACTCCAGTCTTGTGTGGTTTCCATAACACCATGGTTTGTTCATAGACACAGAGAAAAATATTGAAGCAGTCACAATAGGAATGAATTTCTTCTTATCCTAACATTATCAAATGTACTAAAAAATTGTATGGGCCTCTTTGACTACCAAGGCTAAATATATCATAAGTTCCTCTAAAAGGAGCAAAAGTTTTTATGTTCTTTGTGAATTTAGGAGGCCTTGATTTTAAGTTGACTTTGGACTCTCTACCCTGTTTTGCAGATCTTTTACTAAATTTGAAGTACAAAGGTGATAATTATGTGTACAGAAAAAGTAATATAATTCAACATCCTCTCACTTGGCTAATATGTACATCAGTATCTGTCCCTGATTTTAAGTCTTCAGACTATCCAGCCCTAGTAATGAGTGGATGCCAGCCTGATGACTGCCACATGACAGGGTCTCCAGCTGGGTTTAAAGCCACTTACCTTGAAACTTCTATTTTGCTACATTAATTTAAAGGCAGATATATGGGACTGTAATGTCCTCTATCTAGTCACCTGGTCACTTGATTACTGCTGTTACGGGAAAACAGTACTCATCAACTTTAGTGTAACTATTAAAATGTCCTTGATATCTTCCTATGCCTGAAGTATATAGAATAAATATGTAGAAAATATATCGTCCCATTTCTCAGGGCTCTTACAGAGTACCAAGAGACGGAATCGTATATAGCAGATCTTTTTTTTTTTTTTTTTTTTTTTGGCCACGTCATGTGGCATGCAGAGCCCAGTTCCCTGACCAGGAATCAAACCTGAGCCCCCTGCAGAGGAAGCACGCAGAGTCCTAACCCCTGGACCACTGGGCAAGTCCAAGAGATTTCAATCTATGAGTAGATTTCCTTAGCCTACTCCCAGCCTGACCAAGTATATTGGCTTCTTCACTCAAAGCCTAGAGTGAAGTGGTTAACAGTGAAATAGATGCTATGAGTTTGATTCCCAGTTTGGTCACTTGCTAACCAGTTAAACCTGGGCAGGTTATTTAATTTCTTTGTACCTCAGTTTCCTTATCTGTAAAATAGGGATACTAATGATAACATTAGATTGAATTATATGAAATTAGTATTTTTGAAAGTCAAAATAAGTGGAATATGGTATAATTAAATATTTATCCTCATAGGTTATTGTAAGAATGAATAAATGTGAGCACTCAGAACAGTGTTAGCACATTCAGTAAACACTGACTATTATTATTATACAAATATTCTCCACCCCTTAGAGGGAGAACTCTCATCTCACTTACTTTCCAGATTGCTTTAACTACTTCATTCATAGGATTCCTGTCTAAACCAGTCATGTGGCAATAACTCATGTAAAATCCTGTGATATTACTTCTTCTATTTAATCACTTTTGTATTTATTCTCCATCCAGTGAAATCAAAACTTCCCTAAAAAGCAGAAACATACTGAAAAGAGTCTTTAGCCTCTCCACTCACTATTACAATTTGTTCTGTTTAGGACCAGTTACAAGCAGTCTTCCCATGTTCAAAAAATATTCTCCTCTGTGTGTACATGATGCATATGTGTGTGCGTGCTGAGAGAGAGAATGAATTAGAATATTAGTACCAGTTGTGTTGAGAGTCAAAAAGTGATTTTAGTCTCAGGTTATCAAGTCAACAATTAAACCACAGAATAACATTTGGTGAAATGGATCAGATTTAATGTGTTTCTGAAACTCAGAAATCAGCCGTCAAGAGTTTATGTAAGAACCTAAAATGGGAGATTTTGTATTTGGCATGAAAAGTAAACTATGTTGATATTAAATTGGGCTGGAGGAAGAAAAATTACACATGCTGATCTGCTTTTTCTTAAAACATTTTAAAGTGATTTTATTGTTGGAGCTAATATGCAAATATATGTGTTTAAACCATGTTATTCTGCTATTTAAATTTATAATTTGTTTTAGATTATTTCATGTTCTCATATATTATCATTAAATTTAAAACAAATGCTACCATCTTTAACAACCTATACTTCTGGCACTTCTTTTGAGCTTTTTAGATACTATAATAATGTAAAAACTATTTTATCATATCTGGAAATGCTTTAGCATATATTATAAAATTAATATAAATATAAATTAATTTTACTATAATATGTACTGTTGATTTGAAATTCTAGTTGTTTTAATGAACATAAATAATTATTTTAATTTATTTTATCTGGAAGCATTTTTTTGGCTACTGAAGGATCATTCTTTTCAAGAATGCGGGAAGGAAATGATGGTATAATTGAATGATGGTATAATTGAACATTAGTTTTTAATTGGAAAAAAAGGTATCTTTAATTCCCTTCTTGGTGTTCTACAGTTAATATCATAGGGGAATTAAATTAAAATTATTTGAAATTGCCTATGTTATATAATATTCAGCAAACATATATCAAGTGATATTAACAGTGTCAAGTGATACATTAACCTTTGTAAATGGTGGCAGAACTTTGACCTTTTTCTGAAGTCCTTTGATAATTTCTACTTTCCACATTCGTGGTAGCTCATGCCATTGACTTTTAGTGTGTCTAGCAAGAGTGCATAAACCTGCTGGGCCCACACAAATCTACTAGGAATCAAAGTCTAAAATACTGGTAAAAAAGTTTCCAGTTATAATGCATAAAAAGCACAAAGTCCCTAGAAAATATCCCTTGGAAATAACGAGTAAAGAAATACATACATATACATATACACGCACACATATACACATGAAGTAAAATGTATGGACTAGTTTAGGCCATTTCAAAGGCTGGTGTCAGGGTGCCATCTTTTAGAACTGGAAGGTATCATAGAGTCCCAATTCTATATTTAAAAATTAGATAACAACATGATATGATTTTCTGATCTTTTAAAATTAAGCACTTCTTTTTTTTTTGGTGCTTGTATACAGGTAATAACTTTACCAATTTGCTACTAGTCCATTAAATAAAGCAAGTAATCTGCAATGAGTTTCAATTGTAGACAAAACTGACCAGTAGTAAAACTTGTATATATTTGTAAAATAACAGAATTAACCTAAGTGCTCTGAGTCAGGGGTAAGATACTTGGCTCCCTGGAATTACACATAATTCAAAGATTTGACTTATATTGCATGCCGAACAGATACATATGCCAATCTCATTTAAAAAATAATTTTGTAAACTAAATTAAAAAGAAACAGTTTTATTTAAATAAAGAAGAAGTCCCAGCATCTTTACATGATTCATGGGCAAGATCATCACGGATATATGAACATCTGAGAGCAAACTCAGGCTTAGTCTTAAATGTACACACAGCCCCTGACCATTGAAGGGATTCTGATGATGTCTTAGTCTGTGGATACTGAGCTGGGTTACAATGTAAACCAAAGATTGCAGATAAACCTTACTTCAAAAACAAGAAGGGAAAGCCCTCTATTTCTTTATTTTATCCCTGCTCTGTTACCCTACCCTACTGAAATTATACTTTCAAAGTCATTACTGACCATGTTCTAACCATTATTTCCTTAATTTTCATCTGCCTGAGATCATTTTATTCTCTTTCCCTGAAAACTGGCTCCCTATTAACTTCCCCAAAAATGCACTCTATTGTTTTCATTGCTTCATATAAAATAATTTTACCCTTTTCTGTTTTTGTCTTCTTACCTACCTCTGAATGCACAAATCCTATAGTAATTTCTCTGCCCTTTTGTCTCTACATTCAAATTCTCCTTAAGCAAATCTACTGTTTAGTTTTATCTGTATTCTCTATAATAATGATCAAATCTCTTGAGCTCTGACCTCTGAAATATACACTGATGTTCATATCAAATCGCTTATAAAATGTCTGTTTTTTATCCTTCTAAGTTGTAGATTTCTATCAATAACAACTGGACATCTTGCAGTTTGTTCTTTTTACTCCTCTCTCTCCCGTTTAGTCCCTCTATCCCACTGCATCCTATCACCCATCAGTTCTATGTACTCCACCACACTAGACCAGAGTGCCTTTTGTTATGTGCAGACTGTGCAAAGATCTTTCTAAAGGGAGTCTTAAATTCTCGTTGAAAGTGGTCATGCCCTACATAGCGCTTCCTGTTTTTGGTCTCCTCACTTTCCAGTACATTCTATTGTAGAATTAGAGAGTACAAAACTGTGTAAATCATCTAGTCTCTCCCTTCAGATTGCCTAGGTTTGGAAACTAGCTCGTCCTCCATTTGGCTAGGTGAGTTGGCAAGTTGATTTAGGGTCTTGTGATTGTAAAATGGGTAAAATAATAGTACCTTCTCATAGATACTTGTGAAGATTAAATGAATTAGTATATATGCAGCTCTTAGTAGGACTAAATAAATGCTTTATTAGCATTTTAGTATATAGTATGGTATATTAGTATGTATGCTATATAGTATATTAGCATATTAGTATATAGTATATTTGATATCAGTCTCTGAATGCAGATTTTGTTATATCTAACAGCTACCAGAAAACATACACCATCTATTATTGCCTATCATTTCATTAATTAGTCTTCTGACTGATGTTCAAAGCTTCCTAAATCTTCCCCCATGTTATTATTTTTCTAATTGTCTCTCCTGTTAATCCTATATTTTTGGCACATTTTTTAATATTCTTCCTTCCCTCATCACAACATTTAGTTGCATTTCCACAACTTTCCCCATAGTATTAAACAGTCCTTTGACACTTTTATTGGAGCCTTCTTTGGACTTTCAAAATTTTATACTTCAAAATCCAATTCAAGTCTCACCTTCTTCCTGAAGTTATTGAATACACTGAGAAAGTTCTCTTTCTAAATAATATTTATTTTCTATAGTATATGCTTTAGAATTCAATTATAGAGTTTCACAGGTCTCTGTAGTTTTTTACAATGTGCTTTTTCCCCAGTTAAAACGTATATTTCTTGAGATAAATATTTATTTCATTCTCTCTTAGCCTCTATATAAAAGCCAATTTTTGATGACTCAAAACTCTTATTTCCTCAGAATTAGCCATTATGAACTTAGAGATAAATATTAAACAATTAAAATAGATGCTGGCACCTCTCATGCCATCTAACAGGGTCTAAATGAATAATATTGCTGAATAATAAGAAAGAATAGATGATCACTATTCAGCTACAGATGATCAATTATGTATCAAAAAATAGTCTTAGTCTAAAATGCTGTGCACTGGAAGATTATTGTCACTTTTCTATTCTGAAGATTTTTCCAAATAATAAGTTATAGTCTCTGTGTTAGAACTGATCCTGTTCTCTCGCCACAGAATATACAGAAGAGAAGCAAGTTTATAGAGCAGAAAGGGTGTTGAACAATGGCAATTCCCTCTCGCACTATTAGATACTCCCCACCTCACCATCACCTGTCTGTCTCTACTGAACTGTATTAAAAATAGGGCTTCCCAGTGGCACAGTGGTTAAGAATCCACCTGCCAATGCAGGGGTCCCGGGTTCGAGCCCTGGTCCAGGAAGATCCACCGTGCCGCAGAACAACTAAACCCGTGAGCCACAACTACTGAGCCTGCGCTCTAGAGTCTGCGAGCCACACTACTGAGCCCGCGAGCCACAACTACTGAAGCCCACGAGCCTAGAGCCCATGCTCCTCAACAAGAGAAGCCACCGCAATGAGAAGCCCGTGCACCGCAACGAAGCATAGCCCCTGATCACCACAGCTAGAGAAAGCCTGCGTGCAGCAACGAAGACCCAGTACAGCCAAAAATAAATAAATAAATTTATAAAATATAATAATAATAATTATCAAGAAAACTGGGAATTCCAAGGAAGGAGATGGAATTTAATGTATATTTTCAGTTAAATGCATGAGGTTGAAAATTTTGCAGTCTGTTAGCAAGAGAAAGGATAGAAATGACTATACTGTTATTAAGCAAATATAGCATGCAAGTATAGAAACTGCACCTAAAAATGTCCTATTTTTTAAAAATATGTTATACTAAGACAAGAGCTATAATGGTACAGTGAGAAAAGTTTTTAAATTTAAAGACTAAGCATTTTAGCTAAACCAAAAAAACATTGGAAAATAGTAACTTCTTGTCCTGGGTAACTAGATTTGAAATTAAATCTTCATATTTATTTGTCAGGCCAGTGCTTTAGTGAAATATAATTGTATGTGTTTATACTCCTACTAAGAGTAAGACGTTAAACATGGATGAATGGATGAGACAGATCAAGGTCTTAGCAGGAACAGAAATTGCAGTATGAGTTGGTAGTCTAGCCCATTTTCAGATTCAATTCTTGTTGTTCTCCATGTGCACTGTGCTTACTAACGTCTAGACCACTGACATCTGAACCAGGCTGAGAGCTGATGCCAGCATTCAGATATGTTTTATTTGGCTAGCATTGTATTTTTAAAATGAACATACATGCCTTTGGGCAGAGTACACACTTTTAAATTCACAATAGTCCTTGTCTTGTTTTTACCTTGTTCTTGGTAGTTGCCCCCCCACCTTTTTTTTTTTTTTTTTTTTAAACCTTGTCTCCAAACCCCTGAAGCCATTTGAATTTGCCATCCCTGGTTTAGGACTTCAGCAGATCTACTTTTCTTTATTCTAGTCTTCCTTCTCTTTGTCAATTAAAGTTGGTGAGTATGAAACTGAATTAGAAGGAACTAGGGTGGGAGATGAATTCTAGTTTGTTGTACAAAGCCTATATATGAAGTCACTTTATTTTTAGTGACTTAACATATAGGTGACTGAATATATTTTAGTCACTTTTACTTTTAGTTTTGTTAAAACTACAGTCAACTTGTTACATGTATACTAGGATATGTTCTACATAACATTTCTGGAAGTATTTTCTAAAAGTCAATTATCAAACTTCATCAATAAGAAATGTTTATCAGACAATCATATATTATTACACATATCATATAGAGCAGTTTACCAAACAGCAATAATTTTTACCACTTTTACCAAATATTCCTACATCAATATTAAACACAATTTTGTTTAAGTTATATATATATTAAATATGATTTTACTTTTCTCAACATTAATCAAAGTGCAACTATTTTATAAACGTACCCTCACAAAATAACACTCATTTCTCATTCAAAAGCTTATCAGCATACTCTTTTGACATAATTAAATGCAATTATTTATGCTTACCTGCATACCTATAATAGTTTTTTATCAGAAGTTAAATATTGAGACCTAAGATGACAGTGCATTCATATAGAATATGAATAGTAGAATAGACATCATACTGTGACCACTTCTCTATCATGTAGAGTTTCAGTAGTTCACAATCACGTTTGTGTTGGAGACACATTATTGCCAGTTACAATGAAATATCAAACAGCCACCCTAAGCCAAAAGGGGATGGAAGACAGAATGAATCAGGACGGCAAGAAATATTCTTGAAATTACTTGTACCTTTTTAATTGTCTTCTCAATAAGCATGTCTCCAACTGGCATTAGAATACCTCCAAACACAGCCAGGACTGCACCAATGACAGCACCAGCGATGAGCCCACAGTTTCGATCACAGCCCATTTTTCTTGTTTAGGGAAAAAACTAAGGTTCAGAACCTGCTTCTTTCAAACTCCTGGGTCTGATGAGGATGGTTTCCAAGAGGTCTGGTTTTATTATTAGAAGGAGATCGTAAAACAGAAGCATAAGTATCATACAAAGAGATCAAAGTACAAGGAAAACATGCAACTGAAACAGATCATTTTGCCAGTTATAAATAAACGGATGCTCTTTTCTTTTTAAACAAAACTTTCTAGGTCTTGTCCTTTCTTGATTTGACCTACCTACCAGTGGTAGAAGTAATAAATAATGTCACATAGAGCAGTTCTTCAAAGTTCTCCTCTTTAAAATTTTCTTTCTGTGGATGATTAACATTCTGAAATCTTATCTAAGGAGAATATGCTTACTGTACACTCGCCCTCTGCTTACCTTGAATCAGCCTGGGACACTTACGGGAATCTTCACCCTCTATCTGGCTTCTCCACCCCAAAACAACCATCTGCACCCTAACTGGAGTTCTCCTGCAAATTGAATGTGGGTGGACTGATGTCTATCACATCTAAACACTAAGCAAGTTTGGTGACAGATGTTTTCTTTACCTTTTTCACAAATAGAAAGATACGGATTTTACAGGAAATGATCTGATGAGTCTCAGAGGAATCAATTCTTGTAATCAATTGTAAGCTATCTGTTAAAACAAAAAAGTACAAGTAAATTGGGAAAATACATTGTCAGAAAATTAGCACTAGACTACTCCCTAATATCATCAAAATTATAATCACTATTAAAAGAAAATTCCACTTTCATCAATATTGAGTTCATGCCTGCATTCTTTCTTATACACGGTGTTGAAAACACTGAAATATTTTAAAGAAGAGTACTTCATTTTCAATTTCTTTTTTTAATAACTGATTTTTAGATAGTCTAAAGGTGAAAAGACTTTAAAGAAAATATGTAGAGGATGTCTAGTTTTTGTGATAGGCATTGCTTTCTTGCTGGTCTCAAATATATATATTTTAACATATTCAAGGGCAATATTGTTCATTTTGTCATGGGCAACTGACTCATGCCAAAAGCAACTAGATTGTGTCAATAGGTATTTCACTTAGTCAGTCTTATCTTTGGAAGAAAACTCTTAGTGGAATAAGTAGATCCTATTGTAACAAAGTTAATAAGACTTTATTATTCAAATATTGAAAACATACTCATTTGAGCTATTTTGGTTGCAATCACATTTTTTATAATGGGGTTGACCTGATATCAACAAACAGATTGTGCTTTGCAGCTTATTAACAAATATTCCCTACTTCAAAATGCCCCTGGCCAAGAAAATCAAAACTGCCAACAGAATGGAGGCTACAGACAAAAAAGAGGCACACGCAATATTTTTCTCAACCTTGTAAGTCTAAAAATAATTATATTTTGTTATGGTCTCAGATTTTCCCTCCATAGCTTTGTTGTGGTTGAAGTACCACTCTGATGATTTTATTAGTAGTTCTCTCTGCTTGAGGAAACATTTAGTTTTTTTAAAGTATTAATTGCATAGTTAAGAAAATAGTGTTAAGACTAATGTTAAGAAAATAAGACTTTTCCCCCAAATGGAAAAAGATGTTATAAAATTTTTTCATGGCAATTTATTTATTTTTCATCCTTTAGGATTTCCCTTTACCAATGCCTTATAGCTAGGATACTTCCACTGTAAATCAGGATGAGCAAACTGATTCACACTGAGGTCCTCATGGCTAAGAAGCTTGAATTAGTCTCATTAGTCTCACATGTTTTTTTTCCAATGTAAACAAAACACACAAGCCTAAAGAAGTGATTTATTTTTCCTGTGGAGTTTTATGTGTCCCTGAGCAAGCAGAGTTGGCTTTTTATTAATTGCTTGGGGGTGTAGGGTGAAGAATATACGCTACCTCCTATGGTTTTGGCCAGGATGGTCATAGTGCAATGGAACAAATTATTTAAACCTGATAATAATGACTAGATATTTGCAAGTAGAATCTCCTTTGCAAAGGGTAATTGTACAGCACCTTAAAATTTTTGTGAAACATCATCTTTTAAACGATCATTGTAATTGCTAAGTAGAGAATGTCACCCAGGTGTTCCGTACTGTATACAAGTGATCATATTCAGGGGAGCTTATCAAGTAATATTTTACTGAATGCTCATTTTATAGAACATTCTCCAGTTCAAAATCTGCAAGTTATACTTAAGGTAGTCATCAAAATACAGGGATCGAGCCTGCTATAATTGAGACTGGTAGACTGGAGAATAAATAAACCGAAGCGTGATTGGCTACTCTCTTGCCAGCTGACCTTGGGCAAGTCACTTAATAGCTCTATTCCTCAGTTTCCTCATGTGTAAAATAAGATGCTAAGATGAGATCCCCAGTTTTTAATTTAGGCAGCTGAACTGGTTCTTCACTCAAATTCTTGCATGGAAGACTAGGCAGAGTGACTTTGATTACAGCAGTGGTGGGAACCCCGAGACCCTGATTCCTAACTTGGTCTCCCCACTCCCAACTAACACTATCCTATCCCTTGTTTAGGAAACTTGAGGAGAATCTCTGTAGAAACAAATGGACTGCAATTCGTTAAAAACTTGGGACATGAAATCCCAAGGGTCAAATTCTAGTTTTGTTTCTATAACATCATGAATCTATTAAAAAATACCACTCAAAGATAAAATCATCTCTTTTGGAAAGATACTGTATTTTCTATATAAACACCACTAAAAATTATTCAATATTAATGTCATTTGCAATTCTGACAGATGGAATATAAAATGAGTTAAACATTACAATTCTATTGTTTCTGAGATGGACAGAGGTGTGTATTATTTGCCCCTTTCCAGATCTATGCCATCACCTAGTTAAGAATCTACCTGACCTTTCCCAGAATCATTCTCCTTTATTCAAGCAGCCCCATGGACTACAGGAAAGAGTTTCTGCAAGAGGCAAAGAGTCCCAAGAAAGTCCACTGGATGACCCAGGGGGTAACAGGTTATTCAGTGTCTCTCTCTCTAAACCTGAAAACTCATTATTATGACTTCCAAGGACCCTGAGCCCAGAGATGTGAAGTCATGGGCAGACCTGGGTACTGCCTAGGCTCTGTCTGCTTTGAACTTAAAACTGAAGTGAGATAGTATACACAGCCCACTGCTGTTGAGTCAAGTTCATCAGAAAACAGAAGTGTCAATAATTTATTGGGTTGAATTGCATGGTTAGAGAGTTCCTAGTCTGACACTGTCTGGATGATGCATAAGCGAAGATACAAGAGTTACTCTAACATTCCTGCATATGTGTACTGATATTTTCAACAGAAAAAGATTGAGTTTATCTAATTTTTCACATTTTCTATTGGCCGACATACTTTTGTTACCTTGATGTAAGTTTCCATTTTTTTTTCTCTCTAAGAATAGGCAAGATATTTCACACGTGTAGTGTAGTCCTCCTTTATCAATGGCTTTGCTTTTCACAGTTTCACTTACCCATGGTCAAAAGTGGTCAGGTGAAGGTAACTGAACCTATAGAAAGCAAAATCTTGGCTACAGGGGGATTACTTAGGGTTTGGTGCTATCTCTGGGTTCAGGCACCCACTGAGGGTCTTAGAAGGTATCCTCCACACTCGTGAATATGGGGGAACTACTTACTTGCGTTCATTTATTATGCTTCAGTGCCCTGTCACCATAAGTAAGTATTGCTAGTATAATTATACTTTAACCTTATGCTTCATAGTACAAAATTACAAATACAAGTTGACCCTTGAACAACACAGAGGGGTTATGGACCCTGCAGGCAGTGGAAAATCCACATATAACTATACAGTCAGCCCTCCTTATCTGTAGTTCTGCATCTGTGGATCCAACCAACTACACATTGTGAACCAGGTAGTACTGTAGTATCTACTGAAAAAATTCTGTGTAAAAGTGGACTCACAAAGTTCAAACCTGTTCTGTTCAAGGGTCAACTGTAGTTTTATTCACATGAAGCAAAGGAGGGACCAACAAATTAAGTAGGACATGCACTGAATACATAAAAGTTCAGGTTACTCAGGACACTCTATTCAAGAGCTTCATAAAAAAAGTGTAGTTATTCCCCACTCTCCTCTCACATGTAGCCATTTAGAGCACATAAAATTTGTGTTTTCCACACTTGGTTTTCTCAATAGTACAGCTTCTTACATAATAAAATTTATTTTACTTGTTAATTTTAGATTAAGTTTTATTCTTTACTGTTATTTCTTCATAATAAGACATTGATATCTGTAATAACTTACTGCTTGCTTAAAGTACTTAAATTTAGAAAACAAAAAATAATCAAAGGTACAGGAAAGAAAACATATTTTTGAGACCTATAAAAAGGAAGAGAAAATAAAATGTTTTAAGATATCACTAATCCCATAACTTTCTTGAGTCTATATGGAGATCAGCTGTATCCTATCAGTTCACAGACATTAAGTCCTATTCCTTTTGTAGAATTCATGAGTATATGTACACGTGGTTGTTTCTTTTTTTGCTGTCATATCTATGAAATATTTCTAGATGAACTTATGAGCGTTATGCCTTTCCACTATGTTGGAAACCTCGTGGCAGGAACTGAGACTGAGCTATAAGAAGCGTCTCCATTAGTAGGTCAGAATAATAAAGTTCCCAGAGAATCTGTAATTATTCCCATGTGCAGATAGAGCTGTGTTTCCTGGGAAACTCCACCCAGAAAAGGCATGGCCCGGAAGTACAGTTTCCTGGGATGTGAACTACAAAACTTTAAAACAGTTTCAGATTATAAGAGTATGTACTTGTACCATAAACGAATGCCAGGACCTGGATGACATTTTCTAACTCATGAGTGAGTTAGAAATTTCCTATTCTATCCATAAGCCTTCCTTCCACTTTTCCTTGGAATAGGAAGCCAGATCACATACCTCTGTTTTCCACTAGACACACACGGTGATTCTTTTGATACACAGTCTTCCTCACCTAATAAATACAGTATCTGCCCACAAAACCCAGTTTTAGAGTTTTGGGGGTGATTAATTCAACAACAGGTTGAATATGAATGATGAAAATTAGCTTTCCAAATTAAGTTCCTGTTCACACTCTTACTTTATATGATATCTAGGTGTGTTTACAAAGCCATGATTCCCTAACCATGATTAAGATGCAGATTCACATCAAGCTAGTTAAATCAATCATTTAAATCTGGTTGTGTTTCATTATGTGGAAACAGAAGGGCATTAGACTAGTACTTATTTTACACACAATCCCAACATATAAAGATAGTTAAAAGAATAGCTATTCTGGTCAAAGTTGTCAAGAACTGTGGCCCTTTCCCCTTCCAGTCACATCTCATTTGGGCTCTGAGTCATCCCCACAGAACCCAAAGGCTATGTGGAAAATGTTTAAATAACTAGATTAGGAGATCTCCGACACCTTCTCTTATTCAAGTTACCATAATCCTTTTAATTTATATGGGTATTTCCATCCTATCAGAATATATGGAGCTAAACATATATAACAGAAAAAAGTTTATAGACATCTATAATACAAAACAATAATATACTTTACTAAATTATGCCTTTCAAATATAACAACTTAAAACTTGTTTTGGTGGTAGTCTTAGAAAATTAAAACAATAATTACATTGACTTCATTATTACACTAAATGTTCTTCTAGAAGCAAACCAACCTTTTTGGAGTAGTTTTTGGAGTACTTGAATATAGAGATTACTATAGGTTTGAAATGATTCTCTTAGAGTCATGTACGTTTAAATAGGATTATCTAGAGCCATTCTTGACTGTTGAGTCCTAGACAGAAATGCTGTTATCTCTTTTTTCCCAACCCAACTCTTACTATAAACAGTAGAATACTATAAGATTTGCAATAATTATGATTCTGAGCTTTGAATTCAAATAATTAGGTTCAATTCACAGTCTAACATTATAGTTTTCTGTGGCTCAGTTTTCTCTAAAATGGGTGTAAATACATCATATATGGTTTAAAATGTCAAATAAAATTCAATGAGATAATGAATAAAAATTCCTGTCATAGCACATGTTATGTTATTTGAAATATTATGGAATATTATATTGAACAACTGTAACATAATAGTAAAATGTTATTGCAAATTGGCCAAGTATAATTTTTAAAAAATCTAATAAATGTGTATAAGTTACACAAAGAAGAATGATTATTTCCAAAATTCTTAGGTTACAGTAAAATCTGATGAAATGGTTTATTCTTATGTATACCAGCATTTAGAATATCATGCAAATGAAAAGGCAGCTTCTAGGTTAGACTAATGCTCCTTGAAACTTTCACCCTTGACTTGGGCCAGTGAATTAAAACACATTTGGATTAAATGAGAAAATAGTTACAAAATCCATTCCTTCAGGAAGAAAAACAAAATCCACAAGTATTTTTTGCTAACATTTTCTTAAAAATTAAGAGTAGCAACTATAACTCCCAAAATAAATTCCAAAATATTTAGTACACTCTGTCCAATACCTCTCCAGTTGTAATTATGTTATTCCTCCCAGCTTAACTTCTGATGATTTTATATTGGATTTATTGTTCCGGTCTCATAATGATTTTGGTAAATGAAAAAAATTTCTACGTATTTTTTCTCTCATAAAATCCAGTCCACCAGTGGACTCTCTACATAACAAAAATTTTTTAAAATTATTATTTTGGTTATTTTTTGAACAAATACTAAAAGCACTGTTTCTTTTACTAATTTAAAACTACACAGTCAAGGACTGAAAAGTACATGAAAAGATTTCAAAAACATCTTTCAATATGTTACAATTCTAGAAACTGTTAGAAATTTACTTTAGAGAATTTATGCCATTTACAGTTATGTATGAATTCACTTACTATAAATTACTATAAATTAAAACTTTTAATTTCTCTAGAATGATTTGTCCTTTAAACTTTGTATCATCATTCAAGAAAATAATTTGCTGATATTTGTAATAAGCTTCCTAAACATCCAAAAACTTTAATTTTGTTTTTTTATTCTGTTACCAAATTTTATATAATTTATAAACATTTATATCAATCAGAATCATTATTTGGAATTAATGCAATTAACCATCCCCAGTAGCAATTACAATATCTTTGTTCATTTTTTTAAAATGCTTAATATATCCAAAACATGCATTGCATTTAACCATGTAGACAAAGTCAGGTTCACTAAAAGTTGTGAAATTAAGATAGAAGATTAAACAAAATAATGACTCTCTAAAACAATAGGTAGTTAACAGTTGCACATTAGAAAGCATGTTGGCATAGACTGGCAAGTCATTTATAAGAACTAGTCCTACTATACTGCTTTTTATTTATGTTGATTTTCATTCATAATTTAAATTAAAAATCATGTATAAATAGCCTAAGTAGACAATGAAAGTTCTGCAATAATCAAATTGGATAGTACATCATTTTAAATATTAACAAATAAATATTTACAAATAAACATAAGATTTTAAACATCAAGAAACAAAATGTCATAGGCTGGTGGACAAGGTTTCAATATTTTTTTAAACATAAAAGGTAAGAAGATTGATAACTTGGAAAACAACACAAACCTACATTTTAAAAAAAGCCTAATGACTTCACGAAAACAGTTCCTGCTTGCTGTTGCTGTTCTATAACTTCTAACGGGTGTTTATATAGTAGTGTCATTCCTATCATTTGGGAGATAGAAATCTTTTTATTAAAAAAAAATCATTATGACTTACCTTTAAAAAGGCTAAGATGAATTTTTCAATCAAATGCTCCAACATTTGAATGGTCAATTCTTAGTAGGACCAAATGGTATTCTGCAGAAAACCCTATGCTGAAATCCCCATTATAAAAAGTGTGAGTTTAAATATGCTTTAAGAAAAAAAAAAAAAGAGAGACAGACAGACAGACAGACAGACGTCAGATCCCAGTGAGTGTTTTGTTGCAAGAGTAATTAAAACAAACAAACAAACAAAAACCCCACACACATCCCACCACTGATATGGCACCTACCAGGTCTATTTTTATGTTCTGGTAAGGACCCATTACCTATATCTGAGATCCTCTGCAGTACTTTTTTTTTTCTTTTGGCCATTTTCCCATCCAAGTAAGTCAGAGGCCAGAGAGACAAAAGGAACTAACTTGTTGAGTGGCCTCTAATATACTCTTTTACTACAGAATCATTATTCCAGATGATAAACTGGGCCCAGGGCTGGAAAGTGTAGATTGGGCAGAATTATCAGAGTCTAACTTTCCTGCTTGAAAACCCCACTTCATAAAGTTTAAACAAAATGCACTTTTCATAAATCTAAAGGGTGTGGAGGCTAATAATTGCGAAAACGACTGGAGACTCTGTCAATCAACAAGGATGACAAACAGACGTTTAAAAAAGGAAATAGCCTATTGTTCTAACTGGAAGTTCTTTACTATTTATTATTTTCTCTTAGTTTTATAGAAGTTTCATGAGCACAGCAAAATCCTTCTATGAAAACCCCCCAAATTAAATTTCTCTTAGATCTCTTCAAATAAAAAGACAACTGTTACATAACATTTAAATAATTCTACTATTTAGGATGACCTTTGGGTATATATCTATCTAATATATGAAATAAAACTTCAAGAAGCAAATATTTTCCTGGAAATGTTATAAATCATTTAAATTTCTTTCTATATATCTTATTTACTTGACTATATTCTATAAATCATAAACATTAAAATCCAAACAGAATAAAAGTGACAGACTACTACTCTATCATGCACAAGGTAGATATCATAAAAATTCAGAATTCTAAAATATCAGAACCCTGCAACTGTTCTGCATGTTTCTCTGTGACAGTTGGTTATCTGCTTGAATGAAAGAAATGACAACTAGTCAGGGGTACAGTAAAACCTTCCCTTTAGTATCCTGCACACTCAAATTTTGAATAATAGAGAAGTTCAACTTACCTATTAAACTTCATTTTAGCCCTAATGTTTTAGTAGCATCATTAAAGTTTGTTTCACATTAAGGGGCACTGACAATGGACTTGATAAAGGAATTTACCTTATGGTTAAGTAGAAAGAAATCTTCTATTCTGAAGTAGGTTTAAATAACATCAGCCGTGTCTTTATGCAAGTGTCTGTCATCCTCATCGTTCTCCAACAAGCGACCAAGGACTCAAATCATGTTCATTCTGACCATCCCCTTTCAGATTCCTGAATGTCGCTCTTCTCTTTTGTCCAGAGGTTGTGACTTAAGTAAACAGTAGCAGGTTATGGAATCTGAATTGCTATGGAATGTCACCCTAAATGACTCTACTGGTCCTGCTGGTTTTGCGCTGGTTGATTAGTACATTTATCCTCAGAGATTGTTAACACAACTGTTTTCCTGGCTTTCAGGACCCAGGGCCCTCAGTTGTGGCCTTTAGCAAGCAAACTGTCCTACCCCACATTGCCTCCTGTTCATGGGTAAAGATACAAATGTGAATCGAGATGTTTATGTTATCCGAGTGCGTTTCAGTGTACTCTGTAGTACACCTTTTGTTAAGGACACAGGGCTTTCCTGTTGAGAGTGAATACGCTGAGATCCTCATTGTTTTCCCAACCTGTGTATAGGGGCAAGGCTTGGGGCACCATCCTCCATGTAGTCCAAAGACTAAAAACATTTTCTGGACATGATCCAAGACTGCTGTAGGCCTGTTTTTCCTCTCATTTTCTACAACTCCTCAGGGAAAACTGGATAATCACAGTAGGTTGAAGAAATGAAGACTACAGTGAGTAATATTTGGAGGTGAAATAAGCCCATAAAAACATGGAAACCATACCATTTCATGCAACTCAAAATTAAAAACCACTAAATATTTCCCATGTTGTAAATAAGTCTGTCCCAAAATATTATTTTTTATTTTTATTTATTTATTTTTTTGTGTGGTATGCGGGCCTCCCTCTGCTGTGGCCTCTCCCGTCGCGGAGCACAGGCTCCGGACGCGCAGGCCCAGCGGCCATGGCTCACGGGCCCAGCCGCTCCGCGGCATGTGGGATCCTCCCGGACCGGGGCGCGAACCCGGTTCCCCTGCATCGGCAGGCGGACGCGCAACCACAGCGCCACCAGGGAAGGCCCTCCAAAATATTATTTTTATAGTAAGTTTCAGTATAGACTTCTCTCCTCCACAAGATTCTCAGTTTTCATTTTTCCTTCTTTTCTTCGTTGGTTTACCTTGCATTTAACTGTCCTAGTTGATTTTTGTTTGGCATCTCATTTTTATCTTTCTAATAGTTTTTCAAAATTAAATGTGGTTTTAGGTATGTAAATTTGAAATTGCATCCAAATTAACTTACTGCAATTATACTTACAAAATCACAGCTATTCCTAAATGAGCAGAAACCATGAATTCATTTGTTCCTTCACTTTTTTTTAACATCTTTATTGAGTATAATTGCTTTACAATGGTGTGTTAGTTTCTGCTTTATAACAAAGTGAATCAGTTATACATATACATATGTCCCCATATCTCTTCCCTCTTGCGTCTCCCTCCCTCCCACCCTCCCTATCCCACCCCTCTAGGTGGTCACAAAGCACCAAGCTGATCTCCTTGTGCTATGTGGCTGCTTCCCACTAGCTGTCTATTTTACGTCCATGCCACTCTCTCACTTTGTCACAGCTTATCCTTCCCCCCCCCCATATCCTCAAGTCCATTCTCTAGTAGGTCTGTGTCTTTATTCCTGTCTTACCCCTAGGTTCTTCATGACCTTTTTTTCTTTCTTTCTTTCTTAGATTCCATATATATGTGTGAGCATACGGTATTTGTTTTTCTCTTTCTGACTTACTTCACTCTGTATGACAGACTCTAGGTCCATCCACCTCACTGCAAATAACTCAATTTCGTTTCTTTTTATGGCTGAGTAATATTCCATTGCAACCACTGCGCCACCAGGGAAGCCCCATGACTCTTTTTGAATTATGGTTTTCTCAGGGTTTATGCCCAGTAGTGGGATTGCTGGGTCGTATGGTAGTTCTATTTGTAGTTTTTTAAGGAACCTCCATACTGTTCTCCATAGTGGCTGTATCAATTTACATTCCCACCAGCAGTGCAAGAGTGTTCCCTTTTCTCCACACCCTCTCCAGCATTTATTGTTTCTAGATTTTTTGATGATGGCCATTCTGACCGGTGTGAGATGATTCCTTCACTCCTTTTATTGATACACTCACATTATCCACTTAATGGGTATTTCTGTTTTGAAAGACTTCTACCTCCTGATGGCAGTTCAATACACAATCACAGGTTTCCAAATATTACCAAAAAATATTTTAGTTACAACTGAACCTTATTCCGCCACTTATTCTTTTAAGCTCATATTTATTTACCATGCTGTGTAGTAGAAAATATTTAAATTCTTCAAGCTATGAAACTAAAAAAAATAAAGATTAAAGTAAATTCGTACTGTTTACTAAACTTTCTCTGGCTTATTTGCCATGTCATTTAGGTTAGGGAAAAAATACTGTGGTGATTTTCCTTTTTAAGTCTTTTGGTGCCAATTAATTACAGGCAAAACCTTTTCTTCCTATGATAAAACATTCTACCATTGAAGATGTCACCCTTTCAGGCAATCTTCCTCCAATCTTAGGTGAATAAAATAAAAATTGAAAATAGACACTATCTGTTGTTTGACAAATTCCAATATGCATATGTTAAGACATGTTTTAGGAGATTGGCTTCAATTTTTTAAAGATGAAACGTAATGAATAAATATAGCTAAATTCACCCATTTTGACTGAATAAATCATAATCTCGATGGGACATTTCTACAAGCTTAAGAATTTCCCAGAGGAAAGGAAGATAGTAATGTTTCTTCAAGAACTTATCCTCAGATCCTTAGTACATCCTGTGTAGTGAGAAGCAAGTAGTGGTCTAGAAGCCACAAGCAGCTGACTTTGCTTTCAGAGATGCCCCTTAATATTGAGTACAGAAGGAAAGATTCAAAAGCTACCTTCATATTTTGATTTATAAAACATGTATTAACATGGTACTAACGTGATATTGCCTCTAAAGATGTCAGTGTTCTATTTAATATTTTCCTTTATTTAACTATATCCCTATTTATTTGTTATAAGTTAAAGCATTATCAAAAGTTTAGTGTTATAAGAACATATGTCTCCTCAGGACTCACAAAATCTAGGCTCCTTTGTTCAATATGGGTGGAAGTTGATCTTCCCACGATCATCTTTCCCCATTCACATACTCTATGTGTAAGAATGTGTAAGAATAACGGAACATGTACTCATGCTGCCAGGAACCATCTCAAAACTTGAAGGAAGGCCAACCAGGGTTAAAGCCAACACCCAAATAAAGGGAAGAGCCAAGAAAAATCAGAAGAGACAGCACTTAGATCCAACTGTGCCTTAAGAGTGCTAACTCTGAAGTTTTCCGTTTAGTGGGCCCCTCATATCCCTGTATCAATTCAGCAAGTTTGAGTTGAAAGTACTCAAACTGATACCCTGAGATTCTATGTAAAATATGGACTGTAGATCACATGCATTTTAAACTAAACATATAACCAAGTTTCTCACTCAGTAAGTGTGGTCAAGAAATATGATTTAATCAGTAGGTCCCTAAAAAAAAGTAAAGAAAGAAAAAAAAAAAACCCTGCAACATGGTTTTCTATAATATATGCAACAGAGGTTTCAATATTAAGCACATACAAAATACCACGTGAATATATTTTATTCATCTCTATATCTCCAGAGTACTTTAGTGTCCTACTTGTACAAAGTATCGTAAAAAAGCTCAATTCATTATTTATTTGCTCACTAATGAGTTGCAAGGGAGTTAGGTCCCAATGAAACTCCTTATAAATGTATTCCCTGGGAACTGTGTTCGGTAATATGCCAGATTCTACAATAGTGCCTGACACATAATAAGTGCTCAAATATTCATTGAATAGATGCTGAAAAACCTATACTACAAGTGTCCCAACATACGTTAAAGAGACATGGGTATGTTAAATACTTTGGTAGAAGAGTATATTTACTTTTCCAGGTTATCCAACATCAAATTTAAAAGGGCTGGTTATTTTCCAGATGTGCATCTTTTACATTTAGTAGACACCAGGCATTTAATGGAATAAAGAACAGATGTAGTCTACTTTAAGCAAGAATCTGAATGTGTTAAACAGTCTGACTCTTCCACGTTGGAAAATATTCTTCAGAAGGGCTTACTTCTTTTGTTCCACAGGTATTTATTAAGTAACTGCAATACAAGGACAAATGACATGTGACTACACAATAAGTTTTTTCCCAAACATTTTAAATGATCAAATGTGCCAATTGTGCTTATGTCTCCAGTTGCCAGGAATAGACATATTGATTAAATTGAAGATTTTGTAAATTTGTGACAGTACTTCAATCACACACCAAAAACCTCGATTAAATATAAAATGTAGATCATTCCTTGTACTGCGTTATTTTTGCCTAGTCCAAGTCTCCTTACTATTTTACTCTACTATCTAATTTTACATGCCAATCTCCTATCTCTTTATAGACTAACACGTGTGATCCCTTGCTGATAGTTTGATTTCTTTGGGTTGTTTACTGGATTTGTACCGGATTGCTCACTTATTTTGTTAAAAAACAGCAGGGCTTTATCTGACAACAAAATGCACCTCTGTTGAGGGTGCCAATGTAGCCTAGTCACTGGAGCCTTAAATAAGGACCCCTGGGAACTGGCTTTTCTGTTCTGATGGCAGTTAATTCAAGGAAAACAATTCAAGTTTTGTCCTCATACTTGTTTCCATCTGTGAAATGAGATATATCATCAGTAACATGGGCACCGCCCAGATGAACTGACATACTAGAGGACTGAAAAATTTGATCAATTGCAGAATTCTGTAGAAATCAAGAATAATGAAAAATCGAAAATATCACCGAATGCATCCTTGTCACATGAAAGCCTGAGTCACACTGGTTCTTTTATTCTCAAGAGAACCTGTAATATGATAACCTCTTAAATATCAAAACAAAATGCATAAATGCCAAAAACCATGGGAAAATGACAGTAACTAGAACTTTGGAGCAGTCTAGTCTCAGGAGAGGCTGCCGGCTCTACCTGTGCTTTCGGCTGTGATAAACATGAGAGTTGGAATCAATAAGGAGATAAGATAAATACAGTGCCTACATATGAAGAGGTACAGAGAAGATTGCAGTCTATATTTAGCATGAGTATGTAAAAAACTAATAAACAGAAGGTATTATTAAAAGGTAAAAACATGCCTTAAATTAGAAGGGGCAAAATAGTTGAAAATGTACCGCAAGGAGCAAATACTCAGACTGAAGTTGAGAGTACATTCCCTAATATCTTTTCCATTATTGCAAAAATGTGCTTTTCTAATACATTAATTTTCTAATACATTTGTGTATACAAATTACATGATATATTACTTAAGACTTAAGATTTTAAAGAGAAATAATATGGTAAATAATATATATATATATATATTTATTTATTTTTATTATTATTTTTTTTTTTTGTGGTACGCGGGCCTCTCACTGCCATGGCCTCTCCCGTTTTGGAGCACAGGCTCCAGACACACAGGCTCAGCGGCCATGGCTCACGGGCCCAGCCGCTCCGCGGCATGTGGGATCTTCCCGGACCGGGGCACGAACCCGTGTCCCCTGCATCGGCAGGCGGACTCGCAACCACTGCGCAACCAGGGAAGCCCCAATAAATAATATTTTTAATATATTATATTTATATGTGAAAAAGGGGTTAGTAATGTAAAATAAAAATATCATTAAAATGTATTACATGTATGGTTAAATTTATGGATTTGTAGAGATTAATAGAAGTCAAATTTATAGAGCCTTTTTTATTAACACATAGATTATATACTGTAGTAGTCTAACTTTCCCATGCTTCTAATTTAGTGCAAAACTTACACGTATATAAGGAAGTTTAGGCGATGGGATAATAACCAGCTGACATAACAAATTTGAAATAACTAAAATTACATAGTGAATTTAAGCTAAATTTTCATGTATTTGCTATCTATTATAAACTATAAATTATTCTTTTCAAAATTTGGTAAGTTGTAGTATTATTTAGTTTGACTGTGTGAATAATAAATACTTATGTGATAGAAGAGCTGATCTGCATAGTCTAACTAGCAAAATATGGAGATTTGGCAAAATGCCAACTAAGTTACTTTTGCATTCACTTATAAATTGCGTTGCCATCACAAGAACATAGTCACTGAGTTTCTAAGCAACCTAAGACTCCACAGACTTCAGATACATAGGAGCTCACTGATCTTTCATCATCCTTAAGGGAAAAACATGAGAACCTGTGGTACCAAACTCAGTGGAAGATTCCCTGATTACCAAGTAGAGCAGTGACCCCTATATAACATACCCTATATTGATAGATTTAATTTATTAAATAATGATATTTATGCTGGGGAATTAATTGATCACTCAAAGTGCTAAGTGGATGATATTCGGTACAGAAAATGGTCAATGTGCAGTATGTGATGGGCAGACAAGTATTTGTTGAATGAATAAACAAGATGCAACACATAATCCAACTCTCCAAAGTCATTTACATAATGTTGACATTCACAAAGTCCTTGACTTTTCATATAAAAATATATCTGTTTGTGAATGGATAAAGAAGATGTGGCACATATATACAATGGAATATTACTCAGCCATAAAAAGAAACGAAATTGAGTTATGTGTAGTGAGGTGGATGGACCTAGAGTCTGTCATACAGAGTGAAGTAAGTCAGAAGGAGAAAAACAAATACCTAACACATATATATGGAATCTAAAAAAAAAAAAAAAAAGGTTCTGAAGACCCTAGGGGCAGGATAGCAATAAAGACGCAGACGTAGAGAATGGACTTGAGGACACGGGGAGGGGGAAGGGTAAGCTGGGACAAAGTGAGAGAGTGGCATGGACATATATACACTACCAAAGGTAAAATAGATAGCTAGTGGGAAGCAGCTGCTTAGCACAGGGAGATCAGCTCGGTGCCTTGTGACCACCTAGAGGGGTGGGATAAGGAGGGTGGGAGGGAGGGAGACGCAAGAGGGAAGAGATATGGGGACATATGTATATGTATAACTGATTCACTTTGTTATTAAGCAAAAACTAACACACCACTGTAAAGCAATTATACTCCTATAAAGATGTTAAAAATAAAAATATATCTGTTTAGTAGCATTACTATACAGCATGTCATTTCAAGTTTTTTGTGTTCTAATTATTTACATTTAGGTAACATACATAATTTTAAGTCAGTTAATTGTTTTGTGATCTTGGATCGAAATATTTAATTATGGGTTGTCTGGAATGCTTAAATAACAATATTAACTACCAAAATGTCAAACAGAATTGTATAGGTCTGAGGTGCAAGCAAGGTTATGAATTATCCCTTGAATGAGCTTGTATTGACATTTCCTGTCCCTGTCTATGTTACACAATTTCTTTAGTTTGCTATCTTCACACAATACCCACTGAGGCAAACCATTGCCTCCAATTTTAATTCACAGTTTACAACTATTTAAGATAATCACAGTGAAATAAAGTTAAGGTATACAAATGTTGTTTGTTCCTACAGAACACTGTAGCATCATACGGGTTGAAATAAAATGTCATTAATAGTAATGGTTATATGAGACCAATAAAACGATTATGTCTGGAATCTCAATTTTTACCTAATTCTTACACCTGGTTTTTATGCCTCCCATTATCATTCTATGTAGCTAGTTCTTGCCATGAAAATCCTCATAGGAATGATTTGCAAATGGAAAATTGGCTTTAATTTAATGGCTAATTTTTTGATGTTACTTCCTATATCCTGTTAGCTGTTGCATCAAAGATTCAGTAGCCCAAGTCAGGTATACAAGATGATGACTAAGTTCCCCTAACCTGAGGGTAAAATAAAATTGTGAAGTCACCTCTCTAGCTAGTCACAGTGACCACTTGCTGACTAGATCCATTCCAGGAATGCTCCAGTAGAAACTGCCTGTGACCTCTACTGGTTACTGTTGACTATAAGAGATGGGGGAGGATAGATTCTTCTTTCTCCTTGACTGGGAAGACAACCACTCTGCCTTACAATCTTAATATAAGAGACTCCAAAACATATATAATAATATTCATTCTAAGTGCCTCTTCGGATAAAAGTGGCCATCTACCATTTAACAGTCTTCCTGGGCATATATTTTCTTAAGAATGAAAGGTAGCTGCACATGAATTTGCCCTTTTAATATGGTGCTCTATTAAGATATTCCATCATTGCATGTATACAAGCATAGGTAAGTTGGAGGGTTTGGACAATTTCAAATATTTTTGAATGTCCTCTTATCACTTAGTATTGTAGTTATTACTGACAAGATCATAGTAAAATTACAACACCTGACCAACTCCTTCCATTTTCTTTTAGACACAGTTTCTTATCTAAAAGCTTGGGACAGGGTGCCTGAATGTCTATACCATCTCATATATTCTATTCCTTAAGAGAAGAGAAAATGCACGTATAGCTTAAACTAGACAAGAACAAAGCAAAACTCAGAGCAAAGTAAGAGATTTTAGTATTGCAGGCACTGGTCTTGAGTCCTACACTGTTAGGCTAGATAACTTCACAGTGATTATATAGGTGTAATTACCAGTTAGAAGACCGAGGAAAAAGTGCAAGGCCACCAATGTCAACGCGCTTTCAAAATGCTGGTTGGAGGATACGGAATTAACACTGATGACTCTGGTTGTGTTTGCCTCAAGTGCTGGGTCAGGTCACCACTGTACATCAATCAGCCCCACCTCCAAGTACCCAAGAATGGCTGTGGAACTTTGATTGACCCTCCAGTGAGGCAATGGGATTCCTAAACCAAAGTAAACCCTGCAGCCTATATTTGCCAAGCTCTCCAGCTTGAAAATGAGCTGCTCTCCCCGCTGGTTCTTTCCTTAAAAAAAGAAACAATTACTCTGCGACACTTAAAAGAACACAGAAGCAACTCCTTCTCCAGGGATATCCCTACTTATTTTCTCATAGCAATTCCCTTGACTCTTTTCATCCTTCGTCTTCGTTTAGGACATTACAGTCTTCCTAGGAACCACGTAACAACATGCACACTGATCTTTAGGATAAGAAACAAAGCATCAGGGAATATTCTAGTTTGTGGAAGGCTGGAGATGCTAGCAACATTGGGCAGGGTCTTGCAAAACGAACAAGTTCAGGTTTATGATCGTTATGACATTCTTTCGCCATGTAAGATTAGCAATATTTGGTGAGTATGCTATTATATATGCAACTCATAAGAATAAAGAAACTAAGACAAAAATAAAGATATTCTAAAAGCAAATCAAGCCATTACAGTATATGCTACATTAGACAAAAAATGTATGATTTTCCCCATATCTCTTAAGGCAATAATTCTGTAAAGGTTAAAGTTGATGACATGCATCCTCATACACACACACACACACACACACACACACACACACACACACACACTCAATGAATATTCATGATGTGGCCACTGTATGCCTAGAATCCTGGCACAAAGAAGAAGAAAGCATGATCCCTACAGTGAGGTTTTCTGTAATGAACTTCAAATATTCACATATAAAATGCGGTGAGGGAGTACTGAATACTTTTAATCTACCATCTCGAAATGGGCAGCTAACCTACTTGTGAATATTCATTCTAGAACTGTTTACTTAGTGTGTAATCAAAATCTGTAATTTAGTTATCTTTATCTCCTAAAATCTGGAAATTTTCATAATAAATGTAACAATGAGGTTTTTACTGCTGGAATTAATGGTCTCAAAGATTTACGAATTGGCTAGAAATATTACTGGCCTAAGTCTCTCCCCTTACATTATAGCTATAAAAACCCGCTAAGCCCAGTTCAGAAATGGCCCATTGTCCAGCTCTTGATTTCAGGGCATTCCTGGTTGCCTGACTGGGACTGGATGGTTAGCTGAATTCTGTAGTTCGTATGTTAAGTCTGTGCCTCTGAGGAATCTTCCATGCCAGAACTACTGGGATACTTAAAAGGACAGAGTGGGGACTTCACAGAGCACATGAAACAGGTTGGGTTCCTGCTGGCTACTTAACTCCTTCCATCAGAAACCAATTCTGAGAAGGTTTCTCTGTAGCTGTCTTTCGAAGAGACCTATAGCTCACCCTACTGTTGTTTATTGGAAGCTACCGATATTTACCAAGATAACCCAATAACAGTGTGTGCCCAAATTGGCTTGGATAGTTTAGCAACGCTTACCTTCAAGGAGGTCCTATTTTAGAGGTGTAGCTCAGACACAGAGGACGATTCTACATAAAGATTCTAGTGTAAACCACCACAAGTCTCCAGGCTCACAGGACATTCACATTTACTCAGATATAAATAGCTGTGACTGTCAGTTCAAAGACCTTTTACGCACTTCCATGTATGACACATTTTTTCTCTCTCTCGTTTGTGACCTTTGCATTACAAAATGTGAAGGAATTTTAAGAATCATCTAGTTTTGATCATTTAGCAGATGAAATTTCAGAGGTCTGGGGAAATGCTCGTTTTACACTGCCCTAGTGGCAGTTAAAAAACAAAACCTCTCAGCTAGAATATTGCTCTCTTTTTCTCCTTTTCACATATCTTGTCCCAGGATCTGGCCTGATATTTGCTAATGTATTACTTTAGATTTTTGTGTATGTCATTGTACTCTGTTCTTCTTCAGCAGTGCTAGTCAGTTTAATATTAATTTCCTGGATAACTGCAATAATTTACACCTCTTCGATTCCCATACACTGTACCCTGTTACTGGAGTGAAGTTAGTTTTTTTTTAATTATTCTGGTTCCAATGCTCTTTTGACTTTTAAAATTTTACTTTGTTTTAAATATGTTTTCTAAATTATTTAAATTAAATTATTAAATATAAAAGTAGAATACTATTTCTTCTCCCTTATAAGGACAACTTGAAAAGTTCTAAGAAAGGATAAGGGGGAGGACAAATATTTGTTAACATACTATCATGCTAAATGCTTCCATGTCATTATTTAAGTCTACAAAAAATTCTATAATTAGGTACTGTTAACCACATTTTTACAGAGGGCATAACTGACAGAAAATTAGGAAAATTAGATAAATGCTAAGATTTCCAGGATTTGTATGAAACAGGTCACCTTGGGTTTATGCATCCAGGTGACAAGTAATATCAAACATTAGTCGGAAGACATAAGGATGCATGATCATGTAAGGCATTTACTTGCCCATATCTAAATCCTTACCTTGTGTCAATATAAATCTCCCAGCAAATGCATTCTGCTATGCTACTTTGATGTTTCAGAATTATTTTCATTATTTTCATATACAGATTATAGTTAAAATAACTCATTTGTTCACAAAATTACTTAACTTAATAAACTAGTCCTGGGCTTCCCTGGTGGCGCAGTGGTTGAGAGTCCGCCTGCCGATGCAGGGGACGCAGGTTCGTGCCCCAGTCCGGGAAGATCCCACATGCCGTGGAGCGGCTAGGCCCGTGAGCCATGGCCGCTGAGCCTGTGCGTATTGGCTAACACAGAGAACACACTGGCTAACATAAAGGCAGAGAATATTTCTCCATCTTTTGAAGGATACAGCAGTTTCTACCAGAAGCCAGTGACTTCAAGGAAGAAAATATGAAAAGTTGCTGTGGCAACATCAAAATATATAAGATTAGAGGAAATTCAATGCAAATAAATTGAGTGTCTGCTATGTCCAGGCACTGTTAGGGAAAAAAATGTAGTTTCACCTTAGAATTTAAAAGAAATTTGCATTAAACTACCAAAAGTTATAATCTTTTATTGCATAAAAACAGTACAAGTAAGAACTAAAAATTCTGCTTCAAAGCACAAAAATTTTACTTCATACTGAAAAAAGAAGAAAATCATACTGGGTGCATTTTACAAGTATCTTTGTTATGTTACTATCTGGTACCTTTATAGAGAAAGAAAGGCTCATTTAAATTTAGAAAATGAAAGCAAATATGTTGACTGTTATAAAAAAAAACCTACCAGTTTAATTTGAAAATGATGGAGATTAAAAGTAAAGGTGTATACATAACTTTGGAAGCACTTCAATGATTTTTAAATTGAAAACTAGTCAGACTAAATGTATCAAAGGTAAGTGTTATAGATAGTTACAGATTTCTTTGCTGTATTAAGTAATGTAAATTTTAAAAAAGATCTTAGTATGTCTCTATGTCTCTTATTATAGATAAAACTTATCACCTTACTATGAATGTTAGGGATTAGAGAAAGCAAACATTCATACTCAGGGCTAAGGAAATAAGAAACCTGAGGTTTTATAAATACAAATTCACAATAAGATAGAAAGTTAATAATGCATTCTTATTTAAAAAAAATAATAAACCTGGGGGAAATTTATTTCCATTTGAAAGCACAGAGGAAAAATATTTTTAAATAGAAATTTCTTGCTTCTTCTATTTTTCACCATAAAACTTTCTGAAAATATGTAGAGCCTAGATTGTAGCACTATGTCATGGAAGTTGGCTTTTTAGAAATACTGCTTTGCCTCTAATCTCCTTTATTCCCCTCACTTTAAAAGTGTTTTCACAATCTCAGATCACTCATTTTAAAACCTGCTCTACAGGTACCACCCAATTATAATGCTTTCTGATTATATTCACTTCCAAGGTCTACTAACCTTACCAGACTCAGAGGCAACGTGAGGACAGCACACTCTCTCCATGTGTAACCCTCCCTCTGGCCTCTGTTGAGCAGTTTGTCCTGGAGTCTCTCCCTCTTCTCTATTGCTCAACTGGATTAAGTAAGAAGCAGCAGAGTCTTGCTCTCGCCTATCTAATAGGTAACTCCCAGAGCCCCTGGGGGCAGGGGCTGGACTCTTCTTGCCTTGAAATTCACTGAGCTTCAATGTCTAAACTCACAAATCAATGTTCACGTACATGGGCAACCTCGTAGAATGAGACAACAGTTCAAATAATTATTTAAGTCTAACTGCAAATACCACCTGAATGGTATCTTGTGCCCTTTCCTCCTTTAGGCTAAGTGTAACCAAAGCTATTTCTGGCGAGTACTTTTATAAGTCATTGAACTTATCTTCAGAATCTGTCTGGAGGGCAGTTGACACACTTGTGTGTTGGCTGACTTTTAAAATAACCACATCACCATTTTTATTCCTTGGAATATCACTTGGCATTTAATGTGTGAAATGATAATCTTATTAGAAGCTCATTTTTTGAAAAACCCAAATTATGTCATGTTATACAAATGGCTGACACTGAGGGTGCTTACTATAGGCCAGACACCATTCTAAGGACTCTGTGTGGATTATCTAAATTAATCTTCATAAAAATGACTTGAAATAAGAATTACTGTTTTGCTAATATTACAACTGGCAAAAATACTAAAGCACTGAGAGGCAAAAGGACTGAGAGGTTAAGTAAACTGCTCAAGGTCAAAGAGTGCCGAGCTACTATGGTTGTATCAATTAGGATGCTTTTGTCTGCAAGTAACATAATACCCCAATAAAAGTAGATCAGAATATAGTGGGAACTAATCTACTTGTCAAATGATAAATATTAAGACATAATTATCAGCTTCCAAAATGCTAGCTTTTCTCCAAAGCAGCCATTTCACAATACTGGGCTGTCATACCATCTTGATAATTACAATTATTTGCTCAAATTGCACGTACATGTGTATATATATGCAATCAACGCTAAACAAAGGCCATAGAAATGCCACCACCTCTCCTGTCACCTATAAGGGTATATTTCTTTAAAGGGAGAAAAAATTACATGTTAAGTTTTCAAAATCAAATCAAAGTTCAAAATAAAAATCAAGTCCAAGTTGCCATCACTCCCGGGAAACAGAATTGTCTATCCTGACAAAGGGAATGTGAAATATAAAATTAACTAATCTAAAACAAAGAAAAGCTATCATGGTTACCTGGAAGGGTTTTCCATTTGTTTTGGCCAGAAAGAAACTTTGGGGATGGTTGTATATTACTGAAATGGAAATGAGTGTTACAGTCATAGACTCAGGTGTGCAAAAATGAAATTTCATTTTACCTCAAGCCTCCATTCTGCCTGATCCAGCATAATTAATTTAGTCACTTTTAAGAAACTTTTCGCTTTTGATATTTCTCAGTCATTCCAAGTTTAAAACTGTGTTACATTTTTCTCAATAGGTGCTATTTTCAGAGGAGGAGATGAGAACACAGAGCATGCCCTCTCTAACTTTGTGGCTATAACTTTCCCTCATCCTGGCCTTGAGCACTTTGCAGGTGATGGCTCTCTTTTTCTCAGCTGACTTGCACAAACTTCAAGGGCCTTAAGCTCAGTGTTGGGGTCCCAGGGGCTCCATAACACATAGCTGCCTTCACACCACACACAGCCCAGGATACTCCACTGCTCTGGTGCCATGAATGATGCAGTATTTTGTGAGGCTTTTTCCTCTCTGAGCGACACTTCCACCTAGATCCTCACACTTGAGGGGTGAAAGGGGAGAAAGAACTTGCCTTCAAGGAGTGAGTGTGCAGCAGGGCAGATCACAGCAGCTCTCTGGGATTTATTCACATCTAGGCTCCCACGTTCTCACTTCTATCCAGGCTTATGGCCCTTTTATCTTTTTTAGGACAGTGTTGGAAAATAACGGTTTCAAGTTGACCATAACTATTTTCCAAGTCTTTATTAAAACCGAATAGTAACATAATGTCAGTTCCTTGTCTCCACTAAAAGTCCTCCCTCAATTTGCTGCCTCATATCTTGCAGTTAGAAAAGAGAATGAAGTGGGAGGAACAAAACCATATGGATTAATACCTCACAATATCATTTTATCGTAGTATAAAAACTATAAATTCTGGGAAACAAACACATGATAGAAGTTTAGCTAAGAAAGAGATCAATGGGAACTAAATTCCTAAGAATATGGTCACAGAACTCTTAGATCCTTAATCTTCCCTAGGAGATGAGTTAAATGTGAAAAAGTAGAAGGAAGTGGGAGTCTCAGCAAATAAAATTAGATAATCACATAAAGCGTTTAGAAATGTAACTGGGATGGTTGAAAAAATGCATGTGCACAAGCTAAGCCTGGTGTGCCATGAAGGTTCATATCTACAAGTAGAGGGAAGTATATTAGACCAGGTTATAGGAGACTTAAGTATCTGAACAAAATCTGACAGAAAAGATTGAAGAAGGGAATGAGAAGATGATTTTAAGGTTTAAACGTGGCTGATTGAATACATTTTCACTTGCACCTGAATTCTCATTAAAATGCAATTAATAGAATTTACAAAAATATGAACACACATGTTCAGCTCAAAGATTTAGATGAGAGAAGACAGGAAACCAGTCAACATAGAGAAAGCCATAATGGACTAACAGTAATTGCTCAGCCTAACGTGTCATATTCTAAACATCTAGACCTAGAGCAGAAGCCAAAAGAATCTACTATATAATCCCAGATAGGACCATGGGTGCATGGGAAGCAGAGTCTAACTTGGTTGAATATCTTTAGAAGTCCTAAACCCTAGATCTTCTCCCCATATACTCTGCACAGCCTTCTCACTCTCCTTCCTCACCTGTCAGAAGTTGGGGTGTTGCTTTAAAGACTTGGAGTAAGAGATCTCTGGACCTAAGACCAGGAGGCCCAGCTAAGGGTATGAGAGAGATCCATGTTAAAATAAGTTTAAGTGAAAGTCCGCATGCTGATTCCTCTTCCACTGCCACTTCCAGAACTCTACCAAGCAAAAGATGACAGGATTCAAAAGTAGTGTTGGGCTTCCCTGGTGGTGCAGTGGTTGCGAGTCCGCCTGCCGATGCAGGGGACACGGGTTCGTGCCCCGGTCCGGGAGGATCCCACATGCCGCGGAGCGGCTGGGCCCGTGAGCCAGCGTCCGGAGCCTGTGCTCCGCAACGGGAGAGGCCACAACGGTGAGAGGCCCGCGTACCGCAAAAAAAAAAAAAAAAAAAAAGTAGCGTTGATACTACTTTTTAGTGGAAGTGGGGAGTTCAGGGAGCATAACGAAATAGTCAGGCCCTTATCTGATCACTCCAGAGCAGTACTGCTCCGCGGAAGTGTCATACGAGCCTCATGCTAAATATCCTTTTGAAATGTCCAGTAGCCACATTGAAAGTATAAGTAAATAGGTAATATTAATTTTAATATTATGTATTACTTAGTCCAGTATCATAACTACTATCATTTTAATCAATATAAATTATTAATGACTTTTTTTTCCAGCACAAAGTATTGAAGTTTGGTTTTTACTTTACTCTTGGAGGACACCTCCATGGGGATTAAATACATTTCAAGTTCTCAATAGCCACCAGTGGCTAGTGGCTACCGTACTGGACAATGCAGCTCTGGAATGAAATCTGTATTCATCTGGCCACAATCTTAAATATAAAGGGACAATCACCAGACATTTGAGGAATACTTCGTACTTGCATGAAAAAAGTTAAAAACAAATAAGCAAACAATAAGGATGAATACAAGAAAAGGGAATAAAAAACACTAAATATTTTTGTGATTAATATCTTCAGACAGCAAAGAGATGATATTACATCATGAAATCACGAAATCCTGAAACCCAGAGAAATAAAAGGCAGCAATCTGGAAAATTCAAACCATGACTGTAGAAATAACACAGTCAAAAGAGCAAGCAGTTGGAATATTTGAGTACAGAGGAGCCTCTGAAGCAGCGTTAGAGTAGCCATAGAATAGATCCAACCTCCACATAACAGGGTTTCCTGAGAAAACGAGATAAAACCAGACAGAAAGTAGGGAAATACGACACAGTGCATGAATATTTTCTAGAATCAAAGGACATAAGTCTCCAGAGTGCAGGAAGCCACCCAACTACAGCACAGTGGATAAAAAGGGCCACAGGACATGGTCTACCTGCCTGTCTTCACGTCACAAGTACCAAGAATAAACAGAAGATCTTAAAAGCCTCCGGTGGGTTTGGGAGTAGTGTCACATATAAATCAGAAAGACAACAGACAGCAGCACTGGGAGTTTAGAAGTCAAATGAGCAATCTCTTCAGAAATCTTCAAAACTGATTTCCAACTGTTATTCTATGTGCAAACACATTTTCAAGAATGAGGATATAGACATTTTAATATATACAAGGTCCTAAATTTTAGCCCAAGAAATCCCAGAATATAAACTTTACCGAAACAAGGACGTAAACCAAGAAATCAGAAGACAGGGGATTAAGGAAATAGCTAATCTGACAAATGAGGGGCAGAGAGAATTTCCAGGAAGAGCTGAAAGGAAGTTTCAGGGTAAGAAATACGTTACAGGTCGAGGGGAAAAAAAAACCAAACAGTTAGTATTGGACCAGGAGGACAGAGGATTTAAGGATGCAATTATCACCAGGAAAACAAATTGTACCAGAAAGAAAGCACTCATTGTTTATTTCTTGGCTCTGCTGCTCAGAAAATTCATAATAATGATTTAAACTGTCAATAATATTAAAAAATAACTACACTGATTGGGTGGAAGATGAGACGCATGTATATGGATGTGGTGGGTGGAGTGGTATTGTGTGTGATAACTATAAAAGTTAGGTCCATCTCCTCCACAGGAGGAAATTGTGTAAAACAAAACAATTTGTTTTTTTTAAATCAAGGAGTAACACTTTAAGTATGTTATCTAGAAACAGTTCAGTGTCCTCCTTGAAAAAAAACATGGGGAATGGGAGACGGTGGGAAAAATAGGGCAATTGTCTTTTTATTTTTCTTCAAGCTTTGAAATACTATTTGACTGTTTGTTTTTTTTAATAACAAACATTCATTTGACAACCACATACATTTTTAAACAAGATTATATTTGAACTGAGCCATGCTTACCAATCCTTTACTTTTTTTCCTATCTTGTGACTCTTACCTTCACTCTCTTGGCCTTGCTGTGGCTTCTTCATTTTCCTAAGAATTTCCCTGAAAATCTATGTTCTCAGGATACAGCTTTATTCCCCCTGGAAACCTATGTTCTCAGGATACAGCTTTATTTTCTACTTTACTGAAAAGTTTGAGGCCATCAACTGTGTATCTCTTAACATCTCTTTAAAATACAGTACCTCCTTCACCCAGAAACTATAATCCCTCACCTGGAATCCTGAGCTCTTGTGAAGGTATTTTTGTGCATGGATAGTTCTTTAAATTCATGTTTCTGGTAGGGGATGGGTGTCGAAATTCCTGTAACGGCCATTTTGCTTACATCATTTCTGTTTAGTCTAAAAATGTATTGAAGTCTTCACAAACAGTTGCTATATAATTCTATAATCAGAAAGTCAATACCAAAGATGCAATTCTTTCTTTGGAATTTGGCCAAGATATTATAGCCAGTTGCTTACTAGCTCCCAGTCACCTGCCCTGTAAACCTAGAACACTTTCTCCTATTGAAATTATGTTCATTTGTCAATAATTTTTTTTAAAAAAAGTACTTGGGAAACTTTAGTGTAATAGTATATACACAAAAGGAAGGAAACGGAAATATAGATTCACATAATAAATGATCAAATAAACCTAGCATTGGAAGATTCTTTATAGATCATCTGGTACAACTGCTTCCTTTTAGCTAAGAAGCTGAGGTAAGATGTTAGAAATTACTTTTTCAGTGTCACAGATAGTAAGAGAACAGAGACCAAGTTAATGTCTCCCAATTCTGAAAGCTGAAAGGGGTATTAAAAGTAATTTAAATGATTTATTTTTCTGATGAGGAAACAAGAGTGTTCCCAATTGTTCATATATAGCTTGATTTAAAATCTTAACCATAAGATAATTTTGTAGCCATTTTAAGATGGGAAATCTGAGATACTGAGAGGTTATAAAATTGATTCAAGGTCACAAAACTAATATGTGGTAGTTAACGCTTGAACTCAAGTCTATCCAATGCCGTGTAACCTCTAGTTTTTACATTTGGGAACTACTATCAGGAAAAACCACTGAAGCTTCCTCACTAAGCCTTCACGGGAGAAATTATAAAAAGTAGAAGTAAACACAATTCCAAGCTTTGGGTTAAAAGAAAGGAAAGGTGTTCAGGAACTAATTTATTCACCTGAACACTTACTGACCATCAACTATATGTAGACTTTGAACTTGGCACTGGGACACTAAGATGAATAACATAGGGTCTTTAATAGATTGTGGTTTTGTTGAGAGAAGTTAGACTATAAAATAATGGAAGGGCTTCAGTGACAAAAGACATTTTCTAATCACACAGGAGGGAGAAAGGTCAGTACAAGCAGAAAGAACAGCATGCGTAAATTCAGAGGCAGGAGGGAATGACATATTTGGAAGATCATCAACCTTGATTTTTAGGGCAATAGCAAAAAGTGAGACAAATGGGTGAAGACCAGCTGTTGAAGCTCCTTGTATAATATTCGAAGGAGCTTGAACTTTATTCTGGAAGCAGAACAGAATCGTTAAGTAATTGTAATTAGGGAAAGGGACAGGATAAGTGTTTTCACTTTTAAAGGGTCAAATTAAAAGCAGTAAATTGGGAAGAGAATCTACAGAGAAGACGAATACAATAATACTGGGAAGACATATAGCTCTGAACTAAGACTTGTGTTCAGTCTAATGAAGAGAAGGCGTCCACCTTCAGACAGAGTTTGGATTTGTGGGAAAATGGGTGCAGTTTATGGCGGCAGCCGTTGGAAAGAGGGCTGTAAAAATAAAAAGCAAGCCCTTACAGCCATCATCATGAGTGGGAGAAATACGCTTCCTAAGGTTTTTTTTGCTTTTTTTTTTTTTTTTTTGATGGCACTCTGGAGCATAACAGCAGGGGTATAAAGAGGAGAAGTAATGAAAACTGGCCAAAAACTGAAGTAACAGTCCTGGTACAAGCAGAGACAATACACTAAAGATCAAAGGAACTGAGGGACTTAGCACTTCTTTGATACTGGCTCTGGTTGAAGTGACAAACGTAGTATCTGCTCTACAAACAGCAGACCAGACGACAAGAGCAAGCCCAGACTTCAGTTGCTATTAAGAAGTATTTAATCTCCTAATTTCTCAATTTCCACACTTCACATTCCAGGCTAAGGTTTGTGGAATTAGGGCCATGTTCGACATCTTTCCCCCGAGCTGGGGGAAAATATGTAGGGGCTGAGGGTGAGGAACAAAGGTCAGGAGATGTAGAGCTCTGATGCAAACGGCCACGGAACAGTAAGCAGGAGACATCGATCATTTGATTTACTTAGTCTAGAGTCAATAACTGGCCCTTGTCAGGAAGAAGCAATGGATAAAATGATTATATGAAACTACTTTTTCTTGAACATATTTATAATTTATCTTGTTCGGCCAGTAGGTGTGTAAAATGTAAATGCATTATGACAGTTCAAAAAGGATAGGATAAGAGAGAAAGAGAATCTAAGCCTAAAGACAGTCAGAAAGAAAGGAGACTCTCCAAGAAATCATCTGGGTGGTTTTCGCAGTTGAAAACAATTGTCACTGTTTGCCTCCAAGCCTGATATGCTCTGAGAAGCACGGATTATATGTTAGCAAAAAAGAGAGAGCTGACATTTTATTCTGGCTTAAGTCATACGATAACTATTTTGAGAATATCTGTGATGTGTAAAGAATTTGCAGAAGCACACCATGTGCAGGAATATTTCAGGTAAGAAAACTGACTCGAATCCTTTTATTTTCATTTCAAATAGGTACCTACTGCTAAAATGGGTACACAAAATACTCCTTTTGACAAAAAGCAGTAATAAATGTTCATCTGCAGCAAACTTCCAGATAGTAATATTAAAGAATATACATATCCAAAAGCACATTATACAAATTTGACCGCACAAAAAATCGACTCCAAGAATAATAAATTCCCAAGTAACCAATGGATATTTATTGGTATTATTCCCCTTTTATTACTGTTAACAAAGAATTAAATCAGTTATCAGGATTCAGACGTCATTTAATTATTGAACCATTCAGATTTAAGGATCCAAAGTGCTGCCATTGGTTGTAGGAGGCTTGAATAAACCCACCTCTAGGCCCATGACAGGCATCTGTAATCTTTAAAATGATTTAAACCTTGTTGTTTAATCAAAAGTTAAAATGTTTAACTGGAACTTTAACTTCTCAATTTCAGTTTCCCATTCAGTAAATTATTATTTCTGGCTCACGTAAAATGTTTTACTCAAAAACAGGAAAGATGAAATAGGATCATACAAAAGGGTAAACCGTAAGGAGAAAGTGAAAAATGAGCATCTTTCTTTGTTTAGATCATATCTTCAAGGGTAACTAAAGGGCCAAGTCCATGAAATTCAATCAAGACACCTTCTCCTTATTAAAAAGATAATATGATAAATAAAGCAGAGCTGGAAAATAAATAGCTATTTCTTCTGTACGGCCTTAATTCTATTTTAAAACCAATCAAAAAACTCAAAGATGAAGAAACTTAATTTTACTCATGGGACTGTAACCTTGAATTGATTATATAGCTCATGTTTAAAGAGCATATATGTGTAAGTCAAAGAAAGTGTTATATTTAACAATATTCTAAATACCTTAACTATTACATTATGGAAAGATGTTTTCTCATGCATGACTAAGCCTAGTTTATACAGACTCATCTCACCTCCTCCTCTCCCCAGAGCCCCACAGCATTGCCTCTACAGACCTATGACAAGCTACAAAGCAAATTATCAGCACAGGGCATTTGTCCATGGTTCTACCTATTTTAAATCCACACGTTACTTAAATATTGAATATCAGTCGTGAACTTGAATCACTTACAAGATGTTCTTTTCTTTAAGCAAAACTTATGGTAATGATAGTCTATTATGTAAGAGAAAAAGTAAGATTATCCTCTTTATTTTAGGAGGCATCTAGAATGTCTAAGTCGAAAGTTTTTTAACCACATTTACATTAGTTTAGCTTAGATGTATATTTCCGGAGATATGTTGATTTATGATCATTCCCAACTCCAAGATTCTACAGTCTCTGATTATTAAGCTCTTTCTCTCTGTAGTAAGTGGAAAGACCCTCTAATTTCTTCACGAGTAACTTTTGCTAAATAAAATCAAGATTTTATTCCATCTATTTCCTATCTGCCAATGGTATATATTTTCATTTATATAACAAATCAGTGTTTGTGGTATGAGTACAAAAAATTAATCAATTCCCTAAGCAATTTGTATACTTTTATTATACCCAGATTAATCGTCTCTTGTGGTTCTTATTGGTCATCATCGTATTGCTAGCATAAGGGAATGAAATTTTGTATTAAAATACCCCATGTGTTGAGCATACCGTAGCACTTAGGGAGGAAATTACAAAGAAACGGTATGAAAATCTTATTGCCAAAGTAGTGGAAAGTGGATTTCATGGAAGTAGGTTTAATTACTGAAGTAGCAAAAAATTTTATCATGAGATAGAGAAAACAGCCCCTGACATCCAGGACCTGGCCCGGTGCTATCTGTTAGGTCTTGTTGTTTCTGGACACTGGCCTGGCACTCACAGCCTGGCCTTGGTATCCTCTTGTTGAGCGTAAACAATTTCACAGAACATTGACGCTAGACGAGGGCACTCTACGATCATGAAGAATCAAGACAAAAACAAGACACTCTGTAATTGTGTCTGAATACAGACCAATCATGAACACTGTCTAAGCCACAGACACCATATGTCCCCCTTTCCTTGCTAAAATGGGTCACCGCTGCTTCATTACCCAGCCAGTCTCCTCTTTCCTCTTCCTAGATAAGACTTATTAAGGCACCAAATTGTAAAAATTATCCTGCTTCCTAACGACATTCAATTCAGAGCAATGCTCTACTTCCTTAAACCCTCCCCCCAAATCACTCAACCGAAGTTCAAATTCTATAAGACATCCTTTCTAACGCCTCAGACCAAGTCACCATTGGTTCCATATGGTATACACTTCTCCCTCCTTGCAATAAGTAATGAATTCAACTTTTTCAACTCCAGGCATCTTTCTGGCAGTCCCTGGTTGAAGGGCATGTACAGTAATAAGGCAGCTAAAAATCTGACATATTTGGTAGCATAATTGCCTAGAATTTTGGAAGAGAGTAAATAGAACTTCAAAGAAGGAAAATTAGAAGATGACATAGTGATGAGGAACAGGAGAGATTATTATGGGGTTTGCAAAATGACACTGGACAAAGATTTTGAGGTAAAAGTAGCTGTTTCAGGTACGGAGTAAAAGATCCTGCTGAGATGGGGACCACAGGCCAGGGCACAGGGAGGGGCAGATCATCAGCCGAAGGACCATGAAACATCAAAGAGCTTTATAACCCTGTTTCAAAAGTATCAATAGCTAGAAGAGTATTTTAAGTCTGAATCACCAAGTCCCAGCCACTATGCTGAAGATATTATACTATTCTTATATCTGTAAAAGAGCAGAAAAGAATAGCATAGTATCACTAGGGGACTAGGGACCCTCCCGGGAAAGGGCTATCAAGATAATAGTAGGTGAATTTTAAATGACTTAGAAGGGATTAAGACAAAGTCAGTATTTAGAAGGGATTAAAATTTTACGTCATCAGTGAGCTGGGGAGAACAGGGTACAAATGTAGATTAGGAAAACAATAAGAGTAATGACGACAATGATGATGAAGATAATTATAACAACAATGAGTTTCTTAAAAGCAGGCACTGTGAGTACTGAGTTAAGCACTGCTGGGCTTCATCCCACAGGCCTGCAAGCCCTGTGCTTACCCAGCCTCAAGACTGAAGAAACAGCCTGGAGTCAGTGACAGAGACATCAGTGGTTCAATGGATGAGGGACCTTACATGTCTGAAGCAAGGTCCTGGAGTGACAGTTCAGCAGACAGTGAGCAGGACAGGGCAGCAGTCTTTGCTGGGTGCGGGGGTGGGGCGGAGAGGGAGGTTACCAGTTGACATCAGGTTGGGTCATTGGTTACCACGGAAACCAGCAGGGGAGCACATCCTTCACTTCCACCTTTGATAAGCTATCTTGGTGGAGATGTTCTGATCCACAGATTAGAACAATCACTAGCTGGGGCCTGGGACAAGTTTGTAGGCATTTATTGATTAGACTCAATGATTAACAGGGAAGGTCAGTATGTGAGTAGGATGTAGGTGGGAAGAGACTGGTTGAGCAGTGGATGGACAGAGAGCAAGAGAAGGGCCATCTTGTGTGGCCTGATCATGCAGCATTCTTGGTTATTCTCATGCACACCAATTTTTTGAGATCTACTGTGCTAAAATCTAATCTGATTTAAACAACTGTTAAAACTGAGCTGAGTGCCATGAGATAATGCTTCTTACTCTCTAGTTTCCAGCACTCACTTGCTAGTCCTTATTTTCCAAGAGAAGGAAGAATTTAAAACCAGACCAGACTCTAAACTTGGCTTACCCATCATAGTACATGTCCTTCCCTAATCTTCTCTTGCCCTCAACCTCTTGCCTACATGGCAAGCACCTGCCAGGCAGTCACGCCTGCAACCTGAACGAACTTCTGATCTGGCTCCCTTCACAGCCAGATCACAACCCAGAAAATAAGCAAATTCTGTCTGCAGTCTTTTTACAATGATCTTTACTGGTTCTCATACTGGATCATTTCCCCTATCAAACTCTTTCGCATTTTTGAAAATTTCAGATTACTTTTGAAGCTACTTTCCTAGAACCGTTTGAATCATTAACTTTGCTTTTCATTTATTTATGCTTTTATTCCTCCAATGACACTCACACATGTTTCATTAACCTGTTGCCCTTGCAAAAGTAAAATAAAATAAATTCCTTAAGCATTCTTAGCCTGGACTTTTAATTGGGATAAAATGAGAGAACCAACAAAACAAAAACCTGATATATTTTCCTGCAAGTAGCTCACAGCATGCCTAGGAAGACGGATTTGTAAACAGACAATTATAATACATTGTGACACCTACACCCAGGTTCAGAGAAGAATGGTGGGTCAGGGAAGGATGTGAAAGGACAGCAAAGGGATCAAAGGCATACCCCCAAACTACAGATGCATAAGAAAATGTAAAACTACGGAAATATAAATAGTTTGGTATGGCTTTGGTTCAATGTACGAGTTTTAGAAAAGACAAGAAAGGACATTGGAGAGGTGGGCACAAATGACATCATGAAACCCTCACATAATGCATAATATACCACTGAGGGTTGTGCTTGAACACGTAGGAATTCATTCTCTCAGGAATTTCTCTTGAAAGCAATATAGAATCACTTAGGCATTTTAGGGAAGGAGTATAAGATAAAATTTGGATTTAGGAAGATGGCTGTGGTGTAACATGGAGAAGAGATTGGAGCTAAGGCATGAGAAAGTCTTTTGAAATAATCTAGGTAGGAAATGATATGGTCTGAATTCATGCAGTGGTTGAGGAAGAAGACATTGGGAAAGATTTCAGAGATATTTAGTAGAGATGAGGAGATATTTAGAAAGTAGCATGAATAGCTAAGCTTTGGTGAGTAATGAGCTAGGTAGAGAGGTAAAAAATCAAAAATGGATTCTAGGTTTCAGGCTCGGAGTAACAAGATAAAAGGAAAGAATGGAGAGGAAATAAGAGATTTGGGTGGGGGTAGAGGACAGTTCTATCTAGCATTTTCACAAACTAGCTGCAGGACCCTGGGCCAGCATCTTAGTCTCTGTGAGTCTGTTTACTCAGTCTTATGTGAGGGTAACACTGCCTATTTAAAATTATTGTGAGAATTAAATAATAATAGTTAACCCTTCTATAGCACTTGCGCAAGGCACTTGTGTAAGTATTTTACGTATAGTCACTTGTTTACTTTGAACTACTGACCCATGAAGATGGTACTTTTATTATTCTTATTTAACAGACAAGGAAGCAGAGACACAAAGAGGTTTACTATTTTGCCCCGGGTCACAGAGCTGGAAAGTGGCAGATCCCACTTTTCAAACCTTTTCAATCTAGCTGCGAGCGCATCTCAACCAATAATTTACACTGCCTCTCATTAAATACTAGGCATTTTTGCATAATTATTATCAGAGTGCCCTGAGCCCACCAGTAGGTTATAATTAGTTCTTATAATTTAATCCATCCTATTTGTTTAAAAGTATTTGCAGAGTACATGCATGTGCACATATTTTACTGAACATTATAAGAGATTCAAGCAGAGTAAGAAACACACCACTCTTGGGTTTGTTTACAGTTTAATTTTGAGCATAAAATGCACATCATGAATCAGAACAGAGTAACAAGGTTATGTGTTGAAAGAGGTTAGACACTTTCAGCTCAAGAGTAGGGCATCCATGTCTAGAACTTGACCAGCAGGCACATAAATGGATGAGTCTAAAGCCCAGGGAAGGGCTTCCCCGGTGGCGCAGTGGTTGAGAGTCCGCCTGCCGATGGGGGGGACACGGGTTCGTGCCCCAGCCCGGGAGGGTCCCACGTGCCGCGGAGCGGCTGCGCCCGTGAGCCGTGGCCGCTGAGCCTGCGAGTCCGGTGCCTGTGCTCCACAGAGGGAGAGGCCACAACAGGGAGAGGCCCGCGTACCGCAAAAAACAAACAAACAAACAAACACTAAAATAAATAAAGCCCAGGGAAGAGAGTGGGGTCATGAAAAGTAGATTTGGGTCCCTTCAACATCTAGGTTATAGGTTGAAACCATAAAAACTAGATGTTGGTGTTGATGGGAAGGGGTGAACTAGAAAAACTGCAGAAAGGGAAACGAGAATGACAATCCAATGGCTAGGCCAGGACATAAAAACTCATTTCACTTCTATGGGCCTCAGAGTCCTCACTTATAAAAATGAGTGGATCTTGGTTTAAGACTGTGCCAAGAACTATTCCCACTTCCAATGTTTGCAGCTTTTGCCATGAACAAATGTGAACATCGGGAGACCTGCTAAAAGCTGACTTCTAGCCTTAAGCCGCAGAAAAAAGCCAAGCTTCATAGCTGCTGCTCTGCCATGGTAAATAATTATTAACCAGGTTTTCTTCTCACAAAAGCCCATTCAGATGGTTTCAATTGCTTTTCTTTATTCTACAGGATTGCAGCTTCAGAAATGCTCTTGCTGTTACTATGTACAGAGCTCTGCATGGGAGATGTGAGAGAGAAAACAAAATGGCATCTTTCACACTCAGGAGGAATATTAATGGGGTAGAGAAGATAGTGGGAGTCATTATAGTAAGCTTCCTTTCTGCTTGCCTCTCAATATTAGCATTTTCTTTTTTCCTTGCCTAATCCTGTTTTTCCTGACTTCGTCTGGTAAAACATAGAATTTTGCTGAAATACTGTAATAGGACTGCAGTATAAGAATGCAAAACACAGAAGTTTGGCTAACTGGAGGCAAAGAAACTCTCAACGAGGTCTGGAAGGAACTCTGACCAATGAATTGAGGAAGAGAACAGATAATGATGTCTGCATCTCTACTACCCACTGGCTTCTCCATCCACCCCAAGGGAGGGTTTTGGAGGTAGGTGTGATCAGGCTAGCAAAGAACAACTACTATACATACTGTGGTTTCCCAACAAGTAAGAAGTAGAGAAATCAAAATCTATTCGTTTCCTGTTAGCAAATCTTAAAGATGACCATTGGACCCAGAGTGGAACAACTGAGCAAAGGGCTTTTCTCTGGCTTTATCCAGAAACTTGGTACATGTAGTGAAGACATCTAAGAGACTGAACACACAAGCAAGCGCATCTAAGCTTTCCATGTAGATTGGGGAAAAGGACTAAAGCTGCAGTGGCATTAGCTGAGATGAATGAGCTTCATGGACTTGACTCACTGAGAAGTTATCCCTGTCTGTGAGTTTACATACTTAGTATAATATGAAATATAGAATGTTTCTCTGTTAAATTTTATAATTAACTTTAATAGATGATCTGCCCTATCATTTTATTTTATTTTATTTTTTTTGTGGTATGCGGGCCTCCCTCTGCTGTGGCCTCCCCCGTTGCGGAGCACAGGCTCCGGACGCGCAGGCTCCGGCTCACGGGCCCAGCCGCCCCGCGGCACGTGGGATCCTCCCGGACCGGGGCGCGAACCCGGTTCCCCTGCATCGGCAGGCGGACGCGCAACCACTGCGCCACCTGGGAAGCCCTGCCCTATCATTTTAATAGACGATTGCCCTATACACCCCCCTCCACCAATTAAAAATAAAAAAACACACATTCTGGGAAGGGCGGGGCTGGTGCTAGCGATGGTGATCGTCCATGAAACTACCTAGCTGAGAATTTCTCACTCAAAAAACTGCACACATCTATATATTACTTTATAGTAGCGATTTATGTCAATTTGGATATTTTAAAAAGTGCTAAGCATAAGAGATGGGTGAAAAAAGAAAGATTTTAAATTATTTTAAATGACTAAAAATTCTTAAAATTCTATTCACAGACCTCACTGGAAGGGGAACATTTTGGGTTAGAAAAGATTTAGACCTAGTTGACATATATACACTACTATGTATAAAATAGATAACTAATGAGAACCTACTGTTTAACACAGGGAACCATACTCAATGGTCTCTGGGGACCTAAATGGGAAGGAAATCTAAAAAAGAATGACTATATGTATACATACAACTGATTCACTTTGCTGTACAGCAGAAACTAACACAACATTGTTAAAGCAACTATACGCCAATAAAAATTAATTGAAAAAAAGATTTAGACCTATTTTTGAAAAAATGGATACAATCTGTCTGTTGAGTGCTTATTATGTGTCGGGCATTGGATATTGCTGATACTAAGTTACAAATGACTCCTGCCTTCATGGAGCTTACAGCACAGCAGGAAGTGTAGACTCTACCTAATAGCAAAGTTCTGTAAACAGAGCCCTTATCACTGAGCATTGCCCTTATCACAGCTCATGTTCTCTTGCATTGTAATTGCCTGTCTACCCGTCTGCCTGGATGTGACCTTTGACCAAGCAGCTCTTAAAAGGATGGGGCTCATATCAACTAGAGGTTTCCATGCAAACTAGAGGTCTTCCCCCTAACCAAGAGACTCAGCTATAATTTAGATTAAATATGTTCCCCATTTCAGACAAAAATAGTTCAACCAGAAATAAATTTAGGAAGCTAAGGCTTCATGGTGCACAGTGCAGTTATTTTTTCTGGAGTTATTTCCATGTGCTGTATGTTAGTTACTTAGAATTTTAAGAGTCGATTATGCATTTGGAAAAGCAATGGCAAGAAGCGAACTCTGCCCGGTATCTTCCTTCTACTCCTCCTGTACATATAGCATTATTTTTAAGTCACTTGTTTGGCCTCTTTTCTTCAGGAGACTGACCGCTGCTTAAGGGGTCTGTTTGTGGGCAGTGGTGGGAAAGTATCCACAGAATTCAACTTATGTCTTCATCATTTACTAACTTAACTTTTTCTTTTTTAATTTTCATCAAAAAGTTTCATTCCATATAAACAAAATGTAGAACCACCACCTGAAAAAAAGATCCTGGATCCTTATAAATGTCCAGCACAGTAAGGTTTCTAATAATGTTCTCTGTAGCCTACAACATTGTCTGACACACAGTAAGTGCTCATAAATATTTTTCAACAAATGCATCAGTGAAAAAGTGTATCTGAAAGACAGTGACTCCATTATCTATCCAACCAAAATAGCTTTTTGCTGTTTTAAGGTTCTGTCTTACAGTAAGAATACTTGTAGAAAAGGTCTCACTTATTAAAATGTATGCCTGCTCTGAGAAGACGTGTTTAGGGTCCATGCTTTGGGCCCACTGTACTGAATAACCTTTTATTACTTTATTTCTAAAGCTTCCTAGAGTGAGGCACAAGAAAGACCCCTTACAATAGCATCTGTTACATTTCAAATAGAGTAAGAGTGAAGTTCCACATAGAACAAAGTGAGCCTCCAAATGAATTTCAGTAAGACTGCATTCTCATGACTACTAATATTCCTTTTGATTTCCTAAAAATTAGAGTGGGAGAAATGTAAGATTTAAGTTTGAAAGATTTAATAAGAAAAAAAACAACATTAAGAGATCAAACTAATCATTTTTAAAACTGTTCTGATTCCACTTTTAAACTTCACAAACACTGAAGGGTGAACAATGCTTTTCTATTTGAGCACACTCTGGAGACCTTGGTGACTGTAGCCAAGCTGTCTGCTATGTCCCCTCCAGAATGTTTGCCAATTTTCTGTCATTTCCTCCTTCAGATGCTAGTGTTTGTGTGACAAAGGTCTCTGGGTATATTTCAAAACATCTTAAACTATTAACAGGGTACTATCAAGCACCGATTTAAAAGTGTTATTTATTCTCCACATGACTAAATTTGTCAGAAGACACAAAGCAGAATTCACCTTACCCTTCTCCATAAAGAAATGGCTAGAAAGTTCATTGTGGAATCACTGGCATACCTACTAACTGCCCTTTGTAATGGAAAAAAGTTTCCAGTGGCTTAGCCAATATCTATACTTCAACATAAAACACACGAAACAGTAAAACTATTTACTAAACTATATTTCTTTTTTTAGTCCCTGTGCACTTAAGCTAGCTTTAGACTATTTCCTTTTCCTGACAATTCATTGTTTGTGATTGAGAGAATCATTTTGGATTAGGCATTATTTCTGATTCCAGGAACCTGATATGGAAATAGCATCACTCCTCCACCAGCACCACCCTGCTTCTTACTCCAGATCTTTTAGGTTGTACTAAAGTGGCGACACACTTTTCAATTTTCATCCAAAAGCATCAAAAACATATAAACAACTGACCAATAAAAAACACTTTTCATTTTAAATCATTTCCTTTTCATTTCAAAATTTTATGAATTTTTTTCAAAGAATTCAACTGTGAAGCTTCATTTGTAAATACTAAGACTATTAAATTCCTTAATTAGTAACCTCAATCAGCAATCTGTGCTAAAAGCAAAACTAGCCTTAGTCACATCAACAGCAATATATTACTATGTATTTTTTCGCTCTAAGAAAAACATATTCTTCCATTTGACTGGTCCACTCTGCAGTCTTACATGGTCTTTGCCACTGACCTGTTAGCACTTTAAAGCCTTTTGCTTTTTCCTTTTTCTTTTCTTTTTTTTTTTTTCCTAACCATGATTCTTCTGAGTTCAGGAGCTAACCTTCTTTTCCCAGGTGAAAATCGTTTTATTATCCTCAGGTGTTTGTTTTCTTTCTGAAACTTTCAGAACAGTTTATTGCAAAGTCCTGATTGTCCTTTACAAAATGATCCGATTCCAAATAATTACAGTTTGTGTTGTACGTCATCTGAAAATCTCTCTCCTTTCCCCTTGTCAGGATTGCAGGAGTCTCATATATTGCCCCACAAATCACACTTCTATTACTTAGTCAGGTATACCTGAGAACAAGACAGGTTGCCTATTTCTCTTCATCTGATCCTGATCCTACCTGAGTTCTGAGTTCTCTCACAGGAAGTGAACCAGAAGTTAATACTTTTATAAGTATCAGTCTAGAATGCTTTCCCCTGAATTCAGCACAGCTCCAAGAAACCATTCTCCAAAGAAAGAAAGGAAATGACCTTCCTTAAAGGTAAAGAAACCTGTCCAATTCATTCTCAGACTTTGTAGCATAGCCTAGAGAGTCAGAGGGAACTGCTTTTTTTTGTATCAGCACTTAATTTTGTCTCTAAATAAGTGTATCCTTAAGTTTCCTGTCTGAGTAAGTCATTACTCTATCATTCTTTGAAGTGTTTCCTGGTCTTATATAGCCATTGTATGAAACATACCATGTAACAAAAATTCTGCTATGTAACAAAATCCCCTCCCCTCAAATATCTGGTGCCCACAGTCAATACAATTTCTATGATCACTAGTAATCAATAAGCTTATGTATGGAATGATTTTTTTTCCTTCTAGCAGTCAGTTTGTAAAGAGGATCGAGTCTTTTACATTATCAGTCTTGACAACACACCAAAAAACATTTTTAGCTCCCATGAACACAGGTCATTCAACTTCTAGTCTCATTTAAAAAATGTTTTTCCAGTTTGGAAGCAAAAAATTGAATTGGTCAGAATTTTAGAGCATCCTTTTCAAAAGAGTAACATTTTTAAAAGAAGATGCACAGAAATTTAAATAAAATAGGAAATCAGTTTAGATTAGGACATGCCAGATCAACTAAGAGAATCTGAAGGAAGAAGAATTTCCACTAAAATTGGACTTTTAAAAATAATTAGTTCAAGTTTCTGATACTTTCTAAATAAAAGGTATGAAAATATGCAAATGGAAATTTCATAGGATGAATTGAGAGACTAGTGGAAATGAAAAATTTGTGTTAAGTCTGTCCATTCAGTTGAAAGTTTATAACTCTGTTAAAAGAAGCATCAAACTAAATTATTATACCAGTTAATATTTATCTTCTTAAAGAGTTAGAAATAACAATACTAATATTTACTAGATGATAGTCCATCAACTACAAAGACATTTATAGCCACACCCCTAAACAAATAATTGTGCTCACCAACTTCTAGAGGAGCTTGCTTGCCCAGATGAAGGATCTTAAAACTGGCTTCAGAGTGACTGTTGCAGGAGGAGACGCAGAAAATAAACACATGATTTCCACAGCACAGCAGCTGAGAACTCAGAAATGAGGCTCAGGGTTTGACCATTCCTCTGTCTTTAAGGTTATCCTGACATGTGAAAGCCATTGACATCCTGAGACTTCCAGTGCTTCGGACGCATGCCTAAACCGAGATAAATATAGATCCCTGACACCTGAGCCAGATGAAATGAAAATTAACTTGAAAAAAAAACTCACTCATTTTGTGCCTCAGGTGAGGAAAATAAAACCCTGAATCCTTTTCCTTTTAAAACCTGTTATGCCCCTTAACAGATAGCTGCTTTGCTTATGAAACATGGGAATTCAGATCATCAATCTTAAACAATCAATTTGCTTCCCTCTATGATGAGCATTTGTTGTGATAGTATAGAGACAGGTTTGAATTTTCCTTGCTTGATTAAGTATGAAAGAAACATAGTAGTGAATATTAAATATTATTCAACAAACTTTTGGGGGGAAATTTTGCAGATGGGTCCTTGAAACGTGAATATCTATTTGGTAAACTTTCTAGTATTTTTTATCCTACATGGTTTAGGTAGTAATTTGGTCCATTTTGGTTTGCCTCAATTAACAAAGCAGAAAGTGTCATGCATTGCCAGCGTGCTTCGTTTTAAGTTAATCTTTTGGTATAGGTGTATAATGTAGTAGATTTAAATTGAATTTTGCTTAGTTCTGTTGGTAAGCACATGAATAAGGCTCTACCCTCAGCCTGAGCAGACTCTGTGATTAAAGTTATTACCCTGAAGCTATAAAGGCAAGATTTCTAACAATAAGTCACTTCCTGGGATTCATACATTAAGGATCTATAATAATATATTAGAACAAAGTGACTAGAGAAACTAGAAAAGTCATGCTGTTTTCCTGAGATTCTGAGGTATTAATTATTTTCAGTTAATATTGTCTTTACAGAATGGCATTAGAGAAAAATGATGGATTTTGGAGTTACCACTTTCTAAATGAACTGATCTTACCTACTGTATTATCTATCATCCCAGGAAAGAGAATGACTTTTTTCAAATTACTAAACCTGGTATTTTCATATCTTGATAATAGATCCCATGCACTGAGCACTGTCTACATGCTTGGCACTTTGCTAAATTAGATATTGTATAATCTCATTCTCTTTTCCTAATCCCCAAATATCCTTTCAAATCAAGTTAGTATTTTTAGGTCCAAATGTTTACAGAAAAGAAAACAAACTCAAAAGGATAAATATTGACACTGGACACATGGTTAATAAGTCGTTCATATGAGAGTCTAACTCATACAGTTTTGACTGAAAGCATGTTTCTTTCCCACCCTAAAATATAGTTATGGGTTAAAAATGAATTTCATCCACACATTATCTGTGTCAGATTAACCATCCTATGAGTAATGAATGCCAAGGCTGCTTTAATTCTTTTCAAAGTTAGGAAAAGTACAGAAATGGTCCCTATGGAGTATTGCTATGACACCAGGAAATCCCCGGAAGCATTATGTCCCTAACACAAGGAAAAGATAGAAGATCTGTAAGGCACAACCTTACATCCAGAGATATTTCTCATCTCTTGCATTTACTTTTTTCAACTTATCCTTGTGAGTTTGCATAAACAGAGTTTGACCTACCAGAGCCTTGAGAGTCAGTCTCATGGCCCCTTCTCAGCCATTAATATCATGTTTGGCAGTCAGAGGTTGGATAACTGGCATAGGGGAGTGACATCCAGGTGGCGAGGAGTCAGCTGGTGAGGTCAGGAGATCAGAGAGATTTGGGCATGAGAGGGAAGGCCAGGTTCTCATCTATCATAGAACGTAACCGCTTTCTTTATAGGAAAAAAAAAATGTTCTATATGTAAAAAAAGTTGTTCTATTACTTGAACTAGGAACTTGTTAATCAAAATGTTTTATCAAAGAGGTCAAAGGACTAACCACAAATTCAGCAAACTCAGGATCACACATACTTTCTATGAATCACAATAAGTATCATAGCATGGCCACACCCGACACACCATTATCTTTGAATAAGGATTATGTCCTATAAATAAGAAGAGGAAATGTGGAATTTCCTTTCTATGAGTTATATATTCATTATCATTAAATTTTTTACTCCCTGCTGGCATGGACTTCTGAAGGGTGGGTGGTGAGGGAAAGGGAAGAATAGTGGTGGATTGAGCTAAAAAATAACTGGGCTCTGGGGTGACTAACTCCCACAAGACCTCTGACCCTCTTCAACCAAAGAATCGTCATTCTTCAGCAACTATCTTCAAAATTAAACACTTCATCACAGGATGTTAATTAATCCTAGGACTTTTTCACCCCAAATTGGTTGCCTTTCAAGTGTTTATGAACCTAAAGTATTAAACTAGGCAAAATCAAAGCCTCTCCCGGTTTTTGTTGCACAACGAGTGCCATAAACTGTAAGGCATGAAAGTTGAACCAACAGTCCTGCTGCTAACAGCAGCTTTTGCCAGCTGTTGATAGTATGTTCTTTACAAGACATTATTGCGAAATCTCCCATTTCTATGTGAAATTTTCTTCTCAGAACAGCAATCAAATTAATCCATCCATACACATAACATCATGGTTACAGTGGCAGTAGTCACAATCATATTTTCTATCCTTCCTAGTGCCCCACCCCCCAGATCCTGTTTCCCTGACGCCCTCAGGGTGCCATCTCTCTTTCAGATATCTCTTCTCCATCCGACCAGCACGATCCAGGGTGCTTCATCAAATACTATTTACGGCAATGACTTCATCCCTAAGTACTATGTCCTGCTGAACATGTTTAGGCCTTTTCAATTAATAATATGATGCTCTTAAAAAATCCCCTTCAGGACTTCCCTGGTGGTGCAGTGGTTAAGAATCCGCCTGCCAAGGCAGGGGACATGGGTTCGAGCCCTGGTCCGGGAAGATCCCACATGCCACGGAGCAACTAAGCCTGTGCGCCACAACTGCTAGGCCTGCGCTCTAGAGCCCGCGATGCACAACTACTGAGTCCGCGTGCCACAACTACTGAAGCTCACGTGCCTAGAGCCCATGCTCTGCAACAAAGAGAAGGCACCACAATGAGCAGCCCGCGCACCTCAATGAAGAGTAGCCCCCGCTCGCCGCAACTAGAGAAAGCCCGCGCACGGCAACGAAGACCCAACGCAGTCAAAAAAAAAAAAAAAAATTCCCTTCAGAAAACTTCAAGTTTTAAATCAGAGATTCACCCCTTTGTTTATATTCCTGTCCACTGTATAAGTGTTAACAGCAATCTGTTCTTGAGTCCCTGGCTCTGTAACATAACAGGGAAGGAATGGTTGTGGCCTTAGGAGATTTTGGCATAAACCCCTGTACACACTTGAAAACAATGCGAATATTCACCAATATACTTTAACATGTGAACCGTGCTAACTTGTTTTTAGGAAAAACACATTTGAGAAACACCCTTGGATTATCATCAGCTTGCATAAAGTATATATTTAGGATCTGAAAGACATTTTGAGGACTAATTTTTCACTGATTCTAGTAACACACCCTTCTTTCTAGGCTTTTCTGTTTGTCTGTTTGCTTTCCCATGTTAGCATGGAATAAATAATTTCACTCAGACATTCTTTGTAAGGACCATTTTCTTGCAGAAAAGCTGGGGAAAAGTCTTTTTTTAAAAAAATTGGGGTATAGTTGCTTTACAATATTGTGTTTAGTTTCTGCTGTACAACAAAGTGAATAAGCTATATGCATACATATATCCACTCCCTCTTGGACCTCCCACCTCCCCCAGTCCCACCCATCTAGGTCACCACAGAGCACCGAGCTGAGCTCCCTCCCACTCGAGGCAAGTAGAGAAAGCCCACGTGCAGCAAAGAAGACCCAGCACAGCCAAAAATAAATAAATAAATATTTAAAAAAAAAAAAAAGTAACGAGGATTGATGGAAATCTATACTATTAAAAATGATCTAATGGAGTAGTGCTCTTGTCTTTGACGTCTAAAATTATTGCTCAGTTGTATATCTATTTTTTTTTCTCCCTTCCAATGTCATCTTCATTAGTTGTAAAAGCCTTATGAACAATTTGCAGTGTGAAGGATACTCCAATAAAAATTAATTAAAAATATAATTTGCAATGAAATATTATAGCTCCAAAGCAACATTCTTCCCTTCTAAGGTGGATGGTTGATCATTTAATCATTCATCCATCCAACAGCAAAACACATTGAGATTCTGTTACGTGTGTGGTACTGTGCTACTCCTTTGAGAAAAAATGGTGAATAAAGGGCCAAAGTTTGTGCTCTCAGTATCTTATTGTTTAGTGAAGGGAGACAAGCAGTATTTCACAAATCATAATGTATTATCATAAAGTGGGATAAATAATGAAGGAAAGTTTTATTGTGATAAGCTAAGCTAAAAGATCAGTTTTTCCTAATATACATATACATTTGAATGTATATATATGTGTGCATATATGTATATATACATTGTATGTATTTGTTTATATATGTATATACACATGCATATATGTATACATCTATATATTGTATGCATTTGTTTATGTGTGTATATATATGGATATATGCAGATATTGGTTGTTTATATATATATGTATATAAATATACATATTATACAGGGAAGCCTATATATAGATATATTATGGAATTCTCTCTGACCTCTCAGCTTATCACAGTGTAAATTCCTTCAAAATTTATCCTTGCTTATCTCAGTTTATTATAATATATTAAGATATCTTAAATACTGCTTGTCTAAACAATAAGATACTTGAGAGCATTAACTTTGGCTCTTTATTTACCATTTAGTTCAATCATATATAAATACTGACATATACTTACATGTATATCATATATATCATACACACACACACACACACAAATATCTAAAAATGAGTTGCTTTTAAGTGGCAAAGAATTAGGAAAGCATTCAAAGGTAGGGGTCCAGCAACTCTAAGGAGGCTGCCATGGTCAGGAAGGAGCATGGTAGACCAATGTGACTCGATGAGAGAGGACAGGGAAGAGTAAGATGAGATGAGGCAGAAGAGTTGGGGAAGAGCCAGATGTCATAGGGATTTGTAGGGATTTATCCTAAGAACAATAGGAAGCCTTTGAAAAATTTTAATCAAGAGAGACACATGATTGGATCTGAAACATTTAAAAACAAGCTCTCTGATAGCTTCATGGTTAATGGATTAAAGAAAGGTAAGGATGGATGTGGGGAAACCATCAAAGCAACCATTACTGACTTTAATGGTAATGTCCTAAAATGATTGAAAAAAAACATGGATTTGTGAAATATTTAGAAGGTAAAATCAACGGAGTTTGCTGTTGTGGTATGTGAGGAAAGGGGAAGAAGAATAATTGATAAACTGTTTAAATTGAAGCTATTCTAGAAATTATTCTACACCCTAACGTGAACACTTATTCTTCAGTTAACATATGAGAACACATCTAGCTCAATGACTGGCATATTTCAGCTGGTGCTGAAACAACACTGCTTGAATGACAGATTATATAAATGAATGAGTGACTGAGTGGAACTGAGTACAATGTGAACAGGAGTGAACGCTTATTGCAACGTCAATTTATCTTTTTTGTTTGGGTTATCCTACAAAGCTTTCACAAGACTATGGCAGGGAGAGTCACAACACAAGTGACACCTTAGAGAATGGAAGTCCAGGGAGATGATTAATTCTCACGGAGGAAGGACCAAAGGAAACTGAATGAACCTAATACTAGAAGCAAAAAAATTTTAAGTGACTTAGAAATTGTGCAAGAGTCTTGCACACATCTGGCTCTGTGTACAGAGCTTGTAATCTAATGGAAACTTGAGTCCCCCTGGACCAAGAGCAAATAATATTCACAGGACATAAAGTCCTTGTAGCACAACAAAACAACAGGCTGGTGACCAATTATGGTAGCAACAAAGCAGATGTCCCACTAGTTTTTAAATCAGACACAGAGCTTTGGTTTTTTTATAATTATTACTTACATGTTATAGCACTTTCTGTTTATGAAATTTTGTTTTGATGTTATCACATGATAATCAGCTAATAATCAGACAGTTCTTATGTACTTTTTTGGTGAGCAATTGTACAAAACACTATCTAGTGTGCCGTAGCTCTGTTTTCTTGGGAGAGACAGGGGAAGATTAAGTAGGAGGATACTGAGACCAATCAAAACGTACTAACAAAGCTCTAGAACCAAGATTTCCAGCCCTTAGATCATACTTCAAATAGGATTCCTCTGTTTCTGCATAAATTCTTCATACCCATGTTCTTGATTGTCCTTTCCCTGTCCATTTTTGTGTTCCCCTTGCTCTATCTGCATTCTAAAAATAGGTATCTTCTATGTTTTCGTCCTATTCTCTTTTCTTCCTGTATCTTCTCTTCTTGGGCAATGTATGCTCCTCTATGGGCTCGATTTAGCACCTCTGCACAGTTAATCCTGAAATCTATTTTTTACCCCTAAATTCCACCCTAATAGTAAATCTACTTAGCATTTTTGAGAATTCTCTATACACTAGTAAAGTGTCTCTATTAACTCACTTTTTAAAAATTCTGGATCTAAAACTAATATTTACCATTTTACACATTTAAATGAAAGTTTAATAAAGTTAAATAACTTACTTCACTGTTACAGTGCTCTGAGTAGCCAGATTTGGGCCCAGATCTCCATGGTTCCAGGTCTTAAGCTCTTAAACACCGTGTTTTGATTGACTCACTGTGACATAACTGCACGTCAACCTTCCGTGCACATCTCTGCCCTGCTGCCTTAAACACATCTCCCCTTTCCTACCTCTACGTCTGTGTTCTTCATCTCTGTAAAACTACATCACCATACCTCCTGTTACCCAACCTAAAACTGTTCCCCGTACACCCAATCATCTTCCAATTCCTAGCAACTCTAACCTCACCATATATTTTCCATTTGTCTCCTGTGTTTTATTTTCACTGCCTCTACCTAAGTCAGGTTTCAATCACCACCTACCTTTAACCATTGTCATGGTTTCCTGATTGATTTTTCTGCATGCAGAAATACTCCCCTCTCATTTATCCTTCTCACTGCTTTCAGGGTAATCTTTCTAAAACCCAAATTTGATTTTATGATTTATTTATTTAAAATAAAACATTAATAGTACCCATTTCCTAGAGAATGAACTTCAAACTCCTTAGACCAGTACGGAAGTTTCTCAACTATTATTCCTATTCCCGCATGAAGTCTATTCTTCAATGAAATAACCTCTACATTTTTTCTTGCATTTTCCACTGCTTTAAATATTTCCTCTATCTAGAATTTTCAATTCTCTACCTAAATGTTACTCTCCAAATTCAATGATCCTTAACATGGTGTGGACACTGAAAGCTTTAAAAAACATAACATGTTCATTCTTCATCCCAGACAAATTGAACTGCAATTAACGGATACTTTCATGTTTAAAAATTACTGTTTGTGCTACTATTGGCCTATGTGGTTATTTTGTGCAAATGAAAGGAACCGCTTCTTCAAAATACTTTGAAGTACCCTACAAGAAAATTGCCATTATATATGTACATATATTATATCATACATCACACATATATATATAATATCACGTATACAGTGTAAATGACACCATTTAGTATTGTTCAGTGTATAATGAGTCTTACCATATTCAGCAGGAGTCTTCCTTTAAGCACCTCTTCTCTGTGACTTCTTCTTCAATTCCCCTTAGCCAACAAAAGCTCTTCATGAACTGACCTCCCATAGTGTTATATATGAGACTTTAATTCCCTGTAAGTTTAAATCTTATTTTATTATACTTAGCATACAAATTTATCTCTTTGATGGAATCGAGGGCTTATTCATTTAATTTAATCCATAGTCTCTAAATACTAACCAATTGTTTAATAAATGGATGTCATATGAATCATCGTTTTAGCAAGATCTCTGACTGGCAGATTTGGTCTTTTCTGTATTATACCTATTTCCAAAAGGTATTTAAAGCAACAATAAACAACAGAAAATTAATGAATATGTGAGACAAATTTAAAAAATCGTGAAGGAGTGGAGATGAGTTTACCCCAAAACCTTAGCTGAGGAACATTAGTTCACTCAAGCTTGGTGTCTCCTGGCAACCATGACCACAAGGGTACTGTTATGTGTTTTAAAACTCTCATCATAAAAGAAAACTTAGCAGTCCTTCAGAAGGCATCAAATTTCTTCATGAACCAAATTTTAAGATAACTTGATTACTAGATCTTTAAAAGAGATATACATTAAAATGGACAGTGTCGTCAAAGAGTTCTAACAAAAGGTTCAGAAGTAGAAAATATCTTCAAAGGTTCAGAATCTAAAAGACCTCTTATGGTTGGCCATTGACCTCTCCTCCATCTTTAACTCTTACTATGTTCTACTTCATTCACTCTGCTCACACCATACTGGCCTTTCTGGAACACGCCAAAATACATCCTACCTCTGGGCCTTCCACCAGCTGTTCCCTCGACCTGAGACCCTCCTCTCCCAGATATTTGTGTGTTGGTTCTATTCCCCCTCTTTATTCAGCTTCTCTGCTCAAATGTTATCTCTCTAGTGTCCAAAGTATTTAAAACAGCAATCTCTCATCATACTCTATCTTCTAACTCCACTTTGTTGCATTTATTATGCTACTTGATTTTATCATATATTTCTTTGGTATTTTTTAAATCTTTCATATCTATTATATGAAGATGTAAAGTCCTTGGGGCCGGGGAATTTTCACTGTCTTGTTCACTGCCATATTCCACATTGCTTAGAAGAGTACCCAACACATAGAAGGCATACCAGAAATATTTGCTGATTAGTTGAATAAACTATTTTTATATATTTATTATGGCATTAACCTGCAACTAAAATGTTTAAGATTTAACCTGGAACCCTTAATTCCATGAAAGAATTTCTGTGGGGAATGGAAAGTCTTTAGTCCCAGAAATAGCTTTCAGGTTATTTGTTTTGATATAAGAAACAATGGGAATTAATGCAACAACAAAAAAAAAACCAAACCAAAACAAAAAACCCTATCATATTAATTTTCGATTGCTTCATAACAAACAGTGGCTTAAAGCAACACCCATTTATTATCTCACAGTTCTGTATGTAGTTTGAGCATAGAGTGGCTGAATTCTCTTCTCACAGTTTCACACAGTTTCTGCTGGGCTACTTTCTCATTTGAGGCTTGAGGTCATCTTCTACACTCGTATGTTTGCTGGAGAAAGTGAGTTCCTTGTGGTTGTAGGACTGAGATTCCTGCTTCCTTGCTTGCTGTTGACTAAGTGTTGTCCACAGCTACTAGAGGCTGCCTTCAGGTCCTAGCTATATGTGATCCTCTCAAAACATGGCAGATGACTACTTGAAAGCCAGCAGGAGGGTCTCTCATACTACATAATTTTAAGACATACGTTCTTATTCTAATGAAACTTTTGATCCTAAAATTCCAGTCATTATAGATATATTTTGTTATTTGATAGTCAATAGTTAAATGTAATTTCAATCCATTTCCTCTTTTTAGAACAGCATTCTCAGACATGTTTGTGGGAAATAATGGAGAAGAACAGAGAGAACTGAGACTTCTACTATCTCTTGGCCAATCCATAGATTTATCCTGCCAAGTATAACAGAAGAAACTAGAATGGTGCTGCTAACTTTGAGGTGTAGGCATGAGAAAATTAAGAAGATTATCTGAGCTTATGAAAAATATCTAGGTGATAATATCTAATTCCCTCCCTTAATTGGATGAATGATTATTATTTATTAGATTGAATTTTATAATTTTTTTTGTTTGGTACAATGTATTATAAAAGGTAGATGAGATGGAAGACTAAAAGATTAGTCTTCGTCTTTTAGTTTTCCATCTCATCTAGGAAAGTAATGGATGATATAAAAGAACGGTGGGAAAAAATGCAATTGAATTTGGATAAATGAGGATTACACAGAAGAAAGCTGGGAAGAAATACTAACTTCTAGGATTTGTGTCTTTCTCCTGAACATTTCAACACAGGTTGAAGCCACGTGTATGCCACATGCAGGCTGAAACTACACTCAAAGTAGAGCAAGAAAAGAATGGGATAAAAACTTTGCATAAGGACTACTGCATAGGTAGGTATATTACTAGAACTGCCATATCTATTATTTTTATAATTAACTTGTGCTCAAAGACTTTTGGTGGGATATCTTTCCTAAGGACCTATAGCTCATAAGTGGCAGTTTTAAAAATTCAAACCAGGTCTGTCTGGCTTTACAATCAATTTCTTCTCTAACAAATCTTGCTCTTCCCTCCTTCTAATTCCTGTATTTATTCACCTATTGATTTATTTATATATCACATTTCTAAGTGAATGTAAAGTATTAATTTGTTATATTCAGTTTCTAATAATTTTTATTTATCAACTAATATTTCCAAACCTTTTCAGACCTGTGACCCATTTTCATAGTTATATCTATAGCCTGTCATGTTAAAAAATTTTATTCATTTTTAATGATATGAAGTAGAGTCAGATTTCTAATTATATTAGGAAATTATTAAGGATTGTGTATTCTTTAATATAGCCATAATAGAAAACTGAATTTGACTTTTTCTACTAAAAAAGGAAATTTTACCTCCAAATAATTAAGTAATAAGAAGCTTAATTTGTTAATGCATAAAGTTTTAATGTATAGTGTTTCAGTACCAAATATATAGTGAAAGGTGACCTGAAATTTAACAATTTTTGTCATCAAATATGGACAAAAACAACGTTTCCTTAATTGATATTTGACTTTTTGTATTTCATACTTTTAAACTATATCAGACTATTTTTTATATTTCTATTATTTAATTTCTTAATTATGGGATAAGAAAGAAGATTAGAGGCTGCTTTATGAAAACACTTCTACATCAATAACACTATTTGGATGTGACTTGCTTTTGTACCTAACAAGTAAAAGGTTAAATATATGTGACACATATATTTTCTTTGGTTACTGATCTTGAATTTCCATACACAACTCTTTCTTCTTTATTGAAATGTGAATTGCCTGAATGCAATTTTCAAACCTGATAAAGATGGTGTTGGTGCAAATTTGCAGATTTACAAACTTCCTTACTTCTACTTTCATCTCTGGTTTTCAATACCCTTAGGTCTTTCAAAATATCTTTAGTCGATGATTTATAAAATAGTTTTAAAAATAAGAATAATGGTAGTTTAAAACTGAATAGAGTTTAAAGCTCTTCCTTTCAGCTGGCATTGTTCAGTTTTGATAAACTGAATGGGTATTCATTTGACAGTGTTTGAGACCTCAAACTGGTTTTTTTCCCTCTCTTAAGCAGTTATATTTCAAATTGATTTTAAAATTGAAATTGAAATGGACACATTTACCATCTTTATCATTGTTAATCTATGAATATTTTAAATCAGTGGTTGGAAAAACTGCTTTACAGTAATAGATAGGTAGCTAGTTTTACAATCATAGGATATGCATAACTAATTTGCTTTGAGACCTCAGAGAGAGATAAGGAAATGCAGAGATAGCAAGTTATTATGTTAAGCTTTGAAAAATGAGTAAGATTTGAACAAGTGGAAAAGGTGGAAAAAAGGGCTTCTAGGTAGGTCACACAATGTTAAGAAAAATCCTGAGGTCCTTAAAAGTGTGGGATGTGTACAGAAAATAGATGGGCAATCAATTTGCCTGAAGTTCTGCCAACTCAAGAAGTAGGAGATAAGTTTTAAATGGGGAAAAAAAAGGAAGAGAAAGTCTGTATGTTTGCTGATCACAGAAGCAGTTCAATTCTTGGCCAAAATATCCATTCAGGGACTGTGGAGATATCAAAGATTTATGAAAGAAGTTGGTAGAATTTAATCTCTGCGTTATCTTGGCTCATATGTTCCCTTTGCTTTCTTTTTTTTTTTTTTTTTTGCTTTGCTATTTTTAACTCCCATTATTCTCCTTGAAAATTATAAGTATCTCAGGACAGCAATAAAGAACATTAGAATGATATTCAAGATGCCTGTACTACCTTTTGCCCTGATATTGCTGTTATTTTTATCCTAAATTTTGTGATCCATTACTCTCCATGATATTCTATTTCCTTAATCACATATTGGCATTCAAGTACCAAATTTCTGTTTTTTACCTTAGAACTCTAAGCATATAAATTGAATATTCTTTGCCACACCATTTTCTGTGTATCACCTACGTACATGTAAAGAGTATTTTTATTTTAGTAAATAGTTTATAACAACTTACTACTAGAGGGAGATAAGGGATAGCCAGGTTAAGTCTATGTACCTTATTACTGAGTTCAGGTCATATCATTGGTCCTGTCCATGATTCAGCTGGAGACTCAACAAGTAGCCAGAAATCAGTCATAACTATAAGGGTATAAGAAACAGTTTTGCTATAGAGCCTAAAGACTTAATAATAATATTATATAAGAGGATGTTTTTATATTTTTGTATGAGGTAAAGTTCAAGTAACTGTTTAATAATTACATAACATATCACAATAGTCTCTTTTATTAGATGATAATGAAAGCCTGTATGTTTGCTGATCATACTTGTTTATTATCAAATTTCGGCTCTCCAGTAATACATTCCTGAAAGACATGAGCTAAATTCAGTTTTAACTTTTGCCTGTTCATTTGTAGATAAGATACCTTTCAGGGTATATGACACCAATAACAGCTTTCTGTTCTTTATTTCATGTATCTCTGATGAGGTTTTTATTTTGCTTTTTTTCTAGAAGTTATTTGCTTTGTTTTATTTTTGCCTTTTCAAGTACAAATAGATAGATTGACTAACTTATGCACAGTACTCAAAGGACACTGTTGTCTACAATTGCTGATGGTGGTTAAAATGGCATAACGAAGCAGTGATCATTCTGCCTGAACGGAGGCCATGTCAATTTATATTTGAAAGTGCACAGATATAAATGGGAAACTTTATGGAACGACTGTAGATTTACTACATGTCTGTTAGTCCAAAGAGACAAAATATAAAGGCCAAAGCATAGAAGACTAACTAGGTCATCGTTTGAGCAAAGGTCAAAGGTCTGAAAACTAAATGGATCCGCTGTAGCCATGGAACTGTGGAACCATTTTTTTGTGATCCTATCAGTTTTGTTAATGTATCCTTCCCATGATGGCTCATTCTGCTGTGCATTGGATGTGAATCACTAGTATGTTTTTTCACCCTGGATCCCTGCAACTTTTCCTTGGGCGACTTTTTGTTCTGAGACACATCATGACTCTGAAACTTGAGAATATTTTTTCTTTAATGTTCCCCTAAATAATATTTCAACAGCTAGCACAGAGAGTGGCAATACACTCAGTGGGGACCTACCATGCATTTTTCAGTGACTGAAGACACTAGAAATTATTGAATATAAACTTTATGTGATATGCCTGATGTAACTGCCACAAACCTTCCAGCAGGCAGATGCTAAGAAATTGTTGAACATGCAGTAATGTAATTTCTTTCCTTTTACTTCCAGTTTAGTCTGATTTGTGTGTGGGGTGGTGGTAGGGGGGCAGTTAGGGGGTCTGAGGCCTTCATTGATAACATAGGTTATTATTCCTGATGGAAAAAAAGCCCAGCAGAAAGCAAAGAGAATTTTGCTAAATCACTGCATCTAATCACTAGCATAGATTTCCATTCAGAATATGGGAGAAATTAGTCTGCATCACTGGCATCTGAACTCAGCTGCTCAGCTCAGACAGCCTGTGAAACTCAGACCTGTTTGCTCCTTTCCAATCTGTGTTCATGACATTGCTCATTTCCAGTCTGTTTGCTCATTTCCAATCTGTGTTCATGACATTCTCTCATCCAGCTCTGAATACTTCTCTGATTTTAACTTTAAGCTTCATCACTGGATGTGGTGTTCATAGGTGCTTTGCCTGGAATATTGATCTCAGCTTTATCTTATGATCTTTGCTTAGGCTCATGCCATTGGCAAATAGCGTTTCCCAGATTTCTGAGCGGGATATTTTCAATGAGGTCTTGGACCTTGGAAAAATCAGTCTTCTTTCTCGACACTCAGATGGTGCTTCAAATGACAAGCTTGTGTACAGTTTGGGGGTTAAAAATAATGTCTAGATAGGTCTCCTGAATTCATTTATTACCTATTAAAATGCATTTCAAAAAAGATGTTTGAGTATTTAAAGGCGTTTTAAGAATCTGTTTATATACTGTGTATATGTCTATAAAGTTACTTGATAACAAAATAAATCTAATCAGTTTCCTCTGAGTTGTGAATTGGCATGTATGCAAAACAAACAAAATTTAATGACTGTTTTTCCCTAGTGACATGGTTCCTCATCACAGTTTCAATGAGACTTTAAGTTAGCCTTCATCCATAAAATATAGTATCGACTTTAAAAAAGAAGAAAAAAAGATACTGTCTTGTCATTTTTTTTCTTTTGGAAATACCCTGTTTCTAAATCTAATAGGTTCTTAAGAGATAATGTAGTTTTTTAGGCAAAAACATTATGTAACCACTTGCAATGAGATCAGATAAAATTCAGCACTCAACCATTCAACACATTTGAAAATCAAATGACAACCTGGTTGAGATTCATTTACATCTTCTGTAGAAGACTTTTGAAAAGCTGGGGAAAAAAACCTGGAATATATATTTTTAAATGCTGTTTTTTTTTTATTGTCAAAGGAAACAAAAGTGCTTTTCATTAATGCGATCCCTTGAAAATTAAACAGTTCTGAATCAGGAGATCTGGGAGTGCTTATAAAGGGAGTATGATTCTCCCACTTTGAGATGTGTGAGCATAGGCTACTTACCCTCTCTAAATGTTAATTTTATCAATTGTAAAATGCAGCAGAAAGATAATAACTCACAGGACCTGAGGAACTTGGTTTTTGTAGTAGCCAGTACAATCCTGAATGCCTTTTGATGGTGCATATATTCTATTTGATCACATGGAACAAAGGTTACATCAAAAGAAGCATAGTGAACGACATTGTCAGTATTTTGTTTTTCCCACTAAATGATATATAATATAAAATTTAATGATACAATGAGAATATTAAGCCATGGGAATAGTCATATTCTAAAATAAAATTATTAAAAGTTTATCCGAATATTAAAGTAACCCAAGAAAGCAGATTGGAATGTTTCCCCGTAAGGTTTTTTCTTCTTTCTACATTAAGATCACAGTTAAACAAGTTGTGAGAATGTTTTTCTCTTAGCTTCATCTGGTATATCCATACACTGTGCTTGTTTCCTTTTTTTTCCCTTCCTTTTCCACCACATTTTTCTCTTAGAGCTTCCTTCCTTGTCCCTGAGACACTATTCCAAGCTTCCAGCTCAAGGACTCTACACTGTAATGTCTCTAAAACAACCTTGTGGAAGATGTATATTATAAGAAAAACAAGGGAAGCAACTAAGAAACCCTACCCTGATCTAGAGGAAACATCTGGTCCCTAATGTTAGTGATATGTTAAAAAAGAAATGCAGACCTGTAGAATTTTAAACGTAAGTTAACAACAATGACCACAACATAGAAATTGGTGAATTTAGCAGTTAAGATTCCAAGGCCTGTTGACCAAGATTTATATGACACCACTCCATCAAGGAAACTTAGAAACGATTAGAGACTGATAGTCTTTCATATAAAGACTTGATTGCACACACACTTCTTAAAGCAGAAAATCCTTGCAGTTTTTGATAGACAGAGGTAGCACAGTTAGGCCTATGAGTCTTTCTCTAAACTTCTCTCTTCCTGTAAAGTTAAACATCAATTTCATACTCATCTGGTTCTCACACAATATCTGAAAATCACTTCTATTATGGTTTTCTTTGTCTTTTGACTTTCTCCTGAACTTTTCAAAGGTGGAAATAAGGGTATAATGACCTTGTATGACCATCCCCCATCTTCAATGTTTATCAACATTTTGCCATTTGGACAGCAAATAATTTTGGATCTTCAGTCCTAAAAGCCTTGATGAATACAAAGGGAAACATGGAGGACTTATACAAAATAAATGGTTATGTAAATACTGGGAGTTGGAAGCTAAGTCAGAGATTAGATTAAAGTCACAAAGACCAAGGTCTGGAGTCACCAGGAAAATACAGTTATGAACTGTATGTTGGTTTTGTATGCATGCCAATCCACAAGCCAGAAGACACTGTAGATTTCACAAGAGTATGCTATAGTGTTAAGAAATCTGTAGGATCAGAGAGATGATATAAATCACTGAACCTAAAAATGTCAACTCTACTTTTTTTGATGATACCTCAAATGAGAATTCTATTCTATTGCCTTAATGTCACCTAGGGGTTTGTCACATTGTAATACAATTTCCCTTGGAGGTTTGGTGCAGGTTTTTTTGCCAGCGTTAGTGAGTTTACCCTTGTTTAGCACAGAGCCTGTCACACTGAAAGCTTTCCATGAAAATTTACTGCACAAATTAGTTCAATGAGCCATGTAAGAAAACGTGTTCCTGGGTACCAGAAGAGGCAATTGAGAGATTAATGTGCTACCAAGGTGACAAGAGCCATTAAAGGGAAGGCTGGTCATACTCTGAGGACAAAAGTCGCCCACTTTACATTTTTGAGCCATGTCAGCACTGGCTCTATGAGTAAACTAGCTAAGCTCACCCGATGACATTAGCAAACCTTCCCACACTCCAATGAGCATTATAGAAGCCCTAAGAACAAAAGGTGTATGTGACCAGTGACCCTCCATCTTCCTTTTCTCCTACCTAAACCCAGCCTCCCTTCCCCATCTTTGAACATCTTTCCAGACCATACAACTAAATCAGATTTCTAGATTCCCTTCCTCCTTTTCCCATGCTGAGGATTTCATTCCCAACTTCACAGGAAGAAACTAGAAAAAATCAGTAACTTGCACAGCAATCTAATATGTAAGGAGCTTGGAAATATCCTGAGGAGAGTCTCAACACTTGTGTCACTTGTCTTGAATCACTGATCAACACTTAAATATCCTCTAGAAATTATAAGAAGAAGCATTTAGATATGGTACATAAAAATTAGAAAAGATATTATATCCCTACATTATGTGAGGTATCTCAGTGTATGCCTTTGAATGTTTTCATGGAGTCAATGAAGATTATTGCCATCATCTAACTTTCTATTCATCATTCTATGAATTCACAAACTTTCTTTTGCAGTTCTTTGAATAACTACCTTACAAACAGCGTGACACATATGCTTTTCTATCATGGTTTCCCTCAGGAAGCACAGTTAGGTTATCTGTTTTGGTGGCTTAAAAATTATTTTTCATGTATTTATACAACTGCAATGTAAGAGAATGATCAAGATGTATTATCAAAGCAACTTCTTTTTTCTTTCACCAAGAACCTAGGTCCTAGATAAACCTTCACATTATTTAGTTTATCAGTAGGCTTGATGTTTTTCTGTATTTATGAGATATGAGTTTCCTTTTCAAGAAAATTTTTCACATTTAGTCAGGTAATAGAAACTTCTAGTAATTTTGCATCATGGCTTTAAAAATATGTTTTTAAAAGACACAAATGAAATATGTTCAGGGAATATTACTAATGTCTTCATTTGTTTGTTGCTGCTCCCAGCCATGTTATAAAACACAAATAAAGAAGAAGTTGCTTATGGCAATAATAAAGCCAAAAGGAATTCTATATAAACACCAGCTGGTTTTCCTTGGGGAAGAATTACATTTAGCTGAACATTTTGCTTCCCATGAGGCTGGACAAAATACTGTCAGGAAGCAGAAAAATTTTATGAGCCCCTCTATTCAAAGAGATTGTTTCTTCTGATGAACTCCTGGAGAATTTACTCTCAGTGACACTCATTTGAAAATTAATGAATGCTGTTTTGTGTTATTAATTATCATTATCCACTAAATTAGAAGGCTCTGGAAGGAAGTGATTGTGGCTTCATAGTCGTCACTGTGTCTAGAACATAGTGGACGCTCAAAAATATTTTTGAACACATGGATTCATCAATACTTTAAGGGAATAATCAATTATCAATCAATACTTTGATTGAATTCTGATCCTCTATTATATCAGAATCCTGTACAGTGAGTCTCCCTCATCTATAAGGATTTCCTATTGCACAATCAAGCAATTTTAAAGTTTAGTTTTAAGATCAAGCAAAACATCTCTCCTCTTGGATCTCAGAATTCTCTCCAATGTCAAGCCATTCTTAGTGACTTCTTATGTTTGCACTTTGCAGAGTTAGGCTGAATTTTAAGAAAAACTCTTTTGATGACTTGTGACCATAAAATCCAGGCTGGCTGACACATATACGTAAAGCAATTTACATGGTGAATGCATATTAATAGTGCAAATTCAAGTCACACATATGGCAGAGGAGGAAACTTAAATGCCTTCCTCAAGGTTGCACAGCTATGAGTGGACAACTCCATCACAAACTCTACACTGAGTTTATGTCTCAAGGTATATGTTCCTTCAATGTGCAGTTTATAACTACTCTTTTACCACTCCTACCCCTGCTGCTACACCCCACCTTAGAGCTACTTAGCAGTCACAGAACTAATTCATTAACCATCTCATTTAAGCCTCATGACGTCTCCTTTGAAAAGAACACTATAGTGCAGGTAATATATGAGATGAGGAAACTATCCTATATATTTGCCAGACATTGCTCATTACCATTGCTATTAGAAGAGCCACTCATCAGGTGTCAAAATCTAGTTTGATAATAACATCCTTCCTTATCCTGGTAGTCAGTTCTTATTGTCTTTACCCTTACAACTACAGTTCTGGAACAGGAAATGAATTTTTAATGGATCACCCATGAATCTATGTTTTCCAAACACTGTTACTTGGGTGATTTCCCAATACTCAGCTGCCCCAACCCACCTTCTTTTAAAACCAAGGACCACTTTTCCTCAGCTATGAGCAAGAGCTATGAATCCTGGGCCCTTGAAGGTTAGACTGTGGGTTACATAGATTCTAAATTTGGCCTTGGACTTATCACTATATAAATTTGAAATTGAGATGTGTGAAGGGCCTGAAATCAGAATCAAGGGTGTTTTTTGTTTTTTTGTCTTGTTTTGTTTTGTTTCATTTTACTATGCTCTATAGGTATTTGTATGATAATATCTAGGAATAGTGGTCAAAATGAACAATAACAGATATTTAGAACATCAGAAAATACTCCAATCAGAAAAAAAGAATGCATCCAATAGATGCAAAGCCTAAATGAATGAGAACTAAGTTGTCATGATAAATTTAGTTAAGTATGACTATTTTATTTCTATCATTTCTTTCAAATCCTAATTAATAACACTGGATTTCTTAATTTTTTGATACTTTACAATAATTGATCTTCATTAAGTGCTACTCTTAAGCAATAAGAAACAGGCTTTTGGGCTTCCCTGGTGGCGCAGTGGTTGAGAATCTGCCTGCTAATGCAGGGAACACGGGTTTGAGCCCTGGGCTGGGAGGATCCCACATGCCGCGAGGCCCGTGAGCCACACTACTGAGCCTGCGCATTTGGAGCCTGTGCTCCGCAACAAGAGAGGCCGCGATAGTGAGAGGCCTGCACACCGCAATGAAGAGTGGCCCCTGCTTGCCACAACTAGAGATAGCCCTTGAAACGAAGCCCAGAAACGAAGACCCAACACAGCAAAAATAACTAAATAAATTAATAAACTCCTACCCCCAACGTCTTCTTTTAAAAAGAAAAAAAAAAAAAAAAAAAAGAAAGAAACAGGCTTTTCATTGGAAGAAAATACACAAAACCTTTAGAGTGGTCACCTTTAGTTAGTGGAACAAATAATAGATATATAAGTTTTTCATTTTTAAGTATTTCTCTAATTATATTTAAGGAACATGTTCATCTTTAACACAAAAAAACCCCCAAAATATTAGTTTTAAAAAATAAAAAGTATGAAAAGACAGTATGAATGCTATGGTTTAAATATTTTTCTAAGAAAATGTCACTTTATGCTACCTGCCAGAATTGCACTTATATTCTTAGTTTATGTAAGAGTCTAAGAAATAAAAATATAAGTGTTTATTTACTTATAGTAGAATAAGAAATAGAACCAACACTGCCTCATAAACAATATTCTATGGTTTTTTTATAACTACTTTATGAGTATTAATTCAGTGTAAAATTAGTATTCATTCAGTTTGGGGAAGTTGATCATGCAAGTGAAGATTCCTTAAGGACTTTTACAAGAAATAGTATGTCAAATCACTTCGTAGTCTGTGTACTCTTTTTTCTATCTTGTACCTTCTTCTCCAAAATCATCTACCTCCTCCAAGATATATACAGTGTTGGGAAAAAAAAAAATCAGTTTTAAGTCCAAGAACTTTGATTGAAAGAGCTGGGAGAATGACTTAAGAACAATTGTCTTCCACCTGGGAGATCTTGTAAATAAAAAGGGAATACATTTCCTCCCTAGAGAAATCAAGCTGTAAATAAACGGAACGAGCTAAGATCCTAAATTATCTGACATCCAGACATCTCTTACACACGTGGTCCCAGAACGTTTCTTTCTGTAATGTTAAAACTATTTCGAAAATCTTGGGTATAGGTAAGTGGTGACATTTGGTTCCTGAGAGCAAAGTTTGAACAAGATGATTTGAAAAAATATCATCTCAAGGCTCTTACAGGAACACGTAGAGATGTTAGTGTCTTCACCAGGCATCCCTTACCACGATCATTTTCTAATCTTTACTGTATATAAAATTACAGTGTATTGGTTATCCATTTTTTGCCAAATATGCAAGAGCATTAGAAAACAATCATTTGAGGGTAAGCAGAAAACAATAGTGCCTAAAATGGGGAAAATGCGCTATGAAGTGAAATCCCTTTCCTTTCAGATTTTTAAAACAAATGACATTTCAGAGATTTCATTAAAATACATTCTAAAACTTTTCTTATTTCTCCTATAATCCCTTGGAACAAAATCTGTAACAAATTTCAGAGAAAAATGAAGTACAAACAGTATTAGTGAGTGATCCCGGACTCTACCATAGCTTTGCGTGTCCCAGCTATACTAGGGAGATTACAAGCTCTGTGCCACAAAAGGAAATGTCTATTTCTTGTCTTGATTCATCGATCAAGTGGTCTAATAACTCTTCTCATAGTTAGATTCTGGATTTTATTTCAACCTTTCTCTATCAGTAAACTCTCTGACAGCATAGCTGTAGAAGAAGCTGACAGCCTCCCCTGCTTCTAGCGCACTGTGGTAGCAGTTCTCTGGTTTTCTCCTTTCCCCTTTCACTCTGTCTTACTTCTTTGGCTTCCCCTGCTCACTTTGTCCCATGTCACAGTATCTGATTACATGATCCAGGCACTTATGCAATGTACTGGCATGCCTCCTGACGCCCTGGCACCTTGGCCAACATGCTTATGGCAGAGATTATCATGGGAACCTCTGGGTCTATTTAAAATATGATGAAACATATTCAATATCAAGGCCAAGGGGCAAAAGGTGCTTGGGAAATAGGGGAAAATGGAGAAAAATGGAAAACATTACTGCAATAAGCGAGGTGAAAAAGAAAGCATACATGTATTCTAGAAACACTTATTTAATACATTCTACATTCCAGGCATGGAAGATGCAATATATATATATTCCAGGTCCTTAAGAAGTTCAAAGTCTGGTAAGGAAGACAGGCATAGTATATACTGTGGCTCCTTGGTTCTTGAATAATTAAGTCCATAATTTTGTCTTCATAAATCCTTTTAGGGATTAGATTTTTTAACCACAAAAATTGCTTTGAATGAACTAAAGGCCCCAAACTTGTTTTCTCCTAATTGGGCCTTGGGCAGCTGCTATGGATATCCCCTGATGCATTATTGTACCTAATATAAGAATATTGATTATCTATTTGCACCAGACACGAAGGTGCTTACATAGGCCACTTCATTTAGAAAACTTGATATTATCCACTGAATGCCATTCAAAGCCTAAATGAGTGTTTCTTGTGGCCTCTTGTGGTGGGGTCAGTGTTAGATGCATACATGAGACAGCAAGCCTAAAGACTGATATTTACCAGTCTGATCTCCCTTCCTCTTTGACACGTCCCATCTAGGAACTTATAGCTTCATTGGCATCCAAATATTTTTATTTTTTTAAATTTTTATTTATTTATTTTTGGCTGCATTGGGTCTTCATTGCTGTGTGCGGGCTTTCTCTAAGTTGCCGAGCGGGGGTTACTCTTCGTTGTGGTGTGCGGGCTTCTCATTGCAGTGGCTTCTCTTGTTGTGGAGCATGGACTCTAGGCGCGCAGGCTTCAGTTGTCGGGGCACGAGGGCTCAGTAGTTGTGGCTCGCGGACTCTAGAGCACAGGATCAGTTCCTGTGGCGCAGGGGCTTAGTTGCTTCGTGGAATGTGGGATCTTCCCGGATCAGGGCTTGACGGATTCTGCCGGACCTTGGCAGGTGGATTGTGGGCTCAGTAGTCGGGGCACGAGGGCTCAGTAGTTGTGGCTCGCGGACTCTAGAGCACAGGATCAGTTCCTGTGGCGCAGGGGCTTAGTTGCTTCGTGGAATGTGGGATCTTCCCGGACCAGGGCTTGACGGATTCTGCCGGACCTTGGAAGGTGGATTCTTAACCACTGCACCACCAGGGAAGCCCTCCAAATGGTTTATACTCTCTATTTTAACTCCGAATTATGTCATCAGCACTGAGTGTATCTAGAGTATTCTTATTCTTGGGCTTTTTTTTCTTTTTTATGATAAAAATTTTTTAAATGGGGATTGGTGCCTTCATCAGCATTACTGTGGCAATTGGGAAATATCTAAGTATCTAGACTTGACCATTAACCGACATCTCTAGAAGTGTTCTGATCCACCCAACCACACTATTCTGTCCATATTCTAACCTCGTTTGACTTGGTTCCTCAACTCCAAATTCTTCTCTTAAGAGCACTAACCTTAATCTTTAGAGTCAGACACATGCAAATACCTCAGCCTTGTAAATCTCCTTGGCTGATTTTCTGATATTTGCCCTCTGGAACCAAGCACAGTGGTGTGAAAGACACTCTTAAAACTCTCTGCACTATCCCTTCAGACTTGAGAAGCTGGATCCTTGCGTGATCAGGCTTCCCACTAGGTCAGGAAACAAGATATTCTCTCTTTTCCTGCCCTTCTCAAAGAGGAAACACCCCCAAGAGCAACTGCAAGGAGTTTTTGCAAGCATACACAACTCTTTGTGAGAAAGAAGAACATTTCAGGGTGAACCACACCCACCCAAGAAAACAATACTCAGCTGATAGTGATGGAATAAAGTCATAATACTGTTTTGAGCAACTGACATTTTCAGAAAACTGACATTTTCTACTCCTAAGCAATTATGCTCCATAACTTCTCATTTTTCTCTCACCCTTGAAAGTCTGATCCTCAGATGGGTGAGATAAAGAGGCCAAACTAACTTAATCTAGGAAAACATCAGCAGGAGATCTTGATAAAGGTATGGCGGAAGAAAAGGGATGATTAGGAAGATGACATTGTATTGGTGGAGATAAGATTCAATGCTATAATTGCCAGTAATAAATATAAACTTTATATAACTGCCTTTAGGTCAGACGTGCTTATGTTTAGGACAAACACCAGTGAGAATAAGTGGGGCCCTAGAACCCTTCTAAGACTGAAACCCTGGGTGGGATGGAGCTGGTGGTGGGAGAAGGAGGATTAAGAAAAGTGAGCTCCTAGAAGTGGTCATCAAACATTATCCTGGCACCCAAGCTCACCTTCCTAGTTCCTGAGATGTCGACAGGCACTGTTTTGTGTACATGTCACACTATGGGGTAACATCTCCATACAGGATGACGTGTACATGTTTCAGCTTTCTGGTGGTGGTAGCGATGGTGACTGTGATAATGGTATGTGGTCACACAGGAATGGGAAACAAGTATTCTTTGAGAGGACACAAAGGTTTGCTAGTGGCACAAAGTGACTAGATAAATTATTGAGTTATGTATATGTGAATGACCTCCATTTTTTCCTTCTCTTATTTCTAAGCATATTGTTGGGCCATTTGGATATTCTTACCATAAAGATTCTTGTAGAGCAGAAAATAGAACTCACTTGAAGTTAACTCCATGTTATAGCTTTTTAAGTGTTCAAACACATTTGAAGAGATTATGCTTGATATAATGGAGAAGAAGTGACTTTTGTATAGGGTGGATAGGCAGGACTCTAAAAGGCCAAAAAAAAAAAAGAGGACTTTTCTCCATTTTCATTACCATACCCCAGGGGGAGTGGTAGGATTTCAATGGCTGTAAGCTGAGCCTGGGAAAGCATCTCCTAGCATCTCCAGGACTCCCACTTTCCATAAAGGTTTTTTGTACCCAAAACATAACAGAAACAACAGAGTCCCAGAAACCCAGGGTACCATGAAGACTTGGTCATTGGACATTTTAGTAATAATCAGTGAGAACAAAGTACATGAACAGCCTCTGAGGCTTTCGTGCAGATTAACCTTCTGGAATTTATCCAAGACCTTGACAGGAAGAAAGAGAATCTCCAAAGTAAACAAAGACTGAATTCTCCCAGTTGATTGGGTTCTCAGAACCTAATTTGAGTTTATAAGAAGAAGGCATAGGTATATGACATATTTCTCACTCTTCAGCTTGTGGCTATTAAAGCCATATCCACTACAAACCATACCTACAAATATTGAAGGTGACTTCCCCGAGCCCTATTTCTGATAACTCCTACCGTGTGGTTTGGTGATAAGAATTCACTAAGTGAACTTGCCACGGAGTGATAGAACATTCACCAGTCACTCATAACTTAAATACTTCTGCTTTCTTATCCCTTTGAACTTAGTTCCTTTCCTTAGAGAAATAAAGGCTCGTGCTCACATGAGTCATTGGCCCTGACTCTTGATGATGGGGTCCCAGCTCCTCAACTTCATGTTTCCAAGAAAAACTCCTCTTCTTTACCCTTTCCTGAATTTTACTATTTTCTTCCGTCTCTACCTTGTTCTGTCCTTTATACAATTTTTGACAGCCTAATCTAATCTGCTGCCAGTATTTTCATTTACATATCTTGATTTCTACCTACAGAGAACACTGTAACTCTAATCTACAATTTCTCCAGTCTTTTCTAGTGTTTTGCTCTTGACTCGGTCTGATCTCCTTGATACTGACCTACAGCATATACTGTCTTCTTTTCCAAACCTGGAAATTACAACTAAACACCAACTCTTCCTAACATCCTCATACTGCCTATTACTCAGTGTGACATGAGGATGTTTTCAACTTAATAGGTGACTCTATAAAACCAAAACACTTTAAAGATATAAAAATAATGGTGGCATTAGTTTTTTATTGATTTTCCCCCTTTTTTCTTGGTTTGTTTGTTTTATTTGTTTTGAAGCAAAGTGCATGCCCCTAATCATGTGTAGCCAATCACATCTATTTCTGCCTTCTAATAAACTCCTGATAGAGATCAAATTGACTTACATCACCAATGTTTTGTTATTTCTAAAAAAATTTAAATGACATTAAAACGTTAGTGAACAGAAAATTAATGAATTGTAAAGGAATTCCTTTCTGGCACCTATTAACCATATTCATTGTCCCACCTTTGCAGTTTGGCTTCTACATTAAGTGAAATTTGAAGAACATAAAGTAGTTCAAGAGAAAGACCTAAAAATGACTAGAAGACTAGTGGTATAAAGAGAAGCAAAAAAAAAAAAAGTTAGAATAAAGAACTAATATGAATATAGTACATAAGACCACATAGTTGAGGGGAAACCATCAATGAACATATGATTTGTTAATCTAAAAAACAAATAGACTTGTTTTACCTTTAAACATTGGTAAGCAACACTATGAAGCATTGAACATGGTTTTTAAAATTTTTTTAGGTTTTTTTCATTTCAAAGAAAATCATCTGCCTTAATAAATCCAATAGGCAAATAAACTCAAAGTTCAGCAAAAAAGGACGTTCTACCAGTTAACTATTGCCTGCACACCAAAACAATGTTCTTGAAACAGTTATTCAGAACTAAACCCATCTTCCAGTAATACTAAAGTGTGACTGTATGTTTAGTGATGACTCATCTACTCTTTTATGGAAAGCCAGTATTATTGACATGACATAAAACATATGGTACGACAAGAACAGCAGCATTTTGGAGATCACGTACACCATTCTTTTCAGCTTACAAACAAAGCAAATGGAATACCCTAGGATTCAGTGACTTGCATAAATACATATTGTTATTTAATAGAGTTGGAGGTGTCCTCATTTCTAATATAGTGTCCAACTGCTATGTAGGAAACTGATAGATTCAAGGACCCTATGTGGAATAGATAGAAAACCACAAACACTAGCAAGGTGACCATCATAAATAAAATTTGAATGCATTTAAAAGTTTTTTAATTTACTGCCTTTTTAAATTATTCAAAGAGCTCATCAGCTTAGAAATGTCTTGAAGCCAATAATTTATAATTTTTAGACTGTTTCATAAAAATGTCATAGGGCGTAGCTTCCAAATAAGATTTGCCATTGAGTTCAGAAAATATTATTCTTTCTTTTTCTTTTTCTTTTTTTTAACACCGTTATTTTTGCCAAGCCCTCTAGTCAGCACTGGGGATAAAATGGCAAGGCAGACATGTTTCCTGCTCTATAATTGCTTGAAGACTAGTGGGGATTTGAAGCAATTAAACAAGCAATTGGAATCAAAGTAAGAACCTTATTGTTTTATTTGAAATATAGTTAACTTACAGTATAATATTAGTTTCAGGTGTATAACATAGAGATTCAATATTTTTATAGAATATACTCTATATAAATTAGTATAAAATATTGGCTATACTCCCTGGGCTGTACATTACATGCTTATATTTTAATTATTTTATACCTAGTAGTTTGTAACTCTTAATCCTCTTCACCTATCTTACCCCTCCCCTGCCTCCCCACTGGTAACCACTAGTTTGCTCTCTGTATCTGTGAGTCTTTTGTTTTATTATATTCATTTTTTGTTTTATATTTTAGATTCCACATATATGTTAAAGTATTCAGTATTTGTCTTTTTCTGTCTGACTTATTTCACTGAACATAATATCCCCCAGGTCCATCCATGTTGTTGCAAATGGCAAAATTTCATTCTTTTTATGGCTGAGTAATATTCCATTGTGTATATACACCACATCTTCTTTATCCACTCATCAGTCAATGGACACTTAGGTAGCTTCTATATCTTGGCTATTATAAATAATTCCACTATGAACACTCGAGTGCGTATATCTTTTTCAATTAGTGTTTTCATTTTCTTTAAACATAACCCAGGAGTGGAATTGCTGGATCATATGGTAGTTTTATTTTTAATTTTTTGAGGAACCCCCAAACTGATTTTGATAGTGGCTATACCAATTTACATTCCCATCAGCAAAGTACTAGAGTTCCCTTTTCTCCATATCCTTGTGAACACTTGCTATTTCTTATTTTTTTGACAATAGCTATTCTGACAGGCATGAGGTAATATCTCATTGTGGTTTCGATTTGCATTACCCAGATGATTAGTGATATTGAGCATCTTTTCATGTGCCTGTTGACCATCTATAAGTCTTCTTTGGAAAAAAGCCTATTCGTGTCCTCTATCCAATTTTTAATCGAGTTGGTTTTTTTTCTTTTTTTGTATGAGCTCTTTATATATTTTGGATATTAACACCTTATTAGACATATCACTTGCAAATATCTCCTCCCATTCAGTAGGTTGCCTTTTTGTTTGGTTGATAGTTTCCTTCTCTGTGCAAAGCTTTTACATTTAATTAGGTCCCATTTGTTTATTTTTGTGTTGTTTTGATCCAAAGAAATATTGCTAAGACCTTTGTCAAGAATACTGCCTATGTTTTCTTCTAGGAGTTTTATGGTTTCTGGTCTTACATTTAGGTCTTTTCTCCATTTTAAGTTGATTTTTTTATATATTATGAGAAAATGTTCTAACTTTGTTTTTTCATGTGTAGCTGTCCAGTTTTCCCATCACCACTTATTGAAGAGACTGCCTTTTCCCCATTGTAAATTCTTTCCTTGTTTGCTGTAGACTAAGTGACCATAAGTGCATGGGTTTATTTTTGGGCTCTCTATTCTGTTCATTGATCTACATGTCTGTTTTTGTGCCAGTCCCATGCTGTTTTGATTACTATGACTTTGTAGCATAGTCTGAAGTCAGGGAGTGTGATACCCCCAGCTTTGTTGATTTTTCTCAGGATTGCTTTGGCTATTCAAGGTCTTTTGTGGTTCCATACAAATTTTAGGATTATTTGTTCTAGTTCTGTGAAAAATGTCATAGGTATTTTGACAGGGATTGTGTTAAATCTGTTTGGGGTAGTATGGATTTTATCAATATTAATTCTTCCAATCCATGAACATGGGATATCTTTCCATTTATTTGTTCAATTTCCTTCAACAATCTTCAGTTTTCTTTATCAATGTCTTATAGTTTTCAGAGTATAGGTCTTTCATCTCCTTAATTTATTTTTAGACATTTTTTATGTGGTTGTAAATAGGATTGTTTTCTTTATCTTTATGATAGTTTGTTTTCAGTGTGTAGAAATGCAACAGATTTCTGTATATTAATCTTGTATTCCGCAACTTTACTGAATTCGTTTATTCTAATAGTTTTTTCAGGGGGAGTCTTCAGGGTTTTCTATGCAGTATCACATCATCTGCAAATACTGGCAATTTTATTTCTTCCTTTCCAATTTGGATGCCTTTTACTTCTCTATCTTCTCATACTGCTGTGGCTAGGACTTCCAATTCTATCTTAAATAGAAATTATGATAGTGGGCATCCTTGTCTTGTTCCTGATCTCATGATGTGAGATCCTTTTTATGTTTGTTGAACTTGGTTTTCTAATATTTTGTTGACGATTTTTGTATCTAAGTTCATCAGTGATATTAGCCTGTAACTTTCTTTTTTGTAAGGTCTTTGTCAGGTTTTGGTATCATTTAATGCTGACCTGGTAAAGTGAGTTTTTAAGTGTTCCCTACTCTTCAATTTTTTGGAATAGTTTTAGAAGGATAATTATTAGTTCTTCTTTATATGTTTGGTAGAATTCCCCTGTGAAACCATCTAACCCTGGATTCCCAAAAAAAAGTTTGGAGATTTTTGATTACTGATTCCATTTCATTACTAGTAATTAGTCTTCAGATGATCTATTTCTTCTTGACTCAGTCTTAGAAGACTGTATGTTTCTAGGAATTTATCCATTTCTTTCAGGTTGTCTAATTTGTCAGCATATAACTATTAGTGGTATAGTCTTATGATTGTTTATATTTCTGTGATATTGTTTGTAACTTCTTTTTTAAAATTAGTTTTGCTAGAGGTTTATCAATTTTGTTTATCTTTTTGGAAAACCAGCTCTTAGTTTCAATAATTTTTTTTTTGGTCTCATTTATTTCTGCTCTGATCTTTCTTTTACTGACTTTGGGGTTTGTTTGTTCTTATTTTTGCAATTCCTTTACAAGGAAAAGTAGGATGAGATTTTTCTTATTTTTTGAGGTAGGCTGGTATCTCTCTTAGAACTGCTTTTTCTGCATCCCATAGATTTTGGAAGTTTGTGTTTTTATTTTCATTTGTCTCAAGGTATTTTCTCACTTGCTCTTTGATTTCTTCATTGACCCATTCGTATTTTAGTAGCAAATATTTAGTCACCACATGTTTGTATTTTTCCCAATTTTCTTCCTGTAATTGATTTCTAGTTTCATACTGTTGTGGTCAAAAAAAAGATGCCTGATATAATTTCAGTCTTCTTAAATTTACTGAAACTTGTTTTGTGGCCTAGCATGTGATCTATCTGGGAGAACATTCAATATGCACTTGAAAAGAATGTACATTCTGCTGATTCTGGATGGAATGTCCTGTAGAAATATTTTAAGTTCATCTGGTTTAACATATCATTAAGTTCACATTTTCCTTATTGGTTTTCTGTCTGAATGATCTATTGACGGAAGTGGGTTTTAAAGTCACCTATTACTATTGTATTACTGTCAATTTCTCACTTTATGTCTGTTAATATTTACTTTATATATATTTAGGTGCTCTTATATCAGGTGCATATGTGTTTATGAATGTTATATCCTCTATATGGAATGACCCCCTTTATTATTGAATAATGCCCTTCTTTGTCTTTTATTATAGACTTTGGTTTAAATTCTACTTTTTTGATATGAGTATTGCTACAGCCACTTTTTTTTAGTTTTCACTTCCATGGAATATCTTTTTCCAGCCTCTCTCTTTCAGTCTTTGTCTTTAGCTCCTAAGTGAGTCTCTTGTGAGCAGCATATAGACCAGTCTTCTTTTCTTATCCAGTCAGCCACCCTAAGTCTTTTGACTGGGGCATTTAGTCCATTGACATTTAAAGTGATTATTGATAGTTAGGTACTTACTGCCGTTTTGTTACTTGTTTTGTAGGTGTTTGTAGTTCTTCTCTGTTCTTTTTTTTTTCCTTCGCTTAGTCTCATTTAGTCTGTCATTATGGTTTAATGATTTTCTTTAGTGTTATGTTTGGGTTCCTTTCTTTTTAATTTTTGTGTATCTCTTGTAGGTTTTGGATTTGTAGTACCATGAAGTTCATATATGCTTACCTATAATTGTACCTATGTGTTTTAAACTGATAATCATGTAAGTTCAAACACATTCTAAAAGATCTACATTTTTTACTCACCTCTCCCCCACATTTTGTGTGTTTGATGTCATATTTTTACATATTCATGTCTGGCCCTGAAATGTTTATTGTAGTTATAGTTGACTTTATAATTTTTGGCTTTTATCCTCCATACTAGCTTATTTAAGTGATTGATCCACTGCCTTTACTATATATTTGCTATATATTGTACATTACTACATACCTTCTCACCTCCTACTAGACTCCATTTGATTCTTTCTTTACAGTCTTGTTTACAGAAGAGTGATTCTGCTAGTTCGGGTTATTCTCAGTGAGAGTTGCTTGGTATTTAGTTGTAGTTTTGATACGTTCACAGGAGGATGTGAGCTCAGAGTCTTCCTAGTCTACCATCTTGACGCTGCCCCCTCTCAAAATAAAAATATTTTAAGTCCCTATTATTTTTCAGGCACTATCCTGAAAAAGCTGCTAGAAAAAGCTGTACATCAGCAAAGGAGGCAGGCAAAACCTCTTCTCTAGTCTTCTATGGAAGGAAAGAAGAGGAAGAGAAAGAAAGAGAGAGAGAAGGAGAGACAGAAGGATGGAGATAAAGAGAAGTAAAATATAAATAAATATATATTCATAAATAATTCATGTGATACCACAAAATGATAAGCTATGAAGAAAATAAGTTAGGGCAAAGGGAACAGAGTGCCTGGGTCTGAACAACAAGCATGGCTCTTTTTGAAGTCCTCTCTAAGGTAATGCATTGGAGCAAAGAAGTAAATGGCAAGTAGATCAGCCATAGAAAGATCTGGGAGACCATTCTAAGCAGAGGATACCACAAGTGCAATGGCCAAAAGATGGAGAGTGTTTGACAGTTAGAGAAGCACCAGAGCCAGTATTATGGAAATGGAGTAAAGGAGTGGGAGAGAGATTAAAAGAAGATGAGATGGGAAGAAGTCATGTCAGATTAGGAAAGGTTTATAGGTCATGGTAGGAGTTTTGATTTGATTCTATGTGTGTTGGGAAACCCTTTCAAAATAGTGGAATGTAGGGGAAAGAGTGGAAGCAAGGGAACCAGTTAGGAGACTGGGACAGGAGGCTAGAGTTATAGGGGTGACCCAAGAGAGAGTGGTATTGGTGTAGTTGTTAAGAAAAGACTAGATAAATATGTATTAGAAGTAAAGCATACTTGCTAATGAATTGATTAGATGTTGAATATGGAGGAACAGGAAAAATCATGATGAATCCTGGATGTTTGCCTTAGAAGGGCTAACAAACTCAGCATTGGAGAACAAGTAAGCATTCCTGAAGACCATAATAGTCTGCCAGATTTATTTGGTCAAATTATGCATATGTTCTCCAAATACACAACTAAGTATTACCCAACTACATTAACTAAACTGGGCATTACTGAGCCTAAATTTCAATAAGAATTAAGATAAAAGGTTTATAAGTTCTTTCCTTTTAATTGCTAACCTTGAAAGAAGGTGATCATTAATGAAGGGTGGCAGAATGTTCTATGATATCTATCAAATTTTATTGCTCATGTGCAATCATGAACATAGTGGGGATACAAACGTATGTGTAGATTATGTTTTATTGAAACAGATTAAGCCAGCATAAGAGAAAATCAATATAAGGATAAAATGTTCAAGTTGGAAGGAACTTAGAAAACATCTTATTCATCCACTTTATTTTCCAGATGGGAAATCAAGTATCAGAACTATTAGGTAACTCAAAGTAATTTTGCACAAATTTCTCTGTCTTCCCTATTTACATGAAAGTACATATCATTTAGCCTTCTTCTATCTCTCTTTTGATTTCTTAATACATATGATTTTTAAACTCAAGAAGCTGTCTAATCTTACAATATGACAAACTAAGCTCATGTTGTTTACCTCCTTTCCTCCAAAACTCCACTCAAATAATAGTAAACACATAATAAATGTATAAACTAATAAAATGAATGCAAGGAGAACTTTGAGTACAGGAGATTCCAACACATATCTGGAAAAGGCTAAAGGGATAAAAAAAATCAGTGAATGGTGAAATAAAAACAAGGAAGTCATGCCCTAAAATACAAACAGAAATGGTTGCAGAGGAGCAGCCAGACAAACTGGTTTTTGTGAGTTAGATCTTTGTCTCATCAATAGAAAATATTTAAGATAGATGATTCAAAAAACAGGGATATAACTAAAGTATTTAGAAATTTGGAGGTATAAGAATAGATGGGATGGCAAGGAATGTGGGCAGCCTCTAGGAGCTAAGAGTGGTTCTGGCTGATAGCAAGCAAGGAAATAGGACTTCTGGCCTACCATAGCAAGAAGGTGAATTTTGTCTGCTCTAAGAATAAATTGGCTTTTCCCCAGATCTCACGTGCAAAAACGCAGTTTGGCTTATACCTCGATTTTAGCCTTGTGATACTCTGAGGAAAGAACCTAGCCAGGCTGTGCTGGATTTCTGACCTACAGAACTGAATTGGTTCAAGATGGCGGAGTAGAAGGACATGCTGTCACTCCCTCTTGTGAGAGCACTGGAATCACAATTAACTGTTGAACAATCATCAACAAGAAGACCCTGGAACTCACCAAAAAAGATACCCCACATCCAAAGACAAAGGAGAAGCCACAATGACATGGTAGGAGGGGTGAAATCACAATAAAATCAAATCCCCTAACTGCTGGGTGGGTGACTCACAAACTGGAGAACACTTATACCACAGAAGTCCACAAACTGGAGTGAAGGTTCTGAGCCCCACATCAGGCTTCACAACATGGGAGTCTGGCAACAGGAGGAGGAATTCCTAGAGAATCAAACTTTGAAGGTGAGCAGGATTTGATTGCAGGACTTCAACAAGACTTGGGGAAACAAAGACTCCACTCTTGCAGGGCACACACAAAGTAGTGTGCGCACTGGGACCCAGGGGAAGGAGCAGTGACTGCACAGGACACTGAACCAGACCTACCTACTAGTGTTGGAGGGTCTCCTGTGGAGGCGGGGTGTGGCTGTAGCTCATCATGGGGATGGGGACACTGGCAGCGGAGGTTCTGAGAGGTACTCCTTGGTGTGAGCCCTCCCGAGACTGTCATTAGCCTCACCAAAGAGCCCAGGTAGGCTACAGTGTTGGGTTGCCTCAGGCCAAACAACCAACAGGGAGGGAACCCAGCCCCACCCATCAACAGTCAAGTGGATTAAAGTTTTACTGAGCTCTGCCCACCAGGGCAACAGTCAGCTCTACCCACCACCAGTCCCTCCCATCAGGAAATTTACACAAGCCTCTTAGATAGCCTCATCCACCAGAGGGCAGACTGCAGAAGCAAGAAGAACTACAATCCTGCAGTTTGTGGAACGAAAACCAAATTCACAGAAAGATAGACAAGATGAAAATGCAGAGGGCTATGTACCAGATGAAAGAAAAAAAATAAAACCCCAGAAAAACAACTAAATGAAGTGGAGATAGGCAACCTTCTAGAAAAAGAATTCAGAATAATGATAGTGAAGATGATCCAGGACTAAGAAAAAGAATGGAGGCAAAGATTGAGAAGATGCAAGAAATGTTCAACAAAGACCTAGAAGAATTAAAGAACAAACAAACAGAGATGAACAATACAATAACTGAAATGAAAAATACACGAGAAAAATCAATGGCAGAATAACTGAAGCAGAAGAATGGATAACTGACCTGGAAGATAGTTGGTGGAATTCACTGCTGTGGAACAGAAGAAAGAAAAAATAATGAAAAGAAATGAAGACAGCCTAAGAGAAGAAATGTTCAACAAAGACCTAGAAGAATTAAAGAACAAACAAACAGAGATGAACAATACAATAACTGAAATGAAAAATACACGAGAAAAATCAATGGCAAAATAACTGAAGCAGAAGAATGGATAACTGACCTGGAAGATAGATGGTGGAATTCACTGCTGTGGAACAGAAGAAAGAAAAAATAATGGAAAGAAATGAAGACAGCCTAAGAGACCACTTGGACAACATTAAACTTAACAACATGCACATTATAGGGGTCCCAGAAGGAGAAGAGAGAGAGAAAGGACCCAAGAAAATATTTGAAGAGGTTATAGTCGAGAATTTCCCTAACATGGGAAACGAAATAGTCACCCAACTCCAGGAAGCACAGAGAGTCCCATACAGGATAAACCCAAGGAGAGACACGGCAAGACACACAGTAATCAAATTGGCAAAAATTAAGGACAAAAATTATTGAAAGCAGCAAGGGAGAAATGACAAATAACATACAAGGGAACTCCCATAAGGTTAACAGCTGATTTCTCAGCAGAAACACTACAAGCCAGAAGGGAGTGGCACGATATATTTAAAGTGATCAAAGGGAAGAACCTACAACCAGGAGTACTCTAGCCGGCAAGGATCTCTTTCATATTCGATGGAGAAACCAAAAGTTTTACAGACAAGCAAGCTGAATGGATACAAAAACAAGACCCATATATATGCTGTCTACAAGAGACGCACTTCATACCCAGGGACACATACAGACTGAAAGTAAGGGGATGGAAAAAAGATATTTCATGAAAATGGAAATCAAAAGAAAGCTGGATTAGCAATACTCATATCAGATAAAATAGACTTTAAAATAATAAATGTTATAAGAGACAAGGAAGGACACTACATAAAAATCAAGGGATCAATCCAAGAAGAAGACATAACAATTATAAATATATATGCACCCAACATAGAAGCACCTCAATACATAAAGAAACTGCTAACAGCTATAAATGAGGAAATCGACAGTAACACAAAAATAGTGGGGGACTTTAACACCTCACTTACACCAATGGACAGATCATACCCAGGGACACATACAGACTGAAAGTAAGGGGATGGAAAAAAGATATTTCATGAAAATGGAAATCAAAAGAAAGCTGGATTAGCAATACTCATATCAGATAAAATAGACTTTAAAATAATAAATGTTATAAGAGACAAGGAAGGACACTACATAAAAATCAAGGGATCAATCCAAGAAGAAGACATAACAATTATAAATATATATGCACCCAACATAGAAGCACCTCAATACATAAAGAAACTGCTAACAGCTATAAATCTTGGTGAATTTAAGAAAATTGATAACATATCAAGCATCCTTTCTGACCACAAAGCTATGAGATTAGAAATCAATTACAGGGAAAAAAACGTAAAACACACAAACACATGGAGGCTAAACAATACGTTACTAAATAACCAAGAGATCACTGAAGAAATCAGAGAGGATATCTAAAAATACCTAGAGAAAAATGACAATGAACACATGACAATCCCAAACCTATGGGATGCAGCAAAAGCATTTCTACAAGGGAAGTTTATAGCAATATGATCCTACCCCAAGAAAGAAGAAAAATCTCAAATAAACAATCTCACTTTACACCTAAAGGAACTAGAGAAAGAAGAACAAACAAAACCCAAAGTTAGCAGAAGGAAAGAAATCATAAAGATCAGAGCAGAAATAAATGAAATAGAAACAAAGCAAACAATAGCAAAGGTCAATGAAACTAAAAGCTGGTTCTTTGAGAAGATAAACAAAATTGATAAACCATTAGCCAGACTCATCAAGAAAAAGAGGGAGGGGATTCAAATCAATAAAATTATAAATGAAAAAGGTGAAGTTACAACAGACACCACAGAAATACAAAGCATCCTAAGAGACTACAAGTGACTCTATGACAATAAAATGGACAACCTGGAAGAAATGGACAAGTTCTTAGAAAAGTATACCCTTCCAAGACTGAACCATGAAGAAATAGAAAATGTGAACAGACCAATCACAAGTAATGAAATTGATACTGTGATTAAAAAACTTCCAACAAACAAAAGTCCAGGACCAGCTCGCTTCACAGGTGAATTATCTCCAACATTAGAGAAGAGCTAACACCCATCCTTCTCAAACTCTTCCCAAAAAATGCAGGGGAAGGAACACTCCCAACCTCATTCTATGAGGCCGCCATCACCCTGATACCAAAACCAGACAAAGATACTACAAAAAAAGAAAATTACAGACCAACATCACTGATCAATATAGATGCAAATATCCTCAACAAAATACTAGGAAACAGAATCCAACAACACATTAAAAGGATGATACACCATGATCAAGTGGGATTTATCCCAGGGATGCCAGGATTCTTCAATATATGCAAATCAATCAACATGATACACAATATTAACAAATGGAAGAATAAAAACCATATGATCATCTCAATGGAGGCAGAAAAGCTTTTGACAAAATTCAACACCCATTTATGACAAAAACTCTCCAGAAAGTGGGCATAGAGGGAACCTACCTCAACATAATAAAGACCATATACAACAAAACCCACAGCAAACATCATTCTCAATGGTGAAAAACTGAAAGCATTTCCTCTAAGATCAGGAACAAGACAAGGATGGCCACTCTCACCACTATTGTTCAACATAGTTTTGGAAGTGCTAGCCACAGCGATCAGAGAAGAAAAAGAAATAAAAGGAATCCATATTGGAAAAGAAGAAGTAAAACTGTCACTGTTTGCAGACGACATTATACTATACATAGATTATGCTAAAGAGGCCACCAGAAAACTACTAGATCTAATCAATGAATTTGGTAAAGTTGCAGGATCCAAAATTAATGCACAGAAATCTCTTGCATTCCTATACACTAATGATGAAAAATTCTAAAGAGAAATTAAGCAAACACTCGCATTTACCATTGCAACAAACAGAATAAAATACCTAGGAATAAACCTATCTAGGGACACTAAAGACCTGTATGCAGAAAACCATAAGACACTGATGAAAGAAATTAAAAATGATACAAACAGATGGAGAGATATACCATGTTCTTGGATTGGAGGAATCCATATTGTGAAAATGACCATACTACTCAAAGCATTCTACAGATTCAATGCAATCCCTATCAAATTACCAATGACATTATTTACAGAACTAGAACAAAGAATCTTAAAGTTTGTATGGAGACATAAAAGACCCCGAATAGCCAAAGCAGTCTTGGGGGAGAAAACGGAGTTGGAGGAATCAGGCTCTCTGACTTCAGACTATACTACAAAGCTACAGTAATCAAGACAATATGGTACTGGCACAAAAACAGAAAAATAGATCAATGGAACAGGATACAAGGCCCAGAGAGAAACCCACGCACCTATGGTCAACTAATCTATGACAAAGGAGGCAAGGATATACAATGCAGAAAAGAGAGTCTCTTCAATAAGTGGTGCTGGGTAAACTGGACAGCTACATGTAAAAGAATGAAATTAGAATACTCCCTAACACCATACACAAAAATAAAACTCAAAATGGATTAAAGACCTAAATGTAAGACCAGACACTATCAAACTCTTAGAGGAAAACATAGGAAGAACACTCTGACATAAATCACAGCAAGATCTTTTTTTGATCCACCTCCTAGAGTAATGGAAATAAAAACAAAAATAAACAAATGGGACGTAGTGAGACTTAAAAGCTTTTGCAAAGCAAAGGAAACCAGAAAGGAGACAAAAAGACAACCCTCAGAATGGGAGAAAATATTTGCAAATGAATCAATGGACAAAGGATTAATCAATTACCATATGATCCAGCCATCCCACTACTGGGCATATACCCAGAGAAAACCATAATTCAAAAAGACACATGCACCCCAATGTTCATTGCAGCCCTATTTACAATAGCCAGGTCATGGAAGCAACCTAAATGCCCATCGACACATGAAGGATAAAGAAGTGTGGTACATATATACAATGAAATATTACTCAGCCATGAGAAGGAACGAAATTGCATCATTTGTAGAGATGTGGATGAATCTAGAGACTGTCATACAGAGTGAAGTAAGTCAGAAAGAGAAAAACAAATATCGTATATTAACACATGTATGTGGAACCTAGAAAAATGGTACAGATGAACTGGTTTGCAAGGCAAAAATTTAGACACAGATCTAGAGAACAAATGTATGGACACCAAGGGGGGAAAGTGGCAGGGGTGGTGGTGTGATGAACTGGGAGATTGGGATTGACATATATACACTAATATGTATAAAATGGGTAACTATGAAAAACCTGCTGTATAAAAAAATAAATAAAATAAAATTCAAAAATTAAAAAGAAAAGAATAGATGATATTACATGCCAAACACTATTCTAAAATACTTCAATGTATTACAACTTATAAAGTTGATACTTCCATCTCTATTTTACAGAGGTACTGAAGGTTAATAAGCCAAAGCTCATCCAGCTAATAAGTGGTGAAGCAAGGATTTGAACCCAGACTCTACACTTTTAGCCACAACATTATGCTCACTGCACATACAATTGTGGAGGAAGTGCAATGAAAACTAAAACTAGAAATAGTTTAAAGAGGTTATTTCAGAGAAATGGGACCTGGGCTAGGCAGAAATGCGACACAGATTGCACTTTTTTTTTTTTAGAGTTTCTATATCTTTAAACATTTGCAAATATTACTTAAAAGAAACCAAATTTTTTAAAAAGAAGTAAAACCAAGGGTTCTAAAAGCATTAAATGGTATTGAGTAATGTGAATATATTCAGATTGCCCTAACATAGAGCACATGAAGAGTTTTCTCTGTTTTTCAGTTTCCATGCTAGGATCCTAAGGATCAACAAAAACAACGACTTCATATATCAAGAGACTCATATTTTCAAACTTCAAATAGTTCCATGGCCACCCCTGTAATATTTAAAAGTGTACAAGGACCTACTGTATATAGCACAAGGAAGTCTACTCAATACTATATAAGAGCCTATATGGGAGAAAAATCTAAAAAAGAGTGGATATACATATATGTATAACAGATTCACTTTGCTGTACACCTGAAACTAACACAACATTTAAAATCAACCATAACACCAATAAAATTTTTTTAATAAATGAATAAAAGTGTACAAGGAAGAAAAAGCCTAAGCCTAAAGAGCCATAACTTAATAATACAGAGTCAATATAATCCAGACCCTCCATAAGGGTTATTTATTTTTCCCATATGAACTTAGATTCTAAGAATGAAATTCAGAAAGAAGTCCATTACATAAGATAACCAACACCAGGAACTGATGATCTTACTGTGTGAAGGCCACAGAGTCCTAGAAAGAGAGGCCATAATTATTTTAAAATAAGAATAATAATTAGTTGAGATGTATATTATTTTCTTAGGTCCTAGGCCATCATCTCAATATATATCTCATGAGCATGAGTAAAGCAGGAAAATATAATCAAAATCGAGCTTTGAAAGAGATGGTTTAAGACAAAGAGAAACTTAATTGATTTTAACAAGTTTTCAACCCAATAGAGCAAAAATCAGCTGTGGAGTTTATTAAAAGTTCAGGTGGCTGGGACCAATGCTTGCAAATTCTGTTTACTTGGGTAAATGTGCAGCAGAGATACTGGAAAAAACAAACAAAACAACACAACATTTCCACAGCTAGATGCTAAAAGCCCTGAGCTAGTTAATAGAATATCTATGTTTAGGATAGATTACTTCCATTTGAAATAATCTTGTGACTCAGCTGGAAACAATCTATCCTAAACATAGAAAAAATGGATTATCCAGCCAAAAATAGTTAAGGATAATTGGGGCCAGGAATTCTCTTTATTTTTGTTATTCCCATCAATTCCAAGGGAAATAAAGCACCAAAGAGGACAAATGGAATACACATTAACGAGTGTCTTCAGAATATTTCCTCAAACAAAACAGAAATATGTGGTTATTAACCTGGTCCTTCTCTACTGTCATACATTACAGCCGTATTTTGCAAAAACCATATGGATGACAATGGAATACCTTGGACTTAATAAAGTGGCTCCGTTTACAGCTGCAATGTGGATGTGTTATTTTTACTGGAACACATCAACGCAACCTACAGCACTTAGTATGTATCTACTGATCTCACAAATATATTTTTTCCATCCCCATCAATAAAGAGAATTTTTAAAATCAGTCTGCCTTTACATGGGAATGACAGCAATAAACATTTACAGTCAAGGTCCTAGGCTTTGTTAAAGTGCTTGCTCTCTGTCGTAATACAGTACACAGGATGCTTCACATTCTGCACAATGTCACTCTGGTCCTATATAGAGAGAGAAAATGTCATACAAATTGGAACTGGTGAATATAAAGCCCAAGTACTCTGGATGGCCTTGTTAGACACTTTTGAACTAGAGGGTGGAAGATAAACCTGCCAAGATTCATGGGCCAGATATCAGAGAGGGCCTTAGGAGCCTGGCGATTTTTAGGATATCCCCTTAAAGGAAAAGAGCAATTTATTATACCTTGTATATGCTACCTCTAAGAAAGAAGTACATAGTTTGGTTAGTCTATTTGGATTTCGGAAGCAGCATATATGACATGTGAGAATACTGCTCCAACGAATGTATCAGGTGACTTAGAAGGCTGCCAGTGCTGAGTAGAGTCCAGGACATGAGAGAGCTCTGGAGAAAGTCCAGGCTAAGAGCTGAGGAACCTGCAAAGAGGTTCACAGACTAAAGACTTATCCAGAGGTCAAACCTATGATTCCAAACCAATAAAAAGAGTAGAGATAAAAATAATTCTGATTTCATAATTTATATAATACAATTATGTTCTATATATCAATAGTATACTGTTTTGTGCTTATATAGATGTAGGTAATGAATACCACTATGAATCAGATTCCTGCTTTATTCAAAAAGAGCAAGTAATAATATAGTTTACCGTGAATACATTTACAATTAACTAGCTTCATTGATGCACTTTACCACTTTAGACTATCATATTAAAAATAAGAGAATGATATAACTGGAATAGCATTTTCTTTATTCTGTACATGTATATGAGACTGCATACAGAAGTGAAAACATTTTTAAACATTTTGTTAGAAGTGAATTATACTTAATTCAGTAAAAAGAGTCAGTAAAAACATAGTTGTTGTCCATCTGATCTTTTAGACATCTTTATAAATGTACACATACTGCTTAAGAGCATTGTCTCTGAAGTCAAATATATGAGGGTTTATATTTTGCACTACCACTAACTATTCGGTATTTTATTCATATTCATTTTCTTAATAGTACAATGTTTGTAGAAATTTTATAGTTTATGGAATTATGTTATTCTTAAACAGAACACTTCAGAGCCTAGCATTGTGTCTAGAACATAATAAAAGTTTAACACATGTTAACTATAATTATCATTACTATTATTATCTTGCATATATACACATAAACACATTTTATATATGATCTTATATTTGTATATATATGACATATATACATATATATGAACTCTCACTTGTAGTCTATAATATATGCATACAAACACACACACTCAAAAGGAGAGATTCTTTTAGCATAATGTGGGATGGTCATTTAAATTCTCCATTTGTATTCATTTAATAAATAATTGCTGTCCTAAGGCTAGGAATAAACCAGACCTGGTCTCCATCTAAAGGAGGCTACCTTCTATTTCAGAACAAGGAAGAAGCATAACTATACCTATAAGTATCCTCATGATTTCATCTTTTATTGTAAGTAATTTTACTTTTCCTCTTCCAAAGGATACTCGGAATTCATACAAAACACACATGCCCCAGTTTGAGATTAGTTACTAAGAATTCAATCACTACTTTATGCTTAGCTCCAGAGTTCCTGCATCTAATACACCAATATTGTGTCACCTGGAATGACTGCTCCACACAGTTTCAGATGCATATCTGAGCCAAAGAGTCGAATCGTCTCAATATCTCCATTATCTCTTTACATCCACTTAGAACAACACTTATTAGGAAATAAAAATGGAAAACCTTTTCATATTACAACCACCAAGTAACATAAATAACAGGCCAAGCACTACCTCCAAGTCCACCAAGTGCCACATTCAAAGGAACACACTCCAATAACTCAAACAATTTAAAGCAATGCGTATCTATAATTGCATCTCCCAAAACATCAAAGGTAGATCCAATCCATAATTCCCAGCACTGAGGTGCCATTCCTTAATAACTCATTCCCCTTCCTGTTTTTTGTGCTTAAACCCTTCTTTCCCACACCAAAATTCTCCTTGAATTCCAGAGTACATAGACCCTTCTTCAATTATTTATCTTATATTATACATTTATCAGCTATTTAGGGAAGTAACTTGGAACAAGCCAAAGCCCCATAAGGACTAGATAGATGCTTAACAGTTCATTCTAAAGAGACACATATTTTCTTAAGGTTCCCACAATTTTTTTGGAAATCAAACATGGTCATTTGATAATCAAAGAAGATACTCCATATAAAACTCCTGACTGATTCTAGAAACATTTCTTTTTCACTGAAGGTTTTCCAACTATTACCATATTTAAGCATTTATTATTAGTAGTATTTATTTGATGATAATAATTATATAAACAATTCTAATATTAACATCTACTGCCTTTTAAATGTGATAAAGTCATATGACTAGTTCTTAATTTTTGACTAGGTCACCAGAGTTCAACTAAGAATCAGAATTAAGGGATACTATACGTTATGAAAATCAAATGTTCGCATTACTTTTGTATTACCTAAGTACTCTGTAAATTTTGAGAATTGACATGCAAATTTAAACGCTTCTTCATCCAGGAGCTTACTTCTCTGTGAACTCTTTTCTTTCATAAAAATTTAAATCAAAAGTTACATAAGACCATTGTAAAGCAATTATACTCCAATAAAGATGTTAAAAAAAAAAGTTACATAAGGCATTCTGTTAATAGTCAACTCTGAGGAAAAAAAAAAATGGTAATAGCTCTTCAGCCTTTCTTGACCAGAATTTTCACAATATGGTTTTGAGTTCAATACTTGAACTACATTCATTTGGGGGTTTCCATCTGTAAAACTAGAATTCACTCAACAAATATCACTCATTGTGTGCCAGCCACTGTTCATGAACTAGAGGACAACTAAGTTTTTACTTAACATTTTCTATATATTAGTTTATTTAATCTATACAGCAAATTTTGTGGCAGATATTTCTTATCTTTATTTTTACAGCTGAGAAAAATAATTTTCGGCAAGATTGAGGAGTTTTCCAAGAATATATAGCTAATATATGGCATAGGTGAGATTTAGTCCTAAATCATATCTGACTTCTAAGTTCTTTCCAGCTACACAAAATGTTTTCACAGAAGAAAGGAATATTAACCAAAAAAATTGCTAAAAATAACAATTCAATGTGTCTAAAATGGTAAATGAGAACAACATGTAAATAAAAATACAGGCATTTAGACATTGAAGGTACTTATTACTTTTACACAATAGGAAAAAAGAATGTTGGAGGAAGCAACATAAATCAAAATCAGTATGTTTGTATCTGGTAGGACAAGATCATGCTTTTCACATGGGAAAAATACTAGAGCAATCATAATTTAAACAAGTTTATTCTCCCTCTAATTTCACAGTAGCAGGGATCCAAGAGATTTCTATCTTATTATTGTTTGGTTGTGGCTCCCGGTCTCATGATCCGAACAATAAACCTTTCAGAATTCCTGCTGAAGCTTCAGCCATGGCCCCTGCCTTCCAGCTATCGGGGTGAAGGGGTGGAAGAGGAGCATAAATTTGTTCCTTAATGACATTTCTTGGAAACTAAACTTAGCATTTCATTTACTTCCTACTGGCTAGAATTTTGTCACATTTCAACACCTGTTTGCAAGAGAAGCTGGAAAATGTATTCTTTATTCTAGACAATGAGGTAATAGTTAAAAATTGGAAGGAAATTGATTGTGGAAGGAGAGGAAAATGGACATGACAGCCAGAGTTTCTGCTTCAGTATCCAAACCAAACTCATTATCATTCTCCATGGCTAGTTTTTCCTCTTGTCATTATTAATAGCATCATCACTTTTTCCTTCGTTAAGACTCAAAATCTCCTTGTAAATACATTTTAGGGAGGTAAGGTAGAAAAGTGAGAGCTCGTAGAATCAAACTATAGGACTGGACTTGCAAAATAGTCTTCTACTTGCAAGTTCTTTCTATCCATAAAAGTGTTCTAACTTCTTTCTGCCTCAATTTCTTCTTTTTAAAAATAGGAAAACCAATGACGTGACTTTGAGAATCACAAACATATAATTTAAGATATTTAGCATTGTGCTTGACACAGAGTAAGTTTTCATTAAATATCAGCTTATTATTATTCCCTTCTTAATTTTGCCTCTTCTTTCCCTTCATGATCCACACCAAGTCAGTTGCCACATCCTTGAAAGTTAACTAAAATTGTATTAGCAAATGTTCTCCTTGTCCTTCGCCATGTCCTGTACTCAGTTTTCTTTCGTTAGTACTCACATAGCTCTCATACCTAGCCCTCTAAACTGACCCCCATGCTTCCATTCTTTCTTCCCTGAAAGCCATTCAACACAACATGCTAGAAATTCTTTCCAAATAGTACCTCTGAAGAAAAAAAAAATCTCTGTTATCTACAGAAAAAGTTCAGAACATCTTATATAAAATAATACAGATGAGAAAAGGCAGCATAGGGCTTTACACAAAAGAAGTTAGATCCCTTCTATCCCCAGCATCCCATTACACATGTTCTTGAGCTTGATGTTCACATGATCCAAATGCAAGTTATATGATAACCTTGGTTTCTCTTTTGTCCCTTATCCTCTTATGTCTTGTTCTTAAGCAATCCTTGAGTGACTTTACTCCAGTGCCTTTCTTTATAAAGTTTCTTTTAACTAAAATGTCTACCCTGGCTTTTCCACCATCAAAATCTAATTTTTTGAAGCAAGTATGTCAAAATGTTAATAATAGCTGAATCTAAGGGATTGGGTATATAGGTTTCACTATACTGTCCTTTCTGATTCCCATAATTTTGAAAATAAATGTTAAAAAAATTTTTTTAATCTAATTTGTTCCTCAAGGGTAAAACAACTCCTCAAGCTGGAAACATTCTCTTTTCTTTTCTTCTTTATATGGCAGATGGGATGTGGCTCTCATACTATCACTTAATTTTCAGTTTGTATTGTAGCAGCTGGTATATGTATTCTGATTTCTGCTCTAGGTTGTAAGCTCCATGTGGGCTTAGTGCACACCTCACTCATACAATATGAACAACTCAAAAAGAGAACACTCAGGAGATAAACCCTAATATCTTAGTTCATAATGTTATAAAAATATCATAGACTGGGTGGTTTAAACAACAGTTATTTCTCACAGTTTTGGATGCTGGAAGTCAAGATCAGCATGGTCAGGTTCTTGGTGAGGCCTCGCTTCCTGGTTTATAGACAGCTCCCTTCTTGCAAGGAAAACAAGCTCTGGTCCCTCCATCTTCTTTTAAGGGTATTAATCCCATCACAGGGGCTCTGCACTCATGATCTCATCTAAACCTAATTACCTCCCCAAGGTCCCATCACTAAATACCAACACATTGGGAATTAATGCTTCTACATATTGAATTTTGGTAGGACACATTCAGTCCATAGCACCTAATGTCTTGCACACTTTAATTGAATTAAAAAGAGAGATATGTATCTAGTACATGTATTCGATGAGTAGAATTGGCTTCATAAAAAATTAGTGAAGAAAAATAAAAATTAGCAGCAAAAGCAACAATAAAACACTATAAATAAATATTTTCAACATGATAAACTAGTGAAAAATTTGGAAAAGAAAATTAAAATTCACCATAAATTATTGACAATATTTTAGATGATCAAAAAAATTCTGATGATTAGGATCATTCCCACCAGATCATTTTTTACATCCAAAAAGTATCTATAAGACTTGAACCTGAGTTTCAGTCAAGTGAAATCAACATTTATTTATCCCCACCCTCCATAACCACATATATTACATGTTCAAACTTGTGCATGTCATAGGATTCTGAGTCATAAGAGGAAAATTAAAGGTCATAACATTTGGTAAATTAAACAAAATAGAAAATGTTTTTTAGAGATGTGGAAATTGGCTAAACAGAAGAGATATTGATTCATCAAAAAAGGAATGAATTACTAAGTATATAAGAATATAGTTAGTCTCATAAATAAATGTTATCATTGAGAGATGAGCACCTGGAAGTTGTTAGAACTTTCCAGTTTCTCAGTATGCATGATAAGTATTCCTAAGTTAGTTCTCAAATATCTTACTTCACACTAAGTGCTTAGTCATTCTCAACAGATAATTTTGACTCCTTCAGTTATTCTCAAGTTAGACATGCTGTGACAACTACCTTCATTCAAGGATTTGTGGCCCAGAGATAGTAAAAGCAAGAAAAACAGAAACCTTACTATATTTTCTGGATGTCTTATAAATTATAAATGTAAGTTCTATGTCCTGATAAATTACTTAGCCAGATTTAAAGCATGCAACTATTCAAAGTAACCATTTTAGAGTAGTATCTTGAGAAATATCATTGTAAGTAGTCCCAATTTCCACAGCAACTCTGCAGGAGAAATTCTAATTGATTTATTCTTGCTGGAAAAACTTATAATCAGGAAAGGTTATCTCTGGGTCATTAGGATGAAGGCTAACACTGAGAGACAGGAACAGTGGTGGAAGCTCTGCCTATACTCCTGACTGAAAAGCAGGAAGTTGCAGGATGACTTTTCCTCTTGACTTTTACCCCAGTAATTACATGTTTATAATTCATTAATTAGAGGCACAGGGGTCTCTTGACCTAGATAAGCAGGTATATGTATACTAGCAAAGATGAAAATGAAATTTCAAAGTAGTTCTCCCCCTCCAATTTCTTCCTGACTTATGGATTCTTGCCTAAAACATCTATTTCTTTCCATCTGGTTTTGCTTTTACAAAGATCATGTGATACATCAAGAAGGGAAATGAAAGTATTTTCTGTCAGACTTTTTTTATAGAGAGATAAGCTTTCCTTCCTCACAGCAATCACGTTGTTTTGTTCTAGCATCATATTCACCAAAAATGCATTTCTTCAATACAAATTCACACAGTCACTTAAGAGAGCCTACCTTAATCATTTAAGAGTCATTTGAGGTATTCCTAGCCACCATTAAAAACTGCAAACTAAAATTAAGAAAGTCTTTGAGACTAATTGAGACAAATGTGCCATGCCTACTGATTACTGAGAAGCTGCAAGGGAAAAACTTTCTGGTTTTCACTAGGAAAGATTGGATGGTTTCACTTTAAACTACAGTAACCTTCCTCCTCTTAGCATGGAGATGAAAGATGGAATCAGAGGAAGAATGGGTAGGAGAGCCAGAAAGCAACAAACCTAAGACAAAAGTAGGACTTGAAAAAAGGAGTAGCATCCAGTAAACACAAAATGGAATGAAAGACCCCATGTGTAGAGCAGAATTCAGGCAAGTGCTTCTCCCATAAACATGGTAGACATCTCTATAACTTGGCACGTGTGCTAAGTCTCAGTTGTCCCTCATATTTGTATTCCATACACTGGGAACTCCACATGGTGTGGGAAATACTGAAGCAACTTCAGGAGAGGCAGCTTACAAACTTGGACTTTGGAGTTTGAGATTTTGACTTTTATACTTCGTAAAATTGAGCCAGTTACTTAAACTCCTAAGCTTCAATTTTCTCAACATTTAAATATTAACATTATGGGACAATTCTGTTAGGTAACATGTAAATATAAACATTATATTTTATAGGTATTATATTAAATAATACTTAACACATATAGAGATTACCATGTGGCCAGCATTATTCTAAGTGCTTTCATTTACCAGCTCTTCACAACAGCACAAAGAGGTAAACACCATTACTACCCACTGTTACACGAGAAAATGCTAATAAATTAGAGATAACGTGTGCAAATTTCTTGCCCCAATGTTTCATACACAAATGGAGCTCAATAAACAAAAATCATTGCTACTTAAAATATCACCAATGTATTTGTATTGTGGGGGAAAAAGAAACAGTTTCTTAAGTGATGAAGTTTTGTAATTGCTGAAACTATCTAGAAAGAGAATGTAACCTGTAACAAAAATATTTGATAGAAAGGAAATATCTCAACAAATAATTAAGGAAAACTATAATGATATCTACCTGAGGAGTTAATGAATTAGGAGTCGATATAAATTTGTCAAGTCTTCCTTAAAAGAGAGAGAGAGAGAGAGAGACTCAGTTATTCAATAAAATAGTATAATCATTGTGGAAAGGTAAAACTTTAGATTAAGAATATTTTTCCCCTCTAAGGTTTAAGACTGAGAATTTTGGTTTTTAATTCTGAAGTCAATAAAATGTCAAATCATTAAGTGTGAACACTACAGGGAGTAAATATCTATCTAGGCAATTCCATTTCACATATGACCAGGATGAAGCAGTTGATATTTAATGTTTTTTGGTTTTCCTTTTATAAAAACAAAAATGGGTAAAATTCTTAGATCTATGGATTTTCACAAGCACTTGTTTTTTCTTTTCTTTTCCCATGAAGCAGGAGAAATAGCTCAGAAGAAGCAGTGGGTTTTTAATTATTCTCTCTATTTCCCCTTTAACGTTTGCATCTTGATAATTGTTCATAAAATATTTTGCAAAACAAGTCCCAGTTTTTTTGACAGCTACATAGTGCTGCATCAATTCTAAGTTGTCTTCTCATAATTGTTTTTCCCTTCTCAGGTGAAATGTCAAATAGTTCTTTAACACAAGATATCTTGCTCCAAATTTGAGTTGTAAGTCCTGTGAAAAGTTTTGGATTACTATTTGGCCCTTTGGCTCCAATCTTAGAAAACAGTTGGCCTCCACCTGGTAAAAATACTTGCCAAACTGCTCTTTGGAGTCAACTGATTGAAAATTTGCATGTTAAGGCAGCCATCTGGAACCTGATTTTTAATTGGGGAAATGGAGGAGGATATCACTCCCATTGTACAATGGAGACAAAAAGTGTTTATTTCCTCTCATGCTGACTTAATTTTAAAGGGAAAGGTTAAAGTGGAGAATATGAAAAACAGAACTTTGTTCCCATATGTTCTCATTGCCTTCTCATGTAAATTTGAAGGCACTGTGTGAACTGGCAGATCCTAAGACTGCCAATAGCAGGAACTGAAACAATCTAAAATTATATGTTAATGGGGAAAGTCTCTGGGGATGTTCAAAAATGTTCTTTTGTTTGTTTTCTTTTGTCTCATTAAGTAAATGTTGTAAATCATAGGTCAAAGTTTCTGGAATGCTTCCAAAAGCCAACTCCCTTTTACACTGAGCACAAATACCAAGAGAATTATAGAAAAATAATAGGAATGCACTATGAAAGAGAAAAACACTCATAGTATAACAGTAAACTAGTTAAACAAAAGACAAAACCACTAATTAAGATACTCAAACTATGATAAGGAGTAGATAGTAAAAAAGCAGCAGATGAGAAATTAATGAAAAAATACTTACGACATGTACCGTTTTGAGGGAGAGCAAGAAAAAGAGCGAGAGCTAGAGAAAGAAAGAGAGACAGAGAAAACTAAGACCCCCAGTCAGTCCTTACCTATGGAGAAAATCCCTAGCTTTCAATCATAAATGCAACTCTGACTTGCCATCAAATTGATGAAGCCATTCCAAAAACTACTCCCCAATCCCAGGAGAAATAATAAACCCACCCACGGCAGTCCTACTGCATGGCTAGTATAGTTGTGTTTCATATTTATGTCATTAAGCCTTGTACTATAAGAAAGTGTACACATGCCATTCAACTATGGATATCACAAATATTCATTGATCACATTCTATTTACCAGAGAAATTTCCCAAGGTCTTGGTAAATGCTGGTGAATGGTCCTGCCACTGGGGATTTTACTGGCTACTGAGGGAGACAGACAATAAACAGTTAAGTAAATCTGTGAAGAAATGGTCAGAAATGTATTAATTTGACAAACTAGTGCAGCATTCTACATAGAGCAGATGGCAAAGATGTGTGACTGAGAGTGAAGAGGGTAGTACAGAGCTGGTGAAGAGTTGGTGATGGACACCCCACCAAAGCTATGACCTGATTCAGAGGGGCTTGAATGCCAGGATGAGGAGTTTAGGCTTGATTTTCTGGTCCAGAATCTCAGTTGGTAGGGACTCAGAAATGTACATTTTAACCAGTTTCCAGGAAGATTCTTGCTAAATCATTCAGCCTAATCAGATAAATAACCTTTCTGCCATTATCAGAGATCATTAACATACCTTATATATTATTTTTCCAACACTATATACAATTATTATTTTTTCTTAGTCTTAGAATGATACATAATTGAATTTATGTCAGTGATTTTTCAATTGAAACACGAAATTGCTATCTCTTTAGGTGAAACATGTTCAAATATCAGTAGTTACATATAATTCCACCTATTTACTGAAATTTCAAGGGTATTTAAGAAAATAATATCAAATATTTCAGGGCTTATATATCTTGGACCTTATTATTAACATAGAAGCTTTATCACAAACCCTTCAAAAATTATCTTAAAGAATCAATGTATTCAGTACACATTCATGTATCCCACAAATACTAGTTGAGTGCCTAATATCGACAGGCATTGTTTTTGACTGTAGAGACACCACAATGAAGCAGATAAAAATCTTTGTTCTCAAAGAGTTTATATTAATAACATGAATAACTTTTTTAATGGCTTCAAGCAGAAAAACCTATATTCTAACTTTGTCTTGGCCCTGAACTGGCTGAATTACTTTGAGAAAAATATCCAGGGCTCTATTTCATGACATAAAAACTTTTTATCATATAATCTCTACATATCACCCACCATGAAATTCCAAGTTTCTGTTTACACACAGATTTCATAAACACCCATACTTTTCTCAGATTTTTATGTCATAATTTATTAATATCCTACTTTACAATACTCTATTTGCATTTTGCTTACTCTCTTTGAGTTCCATTTTGTTTACTACTACCTTTTCACTTTCTTTTATTTTTTGTACCTCTGACAGGTGTATTTTCACTCCTTTAATTTCTTCTTATTATCACAGAGTCATAGAACTGTTATGAGACAGCAGGCAAAATAAAGCATTTGCCCAATTGTCGTTAAGGATAACAGGTTCTTGACGTTACCTTTTTGAAAGCCTTATAAGAAAAGATAGGGGCTTCCCTGGTGGCGCAGTGGTTGCGCGTCCGCCTGCCGATGCAGGGGAACCGAGCTCGCGCCCCGGTCTGGGAGGATCCCACGTGCCGCGGAGCAGCTGGGCCCGTGAGCCGTGGCCGCTGAGCCTGCGCGTCCGGAGCCTGTGCCCCGCAACGGGAGAGGCCACAAGAGAGGGAGGCCCACATACCACAAAAAAAAAAAAAAAAAAAAAAAAAAAAAAAAGAAAAGATAAAGAGCCACAAGAAAGCAGACTATATTCCCTCTGAGGAATACCTCCTTGACCTGAACAAATTGTGCTTTCTTTGGGCTTAGTGTTTCCAAAATACAAAGAAAAGGAGAGAAAACAAGAAAAAATAAATATATTGGTTTCAAATATTTACAAAGACACACTAGTTTTACATGCTTTTTTGTTTTCATCTTAAATTTGAGGTCTTTAAAATAACAAGTATAGCAGGCTATAAACCAAAACACTGTTAAGAATTATTTTTAAAAAGGCAAAATATAATGAAGAATAAGCTAATTACAATGACCGTCTTCTTAAAATAACTTGCAAGAATAGAGGAAGAGCAAGGAAGGGAGTAAAGTATCTGTATTAATAAATATGATTATTCACTGCTTTTCTTTCATTTGCACAGACATTTAGTCAGTACAGCAGTCAGAAAATCAATACATAAGTTTTAAGGGTCTTCTATGCCTCAGGGACTCTAAGGGAGACAAAAACAAAAGGATAAATAAAACATGTCCCCTGCTTAGAAAGATCTTCCAGGTAAGTTCCCGATTTCCATCGTTTGTCCTCCAGGAAACTGAGGAGGACGCAGTAAATTTTCGAGTTCTATGGGGAGACAGGAGGAGGTGGGGCAGGGGAGGTTCAAATAAGGATTAGAGAGCCTCAGGACAACATAATAAGTTTTCAAAAATTTTAAATCCCCAAATTTTCTACTCCATACATTTTTCTAGGTGGAACTTTAACACGAATAACTTTGTGTATGGAAACGGTTTCTCCTGAGTGCAGAAAAGGCTGAATGAGCCGCTACATTCTGTGTGTGCCTTGAAATTCCTTTTGGCTGGTTGTCAAGATGAGTCAATAGGTAGAAAGCCTCAAAATCAGGCTCTAGGCAAACTGCAGATGTAATCAAGGAAGTAAATTCTTTTAGAGATTCTTATCAATCCATTGATGCCCCATATCCTCCTCTGTACTTACACTGCCTCCAAGAGAGTAAACCTTTCCTAAGCAAGATTGTGGGAATAATTATAATGGAATTGGGTGGCTTCCACTACCACTTACATTTCAACTTAATTAAAGAAAAAAAATCACTGGAAGATTTTGAAATAAGTGAATAAAATGAGGATTAAGAAATATATGCATCCTCTTTAACAGAAGAAAAGATGTATTCATAAGTCACAGAAGGATAGTTTTCCTTGACCCTTCTGATGTTGCCTTGATTAATAATTCTTATGGAAGATGGTGGAGTAGGAGGACATGCACTCACTCCTTCTTGCAAGAGCAGCATAATCACAACGAACTCCTAAACAGTCATCGACAGGAAGACACTGGAACTCACCAAAAGAGATACCCCATATACAAAGACAAAGCAGAAGCCACGATGAGATGGTAGGAGGGGCACAATCACAATAGAATGAAATCCCATAACTGCTGGGTGGGTCACTCACAAACTGGAGGACACTTACACCACAGAAGTCCACAGGCTGGAGTGAATGTTCCAAGCACCACAGCAGGCTTCCCAACCCGGGGGTCTGGCAATGGGAGGAGGAATTCCCAGAGAATCAGATTTTGAAGGCTAGCAGGATTTGACTGCAGAACTTAGACAGGACTGGTGGAAGCAGAGACTCCACCCTTGGAGGGCACACACAAAGTAGTGTGCACATCGGAATCCAGGAGAAGGAGCAGTGACCACATAGGAGACTGAACCAGACCTACATGCTAGTGTTGGAAGGTCTCCTGCAGAGACAGAGGGTGGCTGTTGGAAAAGGACACTGGCAGCAGAAGTTCTGAGAAATACTCCTTGGTGTGAGCCCTCCCAGAGTCCACCATTAGCCCCAACAAAGAACCTGTAGTTACCAGTGCTGGGTGACCTCAGGCCAAACAACCAACAGGGAGGGAACTCAGCCCCACTGATCAGCAGACAAGCAGATTAAAGTTTTACTGAGCTCTGTCCACCAGAGCAACAGCCAGCTCTACCCACCACCAGTCCCTCCCATCAGGAAACTTGCACAAGCCTCTTAGATAGCCTCATCCACCAGAGGGCAGACTGCAGAAGCAAGAACTACAATCCCGCAGCCTGTGGAATGAAAACCACATTTATAGAAAGATAGACAAAATGAAAAGGCAGAGGATTTTGTATCAGATGAAGGAACAAGATAAAACTCCAGAAAAACAATGAAATGAAGTGGAGATAGGCAACCTTACAACAAAGAATTCAGAATAATGATAGTGAAGATGATCCAGGACCTCAGAAAAAGAAAGGAGGCAAAGGTTGAGAAGTTGCAAGAAATGTTTAACAAAGACCTAGAAGAATTAAAGAACAAACACCTAGAAGAATTAAAGAACAAACAAACAGATGAACAATACAATAACTGAAATGAAAAATACACTAGAAAGAATCAAGAATTCACTGCTGTGGAACAGAATAAAGAAAAAAGAATGAAAAGAAATGAAGACAGCCTAAGAGACCTCTGGGACACCATTAAACACAACAACATTCAAATTATAAGGGTTCCAGAATGAGAAGAGAGAGAGAAAGGACCCACGAAAATATTTGAAGTGATAATAGTCAAAAACTTCCCTAACATGGGAAAGGAAATAGCCACCCAAGTCCAGGAAGCACACAGAGTCCCATACAGGATAAACCCAAGGAGAAACACACTGAGACACATAGTAATCAAATTGGCAAAAATTAAACACAAAGAAAAATTACTGAAAGCAGCAAGGGAG